>NC_080783.1:12237174-12544317 GCF_028018385.1 Neofelis nebulosa
ACATAGGCCTTCTCCATGGGCACTGATGCCTGCTGAGCAGACAACCAGGAAGGTGAGGGTAAAGTCAAGGTGACTGGAAGGAGACCAGAAACCAATTCTACCTCTGGATAAAGACAAGTTGGACTAACTTAACAAACAAACAGCCCCCTTTTCATCACTCAATGACTAGACTGCTTCAGGGTGGGCTTGTTAGCTAGCGGTGAGAACCAGGAGCTGTCTGTGCTTCAGACAGATAGGGAGACACCATGTTCTCTTTTCTTACACTCTGAGTTGGTCAATTTGGCATCCATTTGTCACAGCGCCAGTTGTATTAACTATATTTTTTTGTTCTTTGTACCCTTGACGGTCTGGCATTTGTGGTCTCACTGAGTGAAGAGTCAGTCCCTCCTAAGGTTACCTAGGTTTTATTGTTTTATTTTTATTTTTATTATTTTATTTTATTTTATTTTATTTTATTTTATTTATATTTTAATTAGTTAATATACAGTACAATACTGGTTTCAGGATTAGAATTAAGTGATTCATTACTCATATACAGCATCCAGTGCCCATCACAAGTTTTCTCCTTAATACCCATCACCAATCTAGCCCATCTCCCACCCACCTCCCTCCATCAACCCTCAGTGTGTTCTGTATCATTATGAGTCTCTGGTGGTTTGTTTCTTCTCTTTCCTTTCTCCATTCTCATATGTTCATCTGTTTTGTTTTTTAAATTCCACATATGAGTGAAATCGTATGATATTTGTCTTTTTCCGTTTGACTTATTCCAATTCATAATACATTCCAGCTCCATCCATGTCATTGAGAATGGTAGGATCTCATTTTTTTTTTTTTTTTTTTTTGGTGGCTGAGTAATATTCAGGGGTATATAGATACCACATCTTCTTTATCCATTCATCAGCAAATGGACATTTGAGCTCTCTCCATAGTTTGGCTATTATTGATAATGCTGCTAGTAACATCAGCGTGCATGTACCCCTTTGAATCTGCATTTTTGCATCCTCTGGGTAAATACCTAATAGTGAAATTGCTGGATCATAGGGTAGTTCTATTTTTCTTGAAGAAACTCCATACTGGTTTCCAGAGTAGCTGCAGCAGTTTTCATTCCCACCAATGGTGCAAAAGTGTCCCCCTTTCTCTGCATCCTCACCGACATGTGTGGTTTCTTGTGTTGTGAATTTTAGCCATTCTGACAGGCATGAGATGGTATCTCATCATGGTTTTGATTTGTATTTCCCTGATGATGAGTGATGTTGAACATCTTTTCATGTGTTTGTTAGCCATATGGATGCATTCTTTGGAAAAGTGTCTATTCATGTCTTCTGCCCATTTCTTAACTGGGTTATTTGTTTTTTAGGCTGTTGAGTTTGGTAAGTTCTTTATAGATTTTGGAGACTAACCCTTTATCAGATATGTCATTTGCAAATATCTTTTCCCATTCCATAGGCTGCTTTTTAGTTTTGCTGATTGTTTCCTTCAATGTGCAGAAACTTGTCATATTGATGAAGTGCCGATAGTTCACGTTTCCTTTTGTTTCCCTTGCCTTCAGTGATGTGTCTAGGAGAAGTTGCTCTGGCCAAGGTCAAAGAGGTCACTGCTTGTGTTCTTTCTAGGGTTTTGATTGTTTCCTGTCTCACATTTAAGTCTTTCATCCATTTTGAATTTACTTTTGTGTATGGTGTAAGAAAATGGTGCAGTTTTATTCCTTTGTATGGCACCACGGAAGCAGCAGAAAAAAGAAATCAAGGAATCAGTCTCATTTGCAACTGCACCAAAAACAATAGGATACCTAGGAATGAACCTCACTAAAGAGGAAAAAGATCTGTACTCTGAAATAGAAGACTTATGAAAAATATTGAAGAGGACACAAAGGAATGGAAAACATTCCATGCTTATGGACTGGAAGAACAGACATTGTGAAAATGTCTATACTACCCAAAGCAATCTACACATTTAATGCAATCACTACTTAAGTACCATCAGCATTTTTGGCAGAGCTAGAGCAAACAATCCTAAAATTTTTATGGAACCACAAAAGACCCCGAATAGCCAAACAATCCTAAAAAAGAAAAACAAATTTGGAAGCATCACAATTCTGGATTTCAAGCTACATAGCAAAGCTGTAGTCACGGAGACAGTATAGTCCTGGCATGAAAACAAACACAAAGATCAATGGAATAGAGTGGAAAACCCAGAAATGGACCCACAACTATACGGTCAGCTCATCTTTGACAAATCAAGAAAGAATATCCAACGGAAAAAAGGTAGTGTCTCCAACAATTGGCGTTAGGAAAACCGGACTGAGACATACTTATGTGTTAGAGATAAAAAAAAAAAGCTCTCCTGGAACACACATTTTTCATATGTAAACTAACCAATCTGGAACCCACACCCTCTATCTCCTTTATCAAACTGTCTCACACCAAACCAATATTCTCCTTCTCTACATGAACTCAGGGCCATGTACCTGGCGACTGGATAGCTTCTATGCCCCAAGGTTCCCTGGAATTATTCAAACCAGCCAATCCTAAACTGTTTAGTCTGTCCTGCCTTGTCTTTCCCGTGAAAGCCACTAAAGTCTCTGATCTGAATTTTCCTCTCTTTGCTTCTGCTTCCGGACCAAAACTGGTGCTTCCTTATGTTCCCTTGCATGATGTAGCATGTTCCTTCTTGGGAAATGTCAACAGTAAAATTCTCTTAATGCCATTGGCGTGTCACTCAGTCACCTCTATATATTAAAATCTTATGGGTACATTTTGAGACACACAGCCTTGATTATATAGTGAGTGGTCCTGAGATGAGAGCTCTTAGCTTAAACTATTTTCCAGTAGTTAGGGTATTTGTAAAGATTTTTCTTGGCTTGGGACTGAATGAGCCAAGCTTATACGTGACAGTCATCACCTTGGGAAGTTGGATCAGGCAGAAACAAAGAAATGGCTAAACATATCCGTATACAGCAATAGTTCAACCCATATGGACAAAGAAAGAGAGAATTTATATCCTGCTTTAGGAATGCCTTGCCATTTTTTAAAGTGCAAGTCTTCTGTTCATTAGTTAGAATATTAATCTTAATTCCATGGTTCAGTTTATCAGCATATATCTTCCAAGCACCCTGTTAAGTGCTGTGGAGGCCGCAAACAGAGGCAAAGCATTATTTTTACTCGTAAAGTTTATGCAATCTAAATAGTAGTAACACCATTTCTGCTAGCCTGAGTTTCTTAGAAGTTGAGGCCAAGGTAAGATTAGATGTAGAAGAAACTTTTTGGATGAAATGAGAGACTCATGGATCGCTTGTTTTTCTGTACGGCTCGTGACTGCCCTTGTTGTAGACTATCTTTTCAAGGGTATTTGTAGAGTAAACAGCCTTGGAATCAGAGATAGTACAGAGCACAGAACAGAATGTTTACTGTCTAGTGTATTAAAAATAATGTCTCCCTTCAAGGTACAGTTCAGGAAGACTTAAGAGTCATTATAAGAAATTCAAATTTTCTAAGATCGGGCAACCTCTTATATTAAAAAAAACAAACTTCTCAAAAACAAAACCCCAACACAATCCTCCATGTGAGGGATGCCACCTTGGCCTTCTTAATGTCATCCTGTGGGATTCGGGGTTTGAATAACTAGAGCAAATGCTGCTGTGAGCAAGGCACTCTCTTTTATTTTGCATCCAAGAGTCTCTTGTCTTCTGCCAGCATCCATGAAATGGTGGCAGGCCAACTTGTTAGCTTGCAAGCAAGGTAAGCAAATCTCAGACCCTTCAGAATTCTTGGCAAAACACCTATGAAGGAAAACGGGAAGGAAACTGGCGTATCCTGAGACAGCTCTTAGACCGTGATACACGCGCTTGTATTAGAGCAAAATAAAAACAAAAAACAAGGTTGGGTGAAGGAATCTTGGATGGTGTGTAGTTATAAGAACATTTTGAAAAGACTGATGAGGAGTCTTCCAGCCAATGACACTCTTCAGAGCTGCCCCACATCTCATGGCTTGCTCACTACTCCTGCTGCACTCAATCACTGGCTGGAAGCAGCCTGTGGGAAGCATGGCCTTGGATCAGAAGTGATGGCGGATTCAGAACATAACATCTGGGGATGCCTGGGTGGCTCCGTCGATTGAGCGTCTGACTTTGGCTCAGGTTATGATCTCGGGGTTTGTGAGTTTGAGCCCCGCTTTGGGCTCTGTTCTGACAGCTCGGAGCCTGGAGCCCGCTTCGGATTCCGTGTCTCCTTCTCTCTCTGCTGCTCCCCCACGTGTTCTCTGTCTCTCTCTGTCTATCAAAAATAAATAAATATATAAAAAAACCAAAAAGAACATGACATCTGGAGCATTGGCCAGTACCTTACAGTGAGAGATCTGAGAATCAATTAAGAGTCCTGTGATTCCAAAACACTCTAGTTTAAAAACAAAGTTGACCCCACTCTAATTTAAAGAGTTCAGAAAAATCTAGTGCATGGAATATTTAAAGTTTGGGTTGAGGAGTGTGTTGAACAGAACTCTTGGTTATAAGTATCTGAAATCCAAGGCATAGTAACTTTCACAAACAAACAAACAAACAAACAAACAGAAAACAGAAAAAAAAAAAAAGAAAAGAAGGGAAAAAGGAGTTTATGGCCTCACGTAACTGAAGAGTGAAGAGTCAAAGCTGGTATCAGTGTCTCCCAGGGATAGCTGGGCTGGGAGATCAGACGATGTCTCTTGGTCCACCTTCTGCTCCGCTTCCTTCTGTGCTGATTTTTCTTCAGGCAGGTTTTCCATGTGGTGCTGTGCTATCCTCATAGGTATTAATACCAGAGCAAAGGGAAATTGTCCTCTCTGATAATGCCATCCAAAGCCCTTGGACTGACACTCATTGGCCCACTTTGGATCAAAACTATTGTGATAACCAATCGCTTGACTTGAGAGACATCGTCTTCTGCTTCCCCAGCCCTAGCTATGCGCTCAGCCTTCCGTGTGCTCAGCCTTATGCCAGGGAAGTGAACTGAAGCAGATCACTAACAGCCCAGCAAGTGAAAGAG
This sequence comes from Neofelis nebulosa, assembly GCF_028018385.1. Taxonomy (NCBI): domain Eukaryota; kingdom Metazoa; phylum Chordata; class Mammalia; order Carnivora; family Felidae; genus Neofelis; species Neofelis nebulosa. The sequence continues at coordinate 12,242,190 of NC_080783.1, forward strand.
CAACCACTGCTAAAAAAAGAATGATGCTGAGTAAATAAAGATGTTCATTAGAAGGAGAACTTTTTTTTTTTTTTTTCCTCCAAGCTTCAGTGATGGTGGTGACTATTGAGATTGGTTGGTTGTGGCTGAAGAAGCTGAGACGTTTGGTGTCAGCTGAGGATACAGAAGTTAAGAAAGGTGTTGACAGAGGAAGCCGATGAAGTCGATGGTTGGATCTGGAACATTCTCAGGCAACCTGGAGCCTGCAGCCCGCACACTGATGCCTTCTACATTGTTGCCACTCTTTGTAATACGATTTCGGGCACCAAAAGATATCTTCAGATGTCATGGCCTCTAAGAATAGAAGTTATACTGGAACATGGAAACATAGCTAGATAATACGACTTTTAGAAATTCAGAACGAGAAGAGACACCTTTGACTTTTCCTTTAGTTATATTGCTCTTTGGGAGAGAAGTCTTTAAAACTTTGTTTTCCAGAATATTTGAGTTAGTGAATGGTACACTCGGCTTTGTGAAGACTGCCTTCAAATACATGAAATTACATGACAGTTTTTGGGCCCCCAAGTAGGCTTGTCCTGTTTCCTTCCTTCACTGAAGCTCAAGGTATCGACAGACTAAGCCAATGAATAAAGTTCTCTGGAGTGTAGTTTACCTGATGTCGTTTTGGACCCAGCGGTCTCAATATTTCTTTTCAACTCATTCTCGGAGGCAACTATGGTACTAAGGCTAGGGGTTAGAATATCTGGGTCCTATATCACTGCACACTCTGTCCTCAGGAAAACCCTTTAGCCTTTTGAGGAAAGATGGGTATAATGATACATCTCTAAAACTGTTGAGCCAACCAACTAAGATAATACACGTGAAGCTGTACCCAGATGTAAAAAATGAAAGGTATTGTGACCTTATTCTCAGGGCTGGGACATTCAGGCCAAAGATGAAGATATAACAAAATCACCTATTTTGTTTCTTTTAAGTCATAACACATAGGATAGATTCTCTTTTGCCTACCCCTAGGATGATTTTTACCAATCAGTTCGCTTTAAAAAGTGAGTAGCATTGTGCTAACTCAGAATTCAGCAAACCTGCAGATCCCCGTGATGCTGCGAAGGAACCCGCTTCTTTTTTCCTCTCTTTGTTTTGGTATTTCTCGGTCTCTGATTTCTGTCCTTTGAGAAAAAGCTTACCTCACCATCAACTCATTAGTGCCTTAATATGGGGAAAGCTGATTATAAGCAATCTGAACACGGAATGTTCACGCAGAGCAATCAAGCTAATAATACCTTGCAAGAATATTTCCCCTGGATCTATCATTTTGGCTGTTCTTGTCAGATTTTATGTGTATGGGCATCTTCAGTATTTCTAACCACTCTGCTTCTGGGATCCTGCATGTGCTAGAGTCTTTCCAGCCAAAAAAAAAAAAAAAAGAAAAAAGGCTGCATGAAGTCATATGTTTAGGGGGAGCGGAAATGAAATTGTTTATACGTTACCACTTAGCTCTCAATTTGTTACTTGATCAAGATATCCCAAATTTGGTCCGAAAGCAAATATGAGATAATGTTACCATAGGGCACAGGGATTAGGTAACCAGAGTGGAAGGAAGGAAGATTCACACTGAGTGCCCAGGGAGAAATGAAGGAATTTGAAACTCATCCGAATCCTTTCCTTTTAGTCTGTCTCCAAGAGGCTAAAACATCTGGTGAATCACGTCAAAGACTCAATCAATCATCCCTGTGTTTGGTTTTTATGATGCCAGACAGCTGGATTGACTGAATTTCTCTTTTCTTTAATTAAATCAACTGGATGTTTTGACTTCCTGTGGAATCAGCTTTGGTCTAAATAATAGACACCACTGTCCTGTTTGTATTCCTACTCGGTCGGGATGCTTTTCATTTTCGTGTTAATTGCTATTGATTGAATGATGGATTGAAAATGGTTTCGAATATTGTATATTTGAGCATTAACGTAAGTTTTTTTTAAGCTCTATTTTTTTATTTTATTGCAAATTTATTTCTGAGAAGATCAACATTACACTGTAACTGGCCACAACAGAACTTGGATGTCAATAAAAGTAATTATTCTTTTTTTTCTAGCTTTTTTTATTTTTTAGGTTTTTAAATTTACATCCAAATTAGTTAGCATCTAGTGCAACAATGATTTCAGGAGTAGATTCCTTAGTGCCCCTTACCCATTTGGCCCATCCCCCCCCCCCCCACAACAGAGCATTAATGTAAGTTTTAATAAATAAATCAGAAAAACAAAATTGACTTGATTGATTTGTTTTTTTTTTCTGGAAGGAACACGGGATGTTACCTATTGATTTGTTTTTTTTTTTCTGGGAGGAACACGGGATGTTACCTACAACGAATGGTGGTTGAAAGAGTTGAGGAAATGTTAAATAATTATAGAGCTAGCTTCCTGCAGAGATCAAAATATCCTCTTTGATGTAAAGACAGCTGGCACTGCAGTCCTTTTAACTGTGTGTGACAAGGACACACAATTTATATAATTTACGCATTCCTAGCTTTTCTGGTCTATAAGAATTTGGTCTGGTTTTGTATTATTTTCAGATATCCTCTGCTTCCTTATCTGGAGAGGCTTCTGGGCAAGTTGATACTGGGAGGACATTTAAAAAGAAGTGAAAAGAAACTCTGGACACATACTGGTTTAATGAAATATTATATTTTCCAAGAGATAAATGAAGCCTCAAAACAGACAAAACAAAGTTTATCACGCTAAATATGGGAGAGAAAGCAACTGAAGAAGTTTGAAATAACATCTCAGACCTCGCTTTTTTATGGTGTTTACATGGGGCCTGACTTGCACACAAGTCAAAAATGGAGCTGCTTTCTCACGAAGGTGATTCTGTCCCTTGGTTTCAGATGTCTTGATGTGGTTGTAGTTAATCTTGAAAAGCAGGTGAATTATGAGTTTAGGATTCTTATAATCATTGAGCCAAACTGGCTATTTGATATCTGTGTTGTAAGCATTATAGGACACATGTCTAAGTACAATACCTAAAAGTTTTCACCAAAATTAGGCACAGCTCTTTTCCTGCAGAAAGTGCCCCCCAACCCCACCCCAGTGTGCCTTTAGTCAGACCAGTTGCTAAAAGTAAAAACTACTGTGAACTTTAATGTTACTCTACTAGACGTGGCTATTTCTTTATACTTTTTCTGGAGTTGAGTTTACAGATGTTTCCAGTGCATGACCCGGCTTTGACATTAGTTTCCACTGATACTCTGTTGGTGGATAGAAAGTTCCAGGCACTCACATGCAGTTTACATATATTATCTCTTAGCTACTGCTCACAAGACTACAGAACATACTATCAGTAACAGTGGACAATACTGAAGCTCAGGGAAGTTAAGCAACTGACTCAAAGTTAATTCAGTTTTGAATTAGCAGTATTTATTTTAAGCATATTTTTATATACATATACACCTTTTCACTGCAGACATTTTGGAAAAGATAGAAAATTTATTACAAAATTTTTTTAATGTTTATTTTTGAGAGGGAGAGAGAGAGAGAGAGACAGAATCCAAAGCAGGTTCCAAGGTCTGAGCTGTAAACACAGAGCCGGATGTGGGGTTCCAACCCACCAACCGTGAGATCATGATCTAAACCGAAGTCGGATGCTTAACCAACTGAGCCACCCAGGTGCCCCAAAGATAGAAAATTAAAAAAAAAAAAAAAGAAAGAAAGAAAGAAAAAACACACTCAAAATGTTATTTCCCTGAGATAATGACTATTAATTTTTTGGTGTACTGACTTACATACACATATACACATAAATCTTTAAATAAGTACATTTAAAACCATAGACTCTTAGCAAGCACATTATTTTGTAATATTCCTTTTTATAAACATAACTGACAATTTCTTCCCTATCATCGGCCATTTTCTAGGGCAGGGATCAGCGAGTGAACTTTTCCTACAAAGGGCCAGAGGGTAAATATTTTATCATTTGTGGGCAATCCTGTCCCAACCACTTACCCTGGAGAAATCAGCGATCCAGAACGCATCAGTGAGTGTGCGCGATTGTGCTCTGATAATATTTTCCTTACAAAACAAAACAAACAACAGTGGGCCAGATTTAGCCATGGGCTATAGCCTTCTGATCCTTGTTCTACAGAATCATTTTTAAAAATGACACTGATAGGAGTTTGTCACATGGCTGTATGATTATTTTCTTGTAAGCATTTATTTAGTTCATGACTGTTGAGAAACAGTAATGTGATGAAAATGCTTATAACTGAAAGTTGGTACACATGCCCTAGACTCTCCTTAAGATAATTGTCTAGAAAAAAGAACATCTGAGTCCTATGGAAAGTCTTCTTATAAAGTACATGATAGGGGCGCCTGGGTGGCTCAGTCGGTTGAGCGTCCGACTTCGGCTCAGGTCATGATCTCACGGTCTGTGAGTTCAAGCCCCGCGTCGGGCTCTGGGCTGATGGCTCAGAGCCCGGGGCCCGTTTCGGATTCTGTGTCTCCCTCTCTCTCTGCTCCTCCCCTGTTCATGCTCTGTCTCTCTCTGTCTCAAAAATAAATAAACGTTAAAAAAAATTAAAAAAAAAATAAAGTACATGATATTTATTACCAAATTACGGTCCATAGGGTTGTAATTTCCATTCTCACCAGTGGTGCAAAGGAAGGCATTTTTATCTATATCCTTGCTAATCATGAACACTGGGAGGTTTCTTCTTTTCTTTTCTTTTCTTTTTTTTTTTTTTGCCAATTTGTTAGACGAAAACAACAGCCACTTGTTTGAATTTGCATGTTTTGATTTTTCCTGACTTTGATAGTATTTTCTGCTTTTCACGTGCTTAATATTTAACCATAAGTCAGCTATTTCCTTCAGATCAACCTAATTTTATAAATGATGGAAACATGCAAATTTAGTTTAGCATATTAAATAACTTATATCCCTAGTTAGATTAACACATGAAGTGTTAGATTAGCATATAGGTGCTGCTAAAGCAGTCCCTGCTAGTCCCTCTTTGTTTACGAAACTATTTCTTTTCTTTTCTTTTTAATGTCTATTTATTTACTTTTGAGAGAGAGAGAGGGCAGAGGGAGAGGGAGAGAGAGAATCCCAAGCAGGCTCTGCACTGCCAGTGAAGAGCCTGACAGGAGACTTGGATTTATGAACCGTGAGATCATGACCTGAGCCAAAATTAAGAGTCGGATGCTTAGCCCACAGAGACACCCAGGTGCCCCAAACTGTGTTTCTTTTCTAATCTCACTTCCTTTGACTCTTGTCCATAAAATAAGAAAGTGTCTTTTTTGAAAGCTTTTCCTCTTCATTTGGCCCTCACTGGACCCTCCCCATGGAAAACACACTTTCTCTGACTTACTGGAAGGCAAAATTTTGAGATTCCTTTATCCAGACTTCTCCATGGGGTGGAATAAATGTGCTGCAGCTTATGGGCATTGTTACGGGTTGAAATATATCTTCCAAAAAATAAAGTCCAAATCCCCCAGTACCTGTGAGTACCACCTTATTTGGAAATATGGTCTGTGCAGACGTAATCGAGTTAAGATGTGGTTGTTAGTGTGGGCCCTAATCCAATACGACCGTCAGCCTTATAAGTGAATGACACAGAGAGACAGGGAAAATGTGAAGGTGAAGGGGGAGACAGAGTTTGTAGTTATGCTGCTATAAACCAAGGAACGGCTGGGCTGCCCGCAGGTGGAAAAGAGAAGGAACGGTCCTCCTTAAGAGGCTTAGGAGGGAGCATGGCCCTGCCCACACCTCGATTTCAGACTTCTAGCCTCCAGAATTGTGAGAGAATGTTTTAAGACACCAAATTGGTAGTACTTTGTTATTGCAACCCCAGGACCCTTGCACAGGTATGGATGTCTGTCAGCTACTTTGGAACTACACAGTCCAGAAATTCTCCCTGCTCTTTTCTCCTTCAAGTGGGGCTCTTGTCAGAGCAAAGCTCTTGTTCTCTGATGGCTGATTTGCCTGTGGCCACTGGGTTATTTATTACAAGAAGTAAGGAGGAGGAAGTTGTTTAGGCTCTGAGTCAGATCGCTGTCTTATCCTTAGCTGAGCTATCATTAAAGACGATATTGTAGGGGGCGCCTGGGTGGCTCAGTTGGTTAAGCATCCAACTTTGGCTCAGGTCATGATCTCACACTCCGTGAGTTCAAGCCCCACATCAGGCTCTGCGCTGACAGCTCAGAGCCTGGAGACTGCTTCAGATTCTGTGTCTTCCTCTGTCTCTGCCCCTCCCCTGCTCATGCTCTGTCTCTCTCTGTCTCAAAAATAAGTAAAAAAAAATAAAAATAAAAAGATGATGTTGTAGGAGCCCCTGGGTAAGTGTCTGATTTCAGTTCAGATCATGATCTCGTGGTTTACGAGTTGGAGCCCCGCCTAAGGTTCTGTGCTGATGGCTCGGAGCCTGGAGCCTGCTTTGGATTCTGTGTCTCCCTTTCTCTCTGCCCCTCCCCTGTTCATTCTCTCAATCTCTCTCTCTCTCTCTCTCTCTCATTCTCTCAAAAATAAATGAAAACATAAAAAAAAAACCCCAAGATGATATTTTGATCTCCTACCTCATTTCCTCCAAAATCTCCACAGGAAGATGGACCTGGAAGTCTCAAAAATAACACAGGACACTGGCATTTTGGTGACCAAAATACCACCTAGAGAGGCCTGGCTCCTTGCTTTGAGTGTGGTGGCTGGTATCTGAGTGGAGATGTGGATGATTTATCCTAGATTTACAGTGAGTATGGCTTCAGGGCCCTTGTGTCTGATATTCATCCAAGAAGGCATGTTGTGGTCACATCTGGTATCATAGATCTTTGATTATTAGAAAGGGAGATTTTATTTTTTTAAAGCTTATTTATTTTGAGAGACGGAGTGGGGGAGGGACAGAGAGCAGAGAAAGAGAGAGAATCCCAAGCAGGCTCTGCATTGATAGCACAGAGCCCGACACTGGGTTCAGTCTCACAAACTGTGAGATCATGACCTGACCTGAAACTAAGAGTCAGATGCTTAACTGACTGAGCCACCCGGGCACCCCCCCCCCCCGCTTTTAAAGTTTATTTATTATTTTGAGAGAGAGAGGGAGGTTTTAAATTCCCGTTAGTTTCTACCTTAAAATGGATAATACATCATACAGATTTTTTTTCTGCACTGGTGGAAGAAATGCTTTGTTTCCCTTTATCTGTATATTTTTTTCAGCCAACACTTTGAACTGCAAAGGCGGTTAACGTTTCCACTGGGCCTCACGACACTTGTGTATGAGTATTTTATTTAGTATGATCATGAGTAGGCAGCACGAGGTGCACTGCCCTACATCTATGCCTTCTCATCTTATTTTGAAGTACTTTGAAGGATGAAGAAAGAGTCGTACAAGGGTTAATCTCGTGAATTCATGAAAGCATCAAGAAGAGTGGAAGTCCTTATCACACACCAGATAACTAATCTTGGGTTGAAAAAAATACCCTGCGATTATTATTAGAAACTCAAAGGTTAGAATGGAATTTAAAAAGCTTGTTCCTGGAGCACTGATGTTAGAACAGCTTACCCAGAAAACCTGGGAGGAATGCAGCTGGTGGATGTAACATGTTTTCATCTTTATGTCAAAACATGAACTGTAGGACAGAGAAAGTAACACAAGTCATGCTGACTTCAGCGGGGCAGGCGAAGGATCTTCTTATTTAGAAACATGAAAACCTTGGTTGATCGATAAAAAGGCGGTTGGTCCAGACCAGTTTATAAAGGTGGGACCGGGCGGCTCTCTGTGATGAGACTGAAGGGTCAAGGCTGGCAGAAGACATAGAGGACATGGGAGAGAATTACAGAAGTGTTGGCATGACTGACGGGGTGGTGAAGTCCAATTAGCCAGAGTTCATGACTGAGCTATGATGGACCTGGAGGGATCAGGCTCTGAGTGCTCCCATCACAGGTTCTCGTGACAGACAGGTGCCCAAGGGTGAGGCCGGTTCAGAGCAGCAGGTGTTGGGTGGGGGCCGCTGGAACCAGTCATTCAGCTACAAGGTCCAGGGGGCACAAGGGTACCATGTGGATTTAAGGACTCCATCTGATGGCCATGCCTCGACTTCATGAAGCCAGAAGCCAACTTAGAGAAGAGGACCCAGAAAACTGAGCATTGAACTCAAGAGACTATTTACTTATTTATTTATTTTTATTAAAAAAATTTTTTTTTAGAATTTATTTATTTTTGAGAGACAGAGACAAAGTGTGAACGGGGAGGGGCAGAGAGAGAGAGAGAGAGAGAGAGAGAGAGAGAGCTGTCCACCATCTCCTCCTAGCTGGCCTTTTGTCCAACTTTGGAAAGTTGATCTGTCAAAGAGGACCCAGGATGAGACTCACTGCCATGATTGCTGTGTGCAGACAGAACTCACCTGTGACCCGGGCTGGCCATTGGTCTGGGCTGCTGATTCCTTGTCCATTCATTCCTTCATTCAATAAATGTGTGCTGACGGGAATAAGTCGCATTCTCACAACTAGGAAAGAAGAGTTGTTACACATTTTCCCCTCAAGGAACTTCCAGTCTGAGAAGTAAACAAGGTATTTTTCACACAAAACTTGTTTCAGAAGTTGAATGTGGGAATATAGAGCTTGGTGAAATTTGAAAAATGAAATTATGTATTTGGGTTGACTCTATAATAGAATGTCTTTGGCAACCAGATATCAGAAGGGCCCGAGAAAGAACACTGAACAACAATGACCTGGTCCAATTATCTCTACATCTGATTTCATAAAATAATTTCTTATAGAAAGAGCTACTTTATACATGGACAGTAAACTGAGGAAAGAGTGGTATGGAACATCAGAAACCTCTTTCTTAATTCGGGGGAACAAAAAAGATGTTTTTCTGTTGTTGGGTTATGATGTCATCTTCGAATGCTAGGGAAAAACCATGTTTATACACATCAGGGAAAGGAAGCCCAAGGATAGCCAATATTTATGCAGGAAGTGAACACCACATGTGGGACCCAAACTTGCCTCTGTCGTACTTCCCAGTCTTTTGCTCTTTTGCCATACGTGGCCGCCCAGTGTCATCGACTTTTGAGGCCCACCCAGGGGATCTTGGTGCCAGCAATAAAAGATGCCATTGCAGTTAGGCGTAAACATGAAAATTTGTGTTAAATGTGCTAAATCACAGCTAATGAGATTCCAGGCATTTCTCTGTAATATGCAATGGAATTTATAACAATATGCTTGTATAAACCATGCTACTGGGATTACTGGGCTTCCAACTTATAAATAAAAAAAAAAATTAAACGTGAAGATACTGAATATGAAGAAATACAGTAAGTGATAAAGATTATGTTCTCCCGAAGAGATGAGGGTGCTTTGATTTCTGGTCATCTGAATTCAGTTCTCCGGCACAGTCTACAGAGCTAGGAAAAATGTCAGCATCAGAGTTTCCTCCCAAAGTGGGGTGAAGTTTGATGGTGTTCCTTCTTCAGAGCCTTCCTTTTTTGAGTACAAGAGCAGTTGTGCATTGTTTACAGAGATAAATGTTTTGTAGCTGACCTATAATTGCTTCACTCAAATGCATTACTTCCTCACTTTTACAATTTAAAAACCATAGCCTATTAACGTATTTGCTAATGGCAAGGCCAGCTCAAGTACACTAATTGTACATGTCATAATTTATTTAGCTTTACATTGACTGTACTTTTCAGTTTGTCTCTGAGAAATCTTAATGCATGTTTGTAGTCCACTGTATTTATTAATAGCAGTCTCTGACTCTCAGAAGTGTCCTGTTTTGGATGATAAATTACACAGTCAACTTAATTTAGCACTATTTGTATCCCTGGCTCTGTGCTAAGTATTTGATGGGTGTTATCTCATCGAATCCTAAACTAGCAAGCAAACAAACCTACATGATTTCTGCCATTGCCTTTAACTGCTGTATCAGATTCATCCTCACACTGAGATTTGATGGGTCAAGGTCTCAGAGAAAAAGGAAACATATTCTCTGCTGATTTTTCCCTTAGGACATTCGTCAGATTGTTGGCTGTGCAAGGAAAAGAGGCTAAGAAGAAATAGTGGTTCAGAATTGTAACAAATATATTACGTACAGAAAAATACATAAATCATAAGCATATAGCTCAATACATTTTCGCAAAGTAAACACTTCCATGTAACTACTGCCCCAACAAAGAAATAACATTTCCAGCAAACTGTCAGGTGTCCAGGTACCTTTTCCAGGGCATTAGCCACCATGACAGCAGCTGCTATCTTGACTTCTCTCATGTTAGTTTTAATTGATTGTGAACTTTATATAAATGGAAGCATATAGTACATACCCTTTGTTTCTAGATTTTTTTCCACCCAACTTTATTTTGTGAGATTCATCCAGGTTGTTCTGTGAACTAGCAGTTTGTTTATTTTCATTGCCGTAGAATATTCTATTGTATGAATGGGCCCCCATTTATTTGCTTATACTACTGTTTGATGGGGATTACTTCCACTGTCTGGCTATCATACATAATGCTGATACAAACACAATTTTGTTTAATATATGCTTAGTGGAGATTAAGGTAATAGAATATGTGTATGCCCAGGGTTAGTGTATATTATTATCTGAGGTGGTTGTACCAGCGTATATTCTTAACTCCCAACATGAGGCATATTCAGGCAAAATTTATGATCTGGCAAAACCGTTAAATTAGGGAATTGTTATGTGGTTTCAAAACGACTCTTTGTTTTATAAGAGAACAGTTAAGGGTAAGCTTATTTCATATATTTAAAGATGTATCCAAGTTTCCATCTAACTTCTGAGATAGAAATTTGATGGGAAAAGCATTATGTAGAGAAATTTTCCTTTTGTTGGTTTTTTAGGTAAAAATCCTGAAAGTGAGACATAGGGTGTACAATCATATTACTTAGTTGTTACTAAATCAAAATTGGAAATTCAAACTGTGTATTATTATTCTGGCACTCACTACTTGAGGGTTGTGGGGAGGAAATAACTTCTTAGAGGATCAATTTTCCAGGTATTCCAAGATAAACTTTGGAATTTAGCCACATAGAGTTTGTTCTTTTATTTCATCATACATCTGAGAGCACAGCATATTTCAGTGTCATTTATATTTACATTTATTTTATTTTTACTGAGCTTGACGACTTTTAAAAGGGTTTACATTTCTTAATTTGGGAATTTCCTTTTCATATGTTTTGCCTATTTTTTTTATTAGTGTATGTAGAAGAATGAATGGTGGCTCCCAAAATACATGTCCACGTTTTAACCCCTGGAACTATGAACATGAAATTATTTCGAGAAAGAGTTGTTTTGCCCATTCCAGCCCACGGACGGTGATGCTCTTGACTAGAATGCTTTGAGGCTCCTGCCTAGGCAGTAGTACAAGTAGCAAGCACCACGGACACTTCCCCACCAGGGTCAATTCGTGAGTAGACCAGCCCTTGTAATTCTTCTTATGATCACAGGATGTGTTCCGGCAAAAAGCCATCAGGAAACATTGAGGAACAAGACTTACTACTCATAAGTCTTCAAGACTCATAAGTCTTGAAGGGTACATGACATGAAGGCACAGAAATGAGGGGGAGAGAGACAAAGAAAGAGAGGGAGAACCTGGGGCTCTGCCTTTATTAGGATCCAAGGGTGTCTGAGGTTTTAAGAGGCCACTCACCATTGGCTAATTTGAACACTAAGAGCAGGAATTAGGGTGTGGGAGAGCGGTGGCAGGGTCACCCAAGCTACCAATTAACTAGATTGCCCTGGGTTTTTTGAAAGGGTAACTTCATCCGTCTAGGGAGCTTGGTTCCTTAACTGGCTTTTTTTTTTTGTATGTTTGTTTTTTGGGTTTTTTTTTTGTTTTTTTTTTTGTTTTTTTTTTGCTTGTAGCTGTGTCATACAGCTGGCAATCTGTTAATAAACAGATTCAATAAATCCATAAAATGGATTTCTAAAAAATGATTGCCTTGGCAATCAAAAGCTTATAATGTCAGGCATTTACACTGCAAGGGTTTTGCAGCTATAACTAAGGATCTCAAGATGAGAGCATCCTGGGTTATCTGGGTGGGACCTAAATCTAATGACAAATATCTTACAAGGGATATGAGATGACACAGACCTGGAGAGGACCATCTGGAGATGGAGGCAAAATTTGGAGTGTTGTAGCCACAAACCAAGAGACTCCTCGGCCACCAGAAGGAAGCTGAGGGTGGAAATGAAGGATTTTTCCCTACAGCCTTTCGTGTATACTGCGACACCTTGATTTTGGACTTCTGGCCTCCAGCACTGTGAGGCAATGAATGTCTGTTGTTTTAAGCCACTAATTTATAATAATTCTTTACAGAAGCTCTAGGAAATTAATATAATGTATTTTCAGATTTTCTTTCACTGAGCACAATTTGTATATTAAGACGATTAACCATTTTCTTATTATGCATATGGCAAGTATTTTCCCCTTAATTGTTTATTTAAAAAAATGTTGTTTATGTTTGTATTTCTCCATAGAGAAAATTTTTGGCTGTTTTGTTTTAAATTAATAGACTTGATTCTTTAGAGTGGTTTTAGATTCATAGCAAAATACAGCAGAAAGTACAGAAAGTGCCCATATGCTTACCCCACCCCTCTCACACACAAACCACCCCCACTATTGACGTTCCATACAACAGTGGTACATCCTAGCATCATTATCACCCAAAGTCCATAGTTTACACTAAGGTTCACTTGTGCCGTTTTGACAAACATATAATGCCATATATTCATCAATGTAGTTTCATACAGAGTGCTGTGCTTGTTCATCCCTCCCTCCCACCTAAGAATTTTTATTTACTCAAATTTCCCAGTCCTTTTTGTTAGTATTTCTGATTTTGGAGATATTTTAAGAATGTTTACAATTATACTTTTAATAAGTTGATAGTTTCACCTGTGACATTTGAATCCGCCATTGTCTAGAATTTATTGTGGCATAAGGTATTCTGGGAGAGAATACGACTTACTACATCGTGTACTATTTATTATATGACAACAGTGCTTCTTTCTTCATAAACTTGATATACACATCAGGTGAAACGAACTTGGTAAGGTAGCCATCGCTTCTTGAACTTCGGCTTATCCAGCCCCGTCAAAGGTAACCATGGGATGGGCATGTAGGAGGCCAAAGACCACTGGCATAGTTGAGCATGAAACTCTGCCCAAAGGGAAAATTCACCTAGGATGGGGCCAGATTGATCCTGGGACTCATCCATTTGGGAAGAGACAATGTTGTGTGCTGTTTGAGAAGGTAGATTACATGAACCCGGGCTGTGCTCTGTTCCTGCACATCCTCTGCTCTTCCCATTCTAGGCAGTCTTGGGATCAGAGGAGATGCAACTTGGGTTTTGTGCTCTTTCAATGTTTAGTATGCCTGTACTCATTATCCACCAAAAAAATCATCTGTGTGCTTTCCATCCTTTTTACTGGAAAGAATCTAATTAATGTAATTTTGTAATATATTTGATTAACTGAGAAGAGCTTGTTCATTACTCTTGGTTTTCTAATTTTGTCTATATACCTGTGCTCATTCTTCCAGGTGAGTTTGAGATCATGTTGTTAAGTTCCCCGTTCTCCGCCCTTACACCTACAACTAAAAATTCCCGAGTTTTATTTGGAGTATCTTTATAGTCTAATTGGAAGAGAATTGACATCCTTAGAATATTGAAACTTCCCATGCAGGAAAACCCATTTTTGATAGGAGTATAAAGATATTGTGAGTCCATGGGTTCAGATCTAAAGTATTTTTTGTTAAATATGGACCTTTAATACTGTGTTTCTGTTTATTTAACATATTCAAATCTTTGTATTTAGAAGATATTTTGTCTATTATATTTTTAAAATGGTGATTACTAATATATTCAGGAATCACTTTTGTTTTATTTGTTATTTGTGTTGTTTCTATTGCATAAAATGAGAATTTTGTTTCTTCCTTTCAAATCTTCTACACCTTATTTCATTACACGGCTAATTGCGTTAGCTGGCCCTTCCATAAATCATCTCATAAGGGTAGAAATATGTCTAATGTTTCAGTATTAGATAGATCCTTATAACTCTTATAATAAGAGTTAAACTCTTATATAAGTTTATAAGTTAAACTCTCATAATCTCCTATAGTCATGAGTTTCAGATGCTATTCCGTTATAGCAGTTCCATACTTTTCCATTGGTCTTTTATCATACTTTTACTATGCAGGATGCTTTTCAGTAGAAAGGACAGGTTACTTGTCCTCATTGTAGAGGTCTAATATCTTTCTCAGATTTTCAGACGAGGTGCATGCTGTTTTGTACAAAACCTCATTTTTAGAAGCCTTTTTTAAAAAGTTTATTTATTTTTAGTGAGAGAGAGAGAGAGAGAGAGAGAGCAGGGGGAGCAGAGAGAGGGATGGAGAAAGAGAATCTTAAACAGGCACCACACTGCCAGCACAGAGCCCCATGTGGGGCTTGAACTCACAAACCATGAGATCATGACCTCAACAGAAACCAAGAGTGGGATGCTTAACCAAGTGAGCTACCCAGGCGTCCCCTAGAAGCCTTTCATTTAGAGTTTTGGTGCAACTTGACTGTGTTAGTGTCTTCTCTACCCCCACTGTTTTTGATAATAATGTTAAATATAAAATGAAACATACTATTCTCAGTACTGCTTCAAGATCTGATTCCCCCTTGCGCATGCATAGTGTTAGTTCTGCCTGCTGCCAGCACTGAGCGTGCCTGGAAGTCAATGTTGGCCTCTTAGAGTGGGACCCAGGGATCTTACTGGCATCTGCCTGTTCTCTGCTGGGTTGGGACTGTGCATATCTCCATCTGGGCAGCGGTGCTGTAAGAGGTGCAGAGCCTCTCTGTCAAATAGATTTTATTCACTTCCCATACCATGTGTTTGAGCCTCCATATATGTTTCACAGTCCAGGTCCAACTCTTCTGTAATCACTGCCAATTCCGTCTGGATTCTGCTTTTAGGATGATGATTAATCACAGTTTTTCTGAGAGTTGTCAATGTGTGCCTTTTTTGGTGAGTGTTTGTTTGTATTTAATGAGTGGCTGGGGGAGGTTATGATGGGGACTGCTTGCCACTCATCATTTTGAACCTGTCTGTTGTAGGGTTACTCCTAAAGATACCTGTTTATATTTAACTTATCCCGGTCACATCTCATAGGTTACGCTGGGTCAAAACATGTTGGTTGTGTTTCAAAATCTTGTACTCTGATCTCTTTGAAAAGTTTGCAGAGTCATGCTGAGTCATTCACAAGAGACCTTCTGGATTTGGTTAATTACAAGTAGTTTAAATAAAATCTCTGACAGAAATAAAACATAGGTAGAAAGAATAGGACAACTATGGTTGAAGAAGGAGGGGTTAACTCTACAGGGTCTCCCAGTTACCTAGCTATTTTTCTTCTTTGTAAAACTTACCACAATTATGATTAAATTATCATGTATTTAATGTCCCCCTACTCCTCTTATTGCAAATTTGATGAGGATGAGGACTGTGTCTCTTTCACTGCAGTATTTCCAGTATCTAGCATAGAAACTTGCACATAGAAAGTGCTCAAAAATCTGTATCAAATAAATGAATAAGGGTTACTAGTGTCCTAACCCACTCCTATGCCTTCTCCAAAAAAGCATTCTTGCCTCAAAAGAAATGATAGTGTTTAGTAGAAACTAGTTCTGTTGAAAAATTTCTAATATAGGTAAAGGAAAATTGGCAATACTGTGTGGACAAAAAAACCCACTTTTTTGTACCTGAACTTTGATATTGGGAAATGCTAAGCAGAGATGACCAAGGAAAACACTCACAATTAACTTTATATTTCATTAAAAAAGTAGAACACCAAACAAAACAGCACTCAACATCACTCGTCATCAGGGAAATACAGATCAAAACCACAATGAGATACCACCTCACATCTGTCAGAATGGCTCACATTAACAACTCTGGCAACAACAGATGCTGGTAAGGATGCAAAGAAAGAGGATCTCTTTTGCATTGTTGGTGGGAATGCAAGCTGGTGCAGCCACTCTGGAAAACAGTATGGAGGTTCCTCAAAAAATTAAAACTAGAACTACCCTACGCCCCAGCAATTGCACTACTAGGCATTTATCCAAGGGATACAGGTGTGCTGTTTCGAAGGGACACGTGCACCCTCATGTTTATAGGAACACTATCAACAATGGCCAAAGTCTGGAAAGAGCCCAAATGTCCATCGATGGACGAATGGATCAAGAAGATGTGGTATATATATACAATGGAGTATTACTCGGCAATCAAAAAGAATGAAATCTTGCCGTTTACAACTACGTGGATGGAACTGGAGGGTATTATGCTAAGTGAAGTTAGTCAGTCAGAGAAAGACAGAAACCATATGACTTCACTCCTATGAGGACTTTAAGAGAACAAACAGATGAACATAAGGGAAGGGAAACAAAAATAATATAAAAACAGGGAGGGGGACAAAACAGAAGAGACTCATAAATATGGAGAACAAACTGAAGGTTACAGGAGGGGCTGTGGGAAGGGGGGATGGGCTAAATAGGTAAGGAGCACTAAGGAATCCACTCCTGAAATCATTGTTGCACTAGATGCTAACTAATTTGGATGTCAATGAAAAAAATAAATAAACAAAACGAGTTAATTTTAAAAAAAGCACTAAAAAATAACTGTCCTTAGAAATTTTTGTCATTAGTTTAAAAAACTAAAATATAACTTAAAATAATAGTATTAACCACACATATGTGTTTGTACACCTTTTGGATGTGCTCAGGTTTTTGGACAGTGATTGTCAGAAACATAAAGCAATTGCACGGTCTTTCCAAACATTCTCAAATTATGTTCTAATGCCTTAAATCATAAGAAGTACCTCTAGTCACTAAAGTAAGCGTCTCCATTTGGCTTGATGTATGTTTAGTCTATTTCTTCTTGGCAAAAATATTTTAGTGTAAGTGTCCGAGCATAAGGCTGACAAAATGTTTTCTTTCCTACCCATTTGTGTGGTCTTCTTTAACAAACTTTATGTTTAAAAAAACTAGAATCTGTTCAGAGGAATGACATATATCTACATAAGCAGTTTATTTGGCATTGAGAATAACTGAAAGGTAGGTGAGTTCTAATTGAGAAAAAGCAAGAGAGCACTTCTAATCATCAGTGTTTCAGCTACTTAATTACAATTTTGCCTCATTTTGAAAAAAAAGGAAAGAAAATAGCACAATAATAAGAAAATAATTACAATTTTTGTAAATAATTGTATTTATAAGACCTAATCATTTTTACTCTCACCGTTTAATAATACACAGGTGTGGATTATTTCTACTTTTGTCTTTTTTGAAATCTGGATAGGAAATTCTGAATTCCATGACATTGTTCTTGTAATATTAGCACATGGAATGACAATTAATCTTAATTCAGAAAGTATGCATTGAATTTGTCTTAGATCTTTAATACTGTTGCTGAAGCATTAAAAGGACCTTACAACATAAATGACAAGATATATGCACATGATATAATTACATGTTCCACAGATCAGAGTGTGACAAGTTATTGTAGTGGACGGTTGAGATTTGGTATAAAAATAAAGAAAGAACAATATTGCAGTGGGCTGGAAGAGATTGAGTATGCCTTATAATTTAATCCTAATATGAATCCTGAGAAGAGTGGTTTAAATAAAATCAATGAATGGTGGAGGTCATTTCCTCTCAGGAAAACACTATGAGAAAAGATTTTTTTTTAGTTAAAAAAATGTTCATTTATTTATTTTTGAGAGAGATAGAGAGAATGGAGGGGAGGGGCAGAGAGTGAGGGAGAAAGAGAATCCCAAGCAGGCTCCCTGCTGTCAGGGCAGAGACCAACACAGGGCTCAATCCCACAACCCTGAGATCCTGACTTGAGCCAAAATCAAGAGTCAGATGCTTCACTGACTGAGCCACCCGTGCACCCCAAGGAAAGATTTTAAGTGGGGAGTGGGTACAGGGCAGAAAGCTTGAGTGTGATGAGATTGGCCATGAAAGGTGGGACTAATTTCAGGATGGTCGCGAGGACCAGACTCATGAGTTTGATCCTGTATTTTAGACAATTAGGATGAAAGTTTTGAAAAGGGGGACAGAATGTTGACATTTATTTAAATGCAGGCACAACATATAGGATCAATTGGAACAGGGAGGGAGTAGAGGCCGAAAGACTATATTTGCTGTTCAGGAAGTGACAATATTAGGGTTATGGTTGTGGCTTTCTTCTCCTTCATACCTTGTGTTCTTAGATGTCTTCAATTTTTTTTTTTTTTTTTTTTTTTGCCTGGACCAACCAGGAGAACGTAAGTGCCAAAGAGGCTAAGGTAGAAGACTCTTTTTTAATGGATGATGAATTTGGTTTTGATTATGTTGATTTGGGGGCAAAGCTTGATTGTGCAAATACAAATTCCATGAGGTAGATGGAGATCCAGACTAGAATTGCTCAAGGAAACACAACGGAGATGCAGATCTGCATCACCAGCACAGGAGCAATGATTAAAATACCAAGAAATGATATATAACGGTGCTTTAAATAAAGGGTCAGAAGCAGCTTTGGATCATTTCTCTGGTTAGTGACTGGGGGAAAAAACTAGAAATGAGAAGTGAGACTCAGGAAAAACAACAACAACAGTGTCAGTGTCACGTACAGTCTGAAAAAAAAAATGGGTGTAACTTGAAGGTCAAGTGTGAGGATTGTGGAAAAAACAATCTCTAATTCACCCAGAAAAGAGTGATTTAGCCTTTTGTGGCGATGGAGTACATGTAGGTAGAAAAATGTGAAGAGAAGTAAAATAGGATTTCAGGGCCCTGGGGAGTAGACTGGTGTTGTAGAAACAAGTCCATGATTGTATGTTGCTAGCTGAAGAAATTTGGTAGGGAAAAGGATAAATGTATGGCTGTAGTTAGGGAAAACAGAAGAGTCAAGAAAGACATTTTCAGAATGGGTAAATGTGTGAAATATGCAAAATAGAGAGATTTCATCAGGGAAAAGGAGCTTTCCTGGGAAAGGAAAGAATGTGTGAGGTATAAGAAGACAGGAGACAGCAGAGTCTTCTTTACCTTTAAAGTGGTCACTTTTTATTTTCTAAGACACAGGGAAGAGTGTCTAAGGGAAGGTAGTGAGGGAACTAAGGGCTGATAGATCTGTTGTTTGCAGGAAAATAAGGGCAGGCATGTGCTGGCAAGAATAGAATGGAAGAGTGAAAGAAATAGAAATATTTATACAGTAGAGTCATATATCAGTCCCACATTTAATTTATGTGAGTATTGCCAAATATTCTTTGGAGAAAAAAGCAAGGTAACAAGTGCCCTCAGTTTCATATGGACGAAATCATTGAATCTGTTCTTCATATAAAAAATGATTTATTTTTAAGTTTTTCTTTGGCCATGAAATGAAAACATTAAGTGTATCTTGCACGGTAGACACTGTGATATGAACCCAGATCCTTTCTGGGTTGAAGGATCTATTTCCCCAGCTGCTGGGAATACTGCCAGACAATACTCTTTAGCTGTCATTCCACTTTGGAAATTGCCTTGGCTGAAGAAATATGCCTCACCCAAGGTCATGTCCCCTTCTGGACGGCCCACAACCAGTGACTGATCAATATAGGAGATAAAGACCCTATCGCTTCTCCTCAGCAGACAGCCAATCTGAAGGTCCATTAAAAGCTTGAGAGCTTCTGACAAGGTTTGCTGAGTTCTTTGCTGGGGTGTATCACAGCTCTTGCATTTTTCCCCCTCTCCTTTTAACAAGTGTTCAAGAACACTCCCTAAACATCCTTTATGCTAATCTATGTTTTGAAGTCTTCTTACGAAAGCAAACTTGCAACATTTGAGAGACTTATTTCCCCAGGGGCTGGAAAGGCTTCTAGAAGATAGCCATCACATGTTAGTCTCCTTTAGGATTTACTTCAGCTGAAGAAAACTTTCTCTACCACGTCATGTCTTCTTCCAGAAACAGCTGACATTCAACGACTAATCAATGTGGTGACGCAAAGGGCTTGTCATTCTGAATCCAAGTTGGGACAATTCTGATAGGCCACCCCACAATCAAAGCTTTCTATGACATTGGCTGAGGCCTTAGCTGGGACTGCATTACTGCTCAACTTTTCCCACTGCTCAATTTCCCTTCCTTCCTTTCCTTTCTACAAGGGCACTCCTTCAGCCTTCTCATGCTGAACTCCATCTGGCAGTCGGCTTCCCGTGACCCCTGACCTGCACTGTCTTGCCAACCCAGGTTTTATTTTTTAATACTAACTTTTACCTTAGCAAAGTACTCCTATAAAGTTCAATTGTCTTTTGTGACTCTTCCAAAAATCAACAAGTTGTTAGTACATTTTCTTTCTTTTCATGAAGGTATTTCCTTCCAGTGCCCATAGTTTAAAGTTTTCAAAGGTCCACTGATAATATCACTTGGGTTAGAATGTTTATGTGTCATCTTTTGCTTATTGATCTCAATTATTGAATATTCATTTTTAAAAATTTATTTGAGCTTCCTTTTATTAAATTAAATTTCTTTTAGTTTTTTTTTAGTTTATTTATTTTTGGAAGAGATAGAGATAGAGATCTATCTCTAGAAATGGAGAGAGAGAGAGAGAGAGAAAGAAAGAGAGAGAGCGCACACAGGGAAGGGGCAGGGAGGGGGGAGAGGATTCCAAGCAGGCTCCGCACTGTCATCACGGGGCTCGACTTAAAGCTCAGACTCATGAACCATGAGATCATGACCTGAGACGAAACCGAGAGTCAGACCTTTAACCATCTGAGCCACCCAGGTGCCCCTAAATTAAATTTCTAATTGCTTGATAACTATAGAATATTAGTCAACACCTATGCCTATTTAGTCACAATATCTAGAAGATGATTTCTGTTATTCTTTTATTCTGTTGTTCAATAGAACAAGTGGTCTTGTCATACTGACACCACTAGTTGAGTGTGACAGCACTTGTTGGTTATTCTCTAATATCCACTTCCTCCTCCTGATTTAGTTGTAGTTTTTTTCCTTTTCGTCTCTCTTTTGTGTTCTTTTCTTTTCTCTTCTCTCTCTTCCTCTCTCTTTCTTTCTGCTTTCAGTGAGTATAAGACTATCTTGTTAAATACTATTCTCCCTTGCAACTAGGTGTGGCCATGTGACTAAATCCTGGGCGTTTGCAATGTGAATGGAAATGATGTGTGCAATTTCCAGAGATGGGTGTGAACACGAGGGCAAACGCTAGAGGAGGGACTTTGAACCATGTTGAGGATCGCAGAATGGCAAGACAGATGGAGCCTGGCTTCCAACATGGGCCAACACATTAGCCAAGACTTTACAGGAGAAAGAAATACATATCTTATTTAAGTCATTATTATTTTGGGTCTTTCCATTACAGCAGCCAAATCAATCCCTTAACTAATCCTTTAGGAATATGTATATCTTAGTATGCTTCCTAATGTTATATTCATGTAATCAGTTAGTAGCTGCTTGCCAAAAGACGGGGAAATATATGAATTCTTCTAAAACTATGCTTATTAACCTGGGCTTTTTGTGTCCCTATGGATAAGTGGTGGTGTGCAGAATTCAAGAACCCTCAGGATCAACATGACCTATCTGGTCTATATATTGACTTTAGGCAAAGCTTAACAAAGATTAAATTTCAAAAATTTCCCAAAGATAATTAAATTAAGTCATTAAAATTTTTACACAGATCTATATTAATATTTAATGCAAAACTACCATGATGTTTTAAGAGAAAGACAAAACTTAAAGACATTTAATGCTTGAGATGAGCTATTTTTGCCGTGTTCCCCTGCCTACCAGTGGGCTCATGTTCCCAGTTCATTTGCCTTTATGGTGCGTCTGGGGAAATTTTCAGAAAGCACTTTTCTATGGAGATGTTCTGTCTCAATGTCCAGAGCTCTCAGGCTGCGTCAAAATGATGTTTTTCTTATTTACATCGGCATTTAATTTGTTGCACGTGGGTCCAGAAACCATTTATTAAACTGATGCTTTGATGTTTTAGAAATAATGTATTTTAGAAATTTTAGAACCAAGTTTTATAATTTTTCTTGACTTTGTTCTTTGAGGGTTTTTTTTTTTTTTTTTTTTTTTTTTTTTTTTAGGTATTCTCATTACCATTTTCAACAGAGGTCTTATTTATTCCAGCTCAGTAGTTATACATGGCTGAGTCTGGCTCAGACCATGGAGGCCAATTTATTGTTTTTGGCTGTCCTTTTCCAACTTTGTTATTCAAACCCTTGGGTGGCTGCATGCTCATTTTTGAGTCTCTGATAGAGTTTGAGAGATTCCAAGCACATAAAACAGAATGTTAGAATGCTTCTTGGGTACTATTCAGTGATATAAGTTTTGGTATACAGTTCAAAACTACAATTATAAATGGATTTTCTAACTGGGTGCAACTAAACTTTAGCCTCATTTTAACCTCCAGATTATTAAGCTTTAGAGCTAACAATAGGGGCAAAGTTCGGTTAGAGAGCTGAACGTGTTTACTATAGTTTTGGAGAGGGACCTTTTAGGGTGGCTTTGGAATGTTGAATGGAGTTACTCAAGATATGTAATAGCTGGCATTCATGAAAACCAGGTAGAACTCCTTCTGTTTATGTCCTTATGGAATGGATGATTCCTGAAACGATTGCAGAAAGGGTTAGAGAACACGTTAACTTCATACTAATCATAAACAAGTGGTCCCTTCTCCTTAGCTGGGCCACTACTGAAATTAAAATATTGAATAACAGGAGGCAATTATCTTACATTTGTGGTTTCAGATCAATCTCAGAGTGCTAACCTTATGCTGAGAGGCATGAGGACTATAAAGAACAAGGGACAAACAAACACATGGGAGAAATGGCACACAAAACAAAGAACAATGCAAAGCTACCAGTGATTAACTGCCAAAATGCTGTAGACGTTGCACTTGGAGCCTGTTGGGCAATTGATCATGGTACTTGGCAAAGTCCACTGCAGCTGAAGAAAAGCCTGAAAAAAACTGAGGTGTTGTAAAGGGGACTCTTTACACAACCACAGTTATGTTTCAACAACTCAGTAACAAAAGGCTCTCACTTGGCAAGAAGATGGAGTGGAGAAATGAGCGCTGGTGAGGGGCCTGATACTTGTGCCCATTCTGTGTGGAGGAATGTTAGCAAGTCACAGGTCTGCTCTGGGTCTTGTTCTTGTCACTCTGAGATGTTTCTTGATGATTCGGCGAGGGTACTCGGTCTGCAACAGCAGGGCCAAGTTTTGCCGACATAAGCAGAGGAGGAATTTACTGGAAAGCCATGGGCTTGTTTACAGAATCGAGGAGAATGCTGAAGGAACCAGGTTAACCTTGGGAGTTGAGGTAGTAAAAAAGGAAGAATGTCAATCCTGGAATGAATCCAGTGTTTGTGCCCTTTGCTCTAGGATCAATTTTTAGGAATACAGAATCTGAAACTTGACAGAAGAGAGAATCAGAAGACAGAATCAGAACTCTGAAACTCTATCTAGTGGAGAATTTAGAAAAAGGGGAAAATTATACTATCTTTTTCCACCTTCCAGTTAATGCACAGCACGCTTCTGATTTTGAGTGTTGGTTGTTATATTATATTGAGCAAGTTAATTAAAATGTTTTGAACTTCAATTTCCTCATCAGTAATGACAGGGTCAAATTCAAAGGGTTGTTCAGAGCATACATTGAGGTAAGGTATGTTACATCTTAGGCTGTTGAATGGAACATAGTAAATACTCAATGAATATTCTTTTCTTTCTCTTAGTCTTTAGAAGACAGTCCAGTGTATGGTTTAGGATGTGTCACATATCCACAAGTATATTCTTCTATGTGTAGATGTGTTAATGGTACTCTCGTGTCAATCTATGCTTGTCTATTTCTGATTATGTTATTATCAAGGAATGCTTATGAGTACTTCTTTGGGTATTATACAGTGTTAGAGATACAAAAATGCATAATATGGTATTTGCTCTCAGGGGAAATTATAAAATGCTAAAAAAGGTAAGTTAATGAGCACATTAAATGTAAAACATATATGATAATGTTTCCAAGTGCTAAATAATAACTTCCAAGCAAAGTGTAACCACTGAAGTTTAGAGAGGTTATATAATTTTTTCGAAAGAAAACTGGACCACTGTCTTACACCATACACCAAAATAAACTCCAAATGGGTTAAAGACCTAAATGTGAGACCCAAAACCATAAAAATCCTAGAAGAGAGCACAGGCAGTAATTTCTCTGACATTGGCTGTAGCAACATTTTTCTAGACATGTCTCCTGAGGCAAAGCAAAGGAAATCAAAGCAAAAATAAACTACTGGGACTATATCAAAATAAAAAGCTTCTTCACAGCAAAGGAAACAATCGACAAAACTAAAAGACAACCTATTGAATGGGAGAAGGTATTTGCAGATGATGTATCTGATAAAGGGGTGGTATCCAAACTATATAAATATATAAACAGTTCAATACCAAAAAACCAAATAAACTGATCAGAATATGGGCAGAAAAACATGAACAGACGTTTCTTCAAATAAGAAATACACATGGCCAACAGACATGTGAAAAGATGCTCAATATCACTCATCAGGGAAATGCAAATCAAAACTACAATGAGGTATCATCTCACACCTGTCAGAATAGCTAATATCAAAAACACAACACACAACAAGTGTTGGTGAGAATGTGAGGAAAAAAAGGAACCCTCTTGCACTGTTGGTAGGAATACAAACTGTTGCAGCCACTGTGGAAAACAGTATGGAGTTTCCTTGAAAAATTAAAAATAGAACTATCCTATGATCCAGTTATCACACTATGGAGCATTTATCCAAAAATATGAAAACACTAATCTGAAAGAATATATTTGCCCTTATGTTTATTACAGCATTATTTACAGTAGCCAAATTATGGAAGCAGCCCAAGTGTCCATTGACACTATGAATGGATAAAGAAGATGTGGTATATATAATACATATACAATGAAATATTATTCAGCCACAAAAAGAATGAAATCTTGCCATTAGCAACTATATGGATAGAGCTAGAGAGCATGATGCTAAGCAAAATAAATCAGAGAAAGACAAATGTCATATGATTTCACTCATATGTAGAATTTAAGAAACAAAACAAATGAACAAATGGAAAAAAAAGAGACAAACCAAAAACAGACTCTTAACTACAGGAAGAAAACAGAGGCTGACCAGAGGGGAGGTGGATAGATTGGTGATGGGGATTAAGAGTACATTTACCATGATGAGCACTGAGTTGTTGAGTCACTATGTTGCACAGCTGAAACTAATATAACACTGTGTGTTAACTATATTGGAATTAAAAAACTGAATAAAATAAAAAAAATTGAACTACATAATATATTCATAAAAATAAGCATTTCATAAGTAAGTGGCTCAATGAATTTTCAAAGTGAACATTTCCATGTGATTACTACCTGGGTCAAGAAAGAGAATGCTTCTAGGGACTAAGAAGCAGCCCTTTGGCCTCTGTCCATTCAATGACCAGCTTTCACAAAAGGTTAAAATTCCTGACTTTTACCACCAAAGATTAGTTTTGCCTAGTTCTGAATTTCATCCAAACAGAATCATACGTTGTGTACATCTTGGTATCTGGTTTCTTTGGCTCAATGTTCTACTTGTGAGATTCTCCCTTGTTGTAAATAGCGGTGGTTTGTTTATTCCTATTGTTGTTTAGCATCCCATAGCGTGGATATATTAACATTTACTTGTCTATTCTACTGTTGGTGGACATTACTGCTGTTACTGATTTGGGCTATATGGACATATATGAGCATTCTTGTACCGTCTGAAATCTTGGATAACTATAGAAATTAGAAGTCTGAGGATATGGTAGTAAAGGGAACCACAATGTATTAGCTTCCTAGGGCTATTGTAACCAAAACCACATACTGGGTCTCTTAAGCAATAGAAATTTATTGTCTCACCAGTTCAGGAGCCTTGAAGTCTGAGATCAAGGTGTTGGTGGGGTTGTTTCCTCCGAGGGCTGTGAGAAGAATATGCCTTGTGTCTCTCTTCTAGTGCTGATAGTTTGCTGGAAATCTCTGACACTCCTTGTAGATACATCTCCCTGAACTTCATTTCTGCTTTCATCATTATGTGGCATTCTCCTTTGTGTGTGTCTTTGTGTCTAAAGTTCTCCTTATAAGGACACCAGTCATATTGGACTAGAGCTTATTCTAATGATCTCATCTTAAGTTGATCACTTGCAAAGATCCGTCTCCTCAAATAGGGTCATCAGAGGCTCTGAGGGTTAGAACTCCAACATTTTTTTTTTGGAGACACAATTCAACCTACAACATAGAGTGTAGAACTATATCAGATCACACTGTTGTTGAGAAAGATGGAGTATTTCAAGTCGGAATATAAGGGAATTAGATATCTGACTATGATTTATGATATCTTATATCTTGTCATATATACTGTCGTATTTCACCATTATATAAATGTATGGGCATGCAAAAGTTGAACATCAGAGTATAAAAATATCTGGTGAATGTTGATTTTCTAATGAGTAATAGTTTCTACTTTAATTCTTTATCCCTACAGAATTGCCTGCAGCTATTTGTATGCTAGATTTTGTCCAAAGATGTTCTGAATTTCATTATTCTTCTTTTTCCTAAATGTTTGTTTATCTACCTTGAGAGGGAGAGCATGCATGCATACATGTGAAGGAGGGAGGGGCAGAGAGAAAGGGAGAGAGAGAATCCCAAGCAGGGTCTGTGCTGTCAGCTCAGAGCCCGCTGTGGGGCTGGATCTCATGAACAGGGAGATCATGACCTGAGTGGAAGCCAAGAGTCGAATGCTTAACTGACTGAGCCACCCAGGTGCCCTGTTATTATTCTTAATTAAGGGTTTTCTCATTTGTAGTTTGTTAATAGCTCCTTCCATCTTCCCTTCCTTGTCAATATTTTCTTCTCAACAATGGGAAATTGGCTTCCTGACTCTATATGCTTGAACCACTGGAACAGAGCACATCCTCTATGTCAGCAGCCTCTGCCCCTTCCACACTCTTATAGTCTCTGTTTGGCTACTTAATTATGGAGTTAATCTTCCCTGTAAGAAAGCGAATTTGAAAGCGCTTCAGGCCAGCAGCTCAGAGACTGATTCCATTATGATGCTGAACCATGACTCTTACACAGCCCTGCAAGTACATGTCTATCTCTTTTACTTTGTATAAGAGACCTTTTAGTCCTGGTCTTTGATCTCCGAGTCTCCTTCATTTTCACATTATCTGGAGTGTTTGATGACAGTCAGCAGAAGGAGAGGACTTTGGGAGAATAGGTGTTTGTTCACTGGGGCTAGACTACCAAGATTTTCTGGCATGTAGATTCTTCTCTCACGTATCTTTTGGTATCTCCTTTGTGTGTGAGCTTCATTCAGAAGCTCCCAGAATATGCCTGTATTTTTTATCATTGCTTCTATTTCTGTACCATCAAGAAGTACTGCTCTCAGTACTCTCCATCTTTCCTTTTCTTTCTAATTTTGTCATTCAGGCTCTGGGCCCAGCAGTGACCAGCACCCTTTGGAGCAGTACTCTTGGTGTGCCTTTGAAATACTCCTCCTGGAGCCAACACCCTAGACTTAAGTTCTCCTCATGGACCCTAGGGTTCAGGACTGGAACCTGGCTACCTCCTTCTAAATGTGGATTTAGAAGGTTTCATGTGTTTAAGAAAGACTCCTCTTCTAGGTGGATGCAGTCATGCTCCGGGACACACTCCATGGTGAGTGGCTAGAGGTCGTACCACTCAGTTGCTCAATGAACGAAGGACGGCCCTGTGCTTGGGTCTCTGACTTTTGACTTCCCTTAGTTGCCTTTTTTTTTAAATCTCCATAAAGTTTTGTCTCTTGAATATGCAGATCCAGGCTTCTTAGCTCTGGCCCAGTCTACCGCAAATTTAAACACAATGGTGAATTCAGGAACAATCACAGAGCAACTGAAATAGCCATTTAGTCGTGTTGGGGGGGGCAGTAAGTCAATGGGAGTTCCCAGAATCATGGATGAGAATTTTATATCTAAGGCCAAAAGTATAAAAATATATAAATCTACTGAAAGATGGGGTCCAGTTTACATTCACTCTTTCAATACCCACAAGTGATTGAGATTTCACAAAAACATAAAGGAAGTATCGATATTCCTCATAATATTACATACGTATGCTCAGAATCTAGGTCTTTTAATTGATCCAAGAGAAAACATGAAGGCAGCATATTCATTATAATAAGGTCTTGGTTGATTAAAAACCATTGTACATTTGAAGTAAATTGACCACATTTTATGATGGAGTGTTTAAATATAGCAATAAGGAAATGGATGCATATTTAAAAATTGGGTGCCAATACTTGGTTCTGAAGCTCATTAAAACAAATGAAAGATTTAGAATAGAATACTTTCTTGTGTGTGTGTGTGTGTGTGTGTGTGTGTGTGTGTGTGTTTTGGCAGAAATTATACATCCACATTGCAAGTTTAATGATTCTATGCTTGTGATTAAAACTTAAGTAATAATTTTTTTTCCTTTGAAAAACATAAAAAAATTCATGTGGCATCATAATTTTCAGTACTTCTCTGTCATATGGTAGAGTTTCTGGGTGCTTAAAAATATTAACTCCTTTGCATAATACCACTTGGGAATCATTTTCATCTTATGGATCCCATTATATCAATAAGAAAATAAACATAGTAGGATTGTGTCAGGTCAGTGGCAGGATCCCAATAAAAATCCAGTCACTCATGTAACCCAAGCCCAGGGTTAGAGCCCCAGGTGGGGAATTGGGATGACCTTATTGGATTATTTGCCATATGGGCTCATGAAGTCAGGATCACAGCACCTTGCCTCCCTCCCCTTCTTCTTATCATATGGACCTTACATGGATGGAATTAATTTATAGGAACCCTTATGCAATTGTACTTGCACTTAAGCTATACAGAATTAAAAACACAAATCTTGTCCCCAAGGGGTAATGTAGAATACATTGCTGCAGAACTGCTCATCTATTCCCTGCTTTCCCAAACAAACCAGTTTCTTAATTCATTAGTGTGTTTTCCCTGTTCTAACACCCCACCCTAAACAAAAAGGAATCCAAATGCAGGGGAAGCACACAGTAGGTACCTAAATCATATAGAGGCAAAATCAAATGGAAACTCCTCACAGGAAACCTTAACCTTTTCTGATCCATGAACCTCTCTCCCCTTTCTGGCCATCTTCTGTCAGCCTAGGAGCTTGCCGGGTTGGCTTTGGGCAGCTGGCCATTAAAGGGTGACCCTGGCTGTCTGCTTCCCAAAGGTGGAGTGTTTACCCTTGGTTTTGCTCAGTTGCCTGGCCAATCAAATAAGATTCTATTTAAAATAGCATTTTTTTTTCAACCTTGGCCTCTGAAGTCTTCCAGAATATTGGAAACCTGCTAAAGCATAAACATATGTCATGCAGAGAGAGGGATAGTCAAAGAAATCAGGATAGCAAAGTCAAAGATGCAAATTAAAACCCAAGAAGAATCAATTAAAAAGGCACCAAAGGTCTGTTTAAGTGATTGAATGAGACAGAAGTGCATCTTGAGATGAATAAATTACAGGAATGTGTGAGAAAAGAAATGAAGGCATTCAAGACTCGTGAGCGGGAGGATAAGTGGATAGATGTGAGGGAAGATATTTAACACGTAGGTGATAGGCACATGGGCTCGGGTTCTGATTATTAGATTGATTAAGGATGCAAAAACATCACCATAGCCTCTGGGTAATTGTACAACCCATGACTACAAATGGTGATCTCCCCCCAGACAGAAGCATAACAAGAGGAAAGCCATGGCATTCCTCATGGCTAGTGAGGCACGCGTCTCCTGACCCCCCACTGTTCCTCTTTGTACCAAATGCAGTGTGTCCTCAGGCTTAATCATGACCAACTGTGCCTTTCAGTCTCTCTCCTCCCTACTGGCCTGCTAGAGAGACATGGGTTAGGCTGCTCTGTAATAATGTCTGTCATTGTGTACGCTTCCCTCAGTGTTTCTATGTACATCACATAATCTTTAAAACCAGGCAAGAGTGGCAAGCATGACTATAATTCCAGCTTTCCAACGGCAGAAACCAGAAAGCAGAGAAACCTGGGTGCCCAAGTTCACACAGAAGCGGGAGCTGGCACGTGCGGGTGGGGAAGCTGCTCAGTGCATAGGATCCCTGGCGAAGAGGACAAATGTGGGCTGAAATACAAACCCTGTGCATGTCACCGCACTGTGCAGCATGGCATGAGGCTTGTCTGCCTGGGGCAAGGGCATCATTTCCTAGTTTGCAAGCAAAAGATTTAAAGGCCAGTGGTGGCCCTAAGCTGAAATTAGGTCTCTTGCTGCTTTCCCTCTCTGTTTTGGTCCTGCCCTAAAAGAATTCTCTTCCTTCCCCATACCTATCGAATCAGGGTAGGTTTCTTCATCTCAGACCCACCAGCCTGAAAATAACAGTTACCCTTGAACAACACAGGTGTGGGGGCACTGACCTCCTGCACAGTTGGAAATCCACATGTAACTATTGGTCCCACCAAACGTAACTAGTAACAGCCTACTATTGACCAGAAGCCTTAGTGATCACATAAATAGTCGATGGACACGTAATTCGAATGTTACGTGTATTATATACCGTATTACAATAGAGTAAATTAGAAAAAAGAAAAAAGTTCTTAAGAAAATTATAAGAGAAAATACATTCACACCCCTGTACTGTATTTACTGAAAAAAAATCCATGAATAAGTGGAACCATGCGACTCAGGCCCGTGTTGTTTAAGCATCAATGTACTACTATGTTCAGTTATCTAGCTCTTTTAATGGTTTCCCAGTTTGTTTCACATAATAGTCCTTTCAATTCTTATTGTTCTTCACTCTTTCTAAGGGGTTTCCATAGATTTTCTTAAAAACAACCTCTCCAGAAATGATTATTCCACCTGCAGAAAAGCACCTCAGAGAGAACGTCATAAGGGCATGGTGCTTGTAGGAGGCAACACTGGGATTAGAACCCAGGTGTAGATGTCTAGCTCTGGGCCCTGTCCACCGCGTTACACGGCCCTGAGCCTGCTTCCTCCCCTACTCTATCATACTCCCTCCTGGCTTCTCTCCAAGTAACCGTCAACATTTTTACTTCTTCCACTGATCTATGTATGGATTAACTAGAGGCGGGCCAATAGCACTTGTGCGTCTTCCCTGCTGAAATTTGATGAAATGTCCACTTAGTCTTGGCCCAAGGCAAGTAAGACCAAGAGTTTGGCCTTGGGTCAGTGCCTTTTGTTAAAGTTCCTACGTGATGCAGATTTTCTATGGGATCTGTCACTCTTCGCCTCTTGTCCTCAGAGAAGCCTCAAAAGGGACAGTAGATCTCATCTCCATGTTTCTCCTGACCAGACTCTGAGCCAATTCTGAAATTGTCTCTGGTGTTCAGGAGAGAGAAATGAGTTTTATTTATGGATATAAGGAGGATGTGGACAGGACTCAATGCTGTATCTATCTATCCTGCCACAGGTTGAACATTTGGGGGAGGAAGACTTCCTGCAAGACAGGTGAACAGAGAGAAGGAAAAAAAAAAGAAGTGTTTGCTTCAAGGGCAGGTTGTTTCCAGAGAGGAGAGATCCATGAGCAAGGAGTATTGCTCATTAACTCCCCCTACCCGAACCCCCAAGAGAGGCCCTCAACATCTTCCTCTTTACTTGGGAAGACAGAAGGGGTAGTGGGGAGAGAAGCAGGAACTTCCTCTTGAGTATCTTCCTTTTGGGGGACAGTGAAGGGCATGGCAAAAGGGCAGAAGGGCCGTGGCAGGAACGTGTGCACCAAGACTATCTAGTTCACAGGAATGGCATGGCCACAAAATAGCTTTTAGGTGAGCTCATTCTTGGAGTGAACACCTCTGAAGTTTTCCCCTGTCCTCCCCACAGAAGAACCATGCAGAATGTACTGCCTCCTCCCCAGAATGGCTCTACTGAGAACAATTTCTGGAGTAAAATGCACTTTGTAGAGATGAAGGACTCATCCCACCTGCTCCATAGAATGGGAACCCCCGCCCTATGTGTATATTTGCAGGGGGTGATATTCCCAGGGCAGACGGGAAAAACTCTTCCCTTTTTCCTGACAAGCTATTGATGTTTGACCATACAATCCTCTGAAATGGAATTTTATCCTGTATACAGAGCAAAAAGAGAGACAAAACCATTATAAAATTATTTACATGTCAATATGTTACTGGATAATTTGAAGACCAAGAATACCGAGACTTAATTCAGTCAGACTTAGGCCACTTGGACTGGCCTGAAATTTAGAAGACCAGTTATTGGTCTGACACTGGCCTGATGGTTGGATATGTCTGGATATGTCCCTTATCATGTTGGGTGTCAGTGTTGTTCCCCATCTATCAAGGTTATCTGAGGTGCATCCTTCTAGGCATCATGTCCCCCATGCAATGACCTCTGAGATATTAAGAACAGTAAGGAGGATCCTGGTTAATTGGTGTTAAACATCAACTGGCTCATCTCCAAAATAATGTTTCAGAGGAAAAGGAAGGAGTTGAATTTGACACAACTATGTGAGATACCTCTAGCTGTCTGCGTCCTGCCCAGTGGCCAGACCGCTTCCTTATCTGGTTTACCGGGGGAACTATCTTACTTGCAAACACTATCTAATCAGAAAAGACAGAATGCACCACAGAGCAGAGTTAATGGTACCAAGTTAAAAGACTGCTGGGTAATATTTCCCAGGCAAATTATCTCTATGGATATAATCTTGTTGCCACTGGGAATGGGTTATTTCTTTACCTCTCTGGAGCATTAAGAAAGACATTGATTTCCCATAGATATCAATCAACAGAGAGGGTGAATATACATTTTATAGAAAAATCTTTAGAGGAGGAAATAAAGGATGAATAAATGGATTTCTTCAGTGGTAAGGACTAAGTATGCGAAAGGCTATGTTGTTACAGATCCTCAGTCTTCATTTCCCCAGGATGGCAAATGAGGATAGACCCGTGTGTGTTAATTGGACAATGTCCCTTTTTATAGAAATGTGAAGGTAAGGAGAAAAAGAGAGACAGCATTAAGCAGCATTCCAGGAATATATGCAGCAAAGGTTTTATTCTTTAAAGTTCAAAATTGGTATTCTGCCCTTTTCATTTTTTCTTTTAAAGGAAATATTTTGAAAACTGAAACTTGTACTGGAAACTAGTGACCAGTCATAAGTCTTTTCTACCCTGGAAACTTGGTTGAAATCCAACTTGGATAGATTAGCTAAGTGTTATTCCAGTTATAGTCCAGCTTGGTTTTCGTTTTTAGGATTGGGTAGTTTTATTACAATTAATTCACCTTAACTTCAACCAAGAGAAAATATTACACCATCTGTCAGATGTCAGAATTCCCGATTTTCTTTTAAGCTTGAGACTTTTGTATGTCCTGACAGCAGTATTTAACTTGTTTTTGCTGTTGAATCCCCTGAGTATTTCTGAAACTGTGTATTTCTGAAACTACCATCACAAACTAATAACTTTCAGCCTCTTTAAATTAAATATGCAACTGAAAAATTACAGTACGACTCAGAAGTGGAAGTGACCTGTATGGGCTCACGTAACCAGTTCCTGGTATGGTTAGACGCCTGTTCTCTAGGTTTACGGAGAACTTTCTTCGGTGATTTCCATGGTTTTGAGTGTTTCTGTGTCTCACACACATGCGAGCACACAACTTAGTATTATGTATTTTATAGGAAGAAAGAAACCAAACAGATTACTTAAAATTATGGGCAAGGCATGTGTGCCTGGAAAATTCTGTCATAATTTACAGCTTATCAAAATTCAAAAGATAGCAAGGGGATGTGAATGGCTTGGTATAGTGTCCATCTTATAAATGCATTGGGAAATTCCAAACTAACATACTATCTGTTGGGTGGAGGAGTTTCTGAAAGTTTCTGAAAGACTAAATCTAATTTAATGTGTGTGTGTGTGTGCATGTGTCTGTGTTTGTAGGTATAGATATGTGAATATGTACATATATACATACACACAATGCATTTTAAGCAAATGACATATATACTGGGTCATTGCTTTGTACACCTTCAGGGCTCACCATTCACATGAAGTACAACATGAATGGGAACCCCCTCCCCCCGAGCTGTACAAGGCGGAGTGCTGGGCATTTATATTTGAATATGTCAGAACTCTCATCGTATAAATGCATAATTTCATCAGGCATGTATTAAGATTCTTTTAAAACCTCTGGATCACACGTGAGTTCTTACATATCATTTTTTGTGAGTGAAATAGTTTTGCCAGGAAACCGATCTAATTTGGATGAGGCTAGTGGATTTGACAAGACTTATTTCCAGGGTTGTTACTTTGGTATCAGTAGATTTAATGTAGAAGAAACCCATTCTACTTGTTGGCAAAATAGTGGAATCAGGAAGTTCCCAAGTCAAACACAAGCTAAGACAATTCTCCCCTTGGCATCTACCTTGATGTCTGGAATTCCTAGTATTAGTCATTCCTTTGAGTCATGACATTGTCTCCAGGGCTTCTACAGGGCCTTGTTAAAATTATGATGTGTCCCACTCAAGTGGGGCAACATGTATCACATTAGCCATTATTGTGAATTCAACCAATAAAACATTTATTAAGGACCTGGTGTTTTCCTAACAACAAGCTATGTTTCATATATAACTCCACTTAATTCCAAAGAGAAGTTGAAGCAAACCAAATTAAGAAGCTTACACAAACTTGTTCTAAATGTATAATGATAATTATATGAAAAGACAGATGATGAGGAGAGGTGTGCATGTTTCAGAGGGTGTTTGTGTCTAAAAGTTGTGGTTGCAGAGTGCTGGTTATGGTTTACTACCTTCACACTAGCTGAAAATGTGATCTGCTGTGGGGTGAAAAATTAATATGCATTTATGATCTTTCCTCCTTCTCCCCAATCCTGGTACTAAACAGTGTTCTCAGAGCTCTTATGCATTTCCCGCCATTGAGTAGAAAGTCTTGGGAACAGAGCAACATTGATGGACAAGGCACCCGGGGTCTAGTCTGGTTCTTTCCTGCTTTTGCATGTATTTTTCTGATTTAGTTTCAGTGTGTAGATAAGTTCAAGGGATGCCATTTCCCTCCATTTTCAACACATGTTTGGTTGAAGAGTCAACACTTATTTTCTCTTCAAAAGCTCTCCCACATCAATGGAAGGGGAGCCCTATGAACGAGACCAGACAGCACACTTGGCTTCAGGAGGAAGGGTTAAAGATCTGGAGTTTGTATCAGAGAAGAACAGGGAATCAACAGACTGTAGAACCACTCATTGGGAGACAAGCATAGATTTAAGAATCAAATCTTATATAGAAGCTTTAGATCAAAATCCACAATTATATTTTTATTGTCCTATATTCCTCATATATGATATGTGCTGTTTCACATATGATTGGAATGTGAAATTCATGAATATTCATTCAGAAGAATGAATACTCTGAATGAGGATATTTGTTTGAAATACCCAGCATCAGATGCCTCTCCCTTCTCTTTGCCGATTATCTTTTTTTCAGTCTCTGTCCCTCTGACTCAGGTAGGCTGGCATATCTGATGCCAGGGGTGGAGTCTGTGACCCATGCTTGGCCACAGTGATGGTTTCCAAGATGGAAAGGAGTGAATCCAAGGGATGTTATGAGTTCCTGGAAAGAAATATTTTCTCTTCTCTGCTAGATCAAACATGGAAGAATATGAACCTAGTTTTATCAGAAGTCCCCAACACAATAGGAAAAATTTTGATTCCCATGTTTTTTTTGAGCCCCTGAATCAAATCACACCTGATTGTAAAGCTCTTCCCCAGGAGACTCATGAATGTGGGTGTTACTGATGACAAATCCATAAACAACGAAAGTTTCTGGCTAAGTCCCTCAGCTACTTCAAGTTATTAAACACAAACATATATTGAAGTCTTCAGACATGAGGGACATTGAGTATTATCTTGTTAATGACTTGTGAACTGTAATGAATTAGGTTTTAACCCTCCTCCCCTTTTAACACCCTTGTCTTAAAGATTTTACATTAAATTGAAAGAAAAATGATCTTTCTGAAATTTTCCACTGAATGTAACCTGTTTGCCTCTTTAGCATTCAGATTAACTTGCAGCATTTTGTGATAAAGCTGTTTGCATACCTCTCTTATCACCACAAACAATTTAAGATTCTTTTGCAAAAGGATGGTTCTTATACATATTATAACACAATCCTTTCATAGCATGCCAGGATACATTAATTGAAGCTATCTGGAAGCATGTGTGAAGTCAGGTTACGGCTGTCTGAAATTCAGGATGTGAGCCAAAACATTAGGTAAAAAAAAAATAAACGCAGAGCCAAGATTCATTGA
This sequence comes from Neofelis nebulosa, assembly GCF_028018385.1. NCBI lineage: Eukaryota > Metazoa > Chordata > Mammalia > Carnivora > Felidae > Neofelis > Neofelis nebulosa. The sequence goes on from NC_080783.1 coordinate 12,278,532, forward strand.
TACTTGACTAGCCATATTCAATAGTTGGCCACCCACTAAGGGGAAGAGACATACGTGGAACCCTCAAACAACAGCTAATCCCTGTATGAGAGAGACTTCATTTCGAAACTATTCAAAAACTTACATGCACATAGATATGCAAGACCGTTCACAAAATGGCCGACCTTAAACAATGGTAAATTTTCTCTGCTCTGTCATTTGTGTGTATGTCTATCTCTTGCACTAGACTGGTATCTCCTCAGCTAGTATCCATAAGACTTGATACTCAAAAATATTTACTGAACGAATGGTTACAGAATAGAATCAAAGATTTTCCCCTCTTATTTTTATGCTCATTTGGAGCATTTCATTCTGATTTTGCCAACCGCTCTCTGACTGCTTTTGCCTGCCATTTGAGCGGCTCATTTGAGGGTATGTGTATGTATATGTGTGTGTATGTTCATGTGTCTATGGCAGCAGTGGAGGGAGTTGGGGTACCGTGAACCTTGGAGCTTCCTAGAAGTCTTTAATATCAAAATATTTTTGCCTGTCCTTAGTTCCTTCTGTAATCTTGGGTTTGTATATTGTATTTACATTTCATTTAAGGTCTTAGATGGAGTGTATCAGAACACAAATGGATGTCAGTGATAGCGTGTGTTGTGGATCTATTGGTTGGGAGGGTGGTTAAAATACAGCTAGGAGGTGCCTGTGTTCTCCACATTGCCATAGACTGGCCTTGCTCACAGAGATTCTGACTTTGTCTGTAAGGAGGGAATAGCCAGACTGTGAAACACTTTGCTTGTTTTGGCCCCTTATATTTTTGGATTATTTCAGAGTCCAATCAATTGTGTAGCAATTGGCTCTAAATTTGCCCAAATGTAGTCAGCTGAACACATATGCACACTTAGGCACTTGCACACCCACCCTCACTGTGCCTGGCTCGAGCATCTTGCAGTCTGGCCCAGACTCTCAGTGGTTTAGCACCTGCATGGACATCATGGGAGGCAGGAGAAAGTAGGGGTTAGTGGCACGAATTCTGGAGATGGATTGTCTGGCTTCAAGCTAAGGCTCTGTCACTTACTAGTGTGTGACCTTGAGTAGGATATTTGCCTAATACTTCCGTGCTTCGGTTTCCTCACCTGTTAAGTGGGGATGGGTCCCACCTTAGGAGTTGTTACAAAGACCAGACAAGATAATCTGCAAGAAACACTGAGAAATACCTGGCAAATAGAAACTCTCAATAGTTGTTGTCTATCATACTTATCACCACCATCATCACCAACACCTCCATGAACATCAGCATCACATCATCTCTGAAGTATGGCTATTCTGATAACTAGGTCAGAGGAGGGACTGTTGGGATTTGAGGAAGGGATAACAGATTTCATGTCAGTGCACGTAATCTCTGGGAGTTCGGGACCCCACACAAATGAAGTTATGATTAAGGCCTAAACCTGTGGATGTATTTGCTTCCCTTGGATAAGTGACTACCTAGGTGTGGTTCTAGATGACCAGGCCAAAAGATGGATCATAGATCTAATAATTGGAAACTCATGATAATCTTCAGGTAATTTATTATATGTCACTGTTAAGAATAAATGTTTATTATTTTTTCCCAAGAGACACAGAGAATGCATGCACAAGTGGGGGAGGGAAAGCGAGAGAGGGGGCCAGAGCATCTGAAGCAGGCTCTGCACTTACAGCAGAGAGTTCCATGCAGAGGTCAAACTCGCAAAGGGAGATTATGACCTGAGCCAAAGTCAGATGCTTCAGCCCCCAAGTCACCCAGGCTCATACTATTATGTGTAACTTTTTGGTGGAAAGTCATGAATATTGCCTTTATGTGAAAAGATACATGCACACAAAAACAGTCACAGGTGAGATGGGGAAACAAGTTAAGAATGAGACCTAGGAGTGCTGGATGGCTCAGTCGGTTAAGCAGTTCATTTCCACTCAGGTCATGATCTCATGGTTGTGAGATCAAGCCCTGCATCAGGCTCTGTGTTAGGAATGGGGCCTTCCTGTGATTCTCCCCCTCCCTCTCCCTCTGCCCCTCCTCTGCTTGCTCTCTCTCTCTATCTCTCTCTCTCTCTCTCTCAAAAAAAATCTATCTTCTGTCATCTACCTATCAATCTACTATCTATATGCCATTGATATAAATATACATATCTATATATCTATACCTATATTTCTTTTTCTGGTTTCTCTTTTTTTAAAGTTTATTTATTTTGGGAGAGAGAGAGTGAGAGAGAGAGAGAGAGAGAGAGAGAGAGAGAGAGAGCATGATCAGGGGAAGGGCAGAGAGAGTGGGAGAGAGAGAATCCCAAGCAAGCTCCATGCTGTCTGTGCAAAGCCCAACCTGGGGCTCCAACAGGAACCATGAGATCACGACCTGAGCCAAAACCAAGAGCCAGATGCTTAACTGACTGAGCCATTCAGGCACCCTGGTTTCTGTTTTCTGATGTACATATGCATTTTGGAGATCTTCATCATATCTTTATACATAACTCTTTTCTTTTCTAGAAATGACAGCAAAAAAACTCTTGGGGAGAAACGTAGTTATACACAAACTGTTGCTTGCATGCATAATACAATCTGGGGTGGGTGCAGTTGTGAGATTTGCTGTGGAAGGCAGGATTTGAAAGGACTCTGGAAGAAGACTGCTTGTCCTGTCTCCAAACCTGAAATGGGTGAAAGGAATATATCAAAATAAGCTCTCTAAAGTAAGCAACAAACTTGAAGCCCTTATCGTGTTTTTGTGACACTGACTCTATCAGTTTGTTCTTTAACTGTGAGTTGTCCCCACATGGAAAATACAAACTTCAGGGAGTTCTGAGGATGTTAGCTCCATGATTCTGGAGTCTAGGCTCACTTACTTTCCCTCCTAAACAACAGCTCTGCCTAAGTTGAATGCTGCTTGATGGCTTAGCACTCTTGACATTATTCTCCCACAGTTCCCTAACCCAGAAGTGTCATAGTGATTTATGGAAGGGCCACCTTGTACTCACATTCTGAGAAGGAGAGATGAGGAAGAAGAAGAAGAAGAAGAAGAAGAAGAAGAAGAAGAAGAAGAAGAAGAAGAAGAAGAAGAAAAAGGAGGAGGAGGAGGAGGGAAGGGAAGGAAGGAGAAGAAAGGAAGGAGATTGTGGGATATAGTGACAAAAACACAGAAACAGCCAAGACACTGGCCGGAGATAGGAGAAGCTGACCCACATGCTCTACCTCTGGTCTCCAAAAGAAATGCTGGTTCATAAATCCACATATGAGCTGCAATTCTTCCGGGTGTTCTTTTGGTCCTTTGAAATATTTCCCTTTTTTTCAGAGCTGAAATATTTTGTTTTCCTCTTCTCTAAATTTCTTTCTTATTCTGGGTTGTGTACCCTTTTAAAATGTATTTCTCTTTTTCTTTTTAAAGCTTTGTCTTTCTTTGGTTTCCACAAGAACTTTCTGGTTTTCCTTTGCTTTCTTGAACTTTTTTTTTAAATGTTTTTATTCATTTTTGAGAGACAGAGAGAGACAGGGCGTGAATGGGGGAGGGGCAGAGAGACAGGGAGACAGCATCGGAAGCAGGCTCCAGGCTCTGAGCTGTCAGCACAGAGCCTGACATGGGACACGAACCCGTGAATCATGACATCATGACCTGAGCCGAAGTCGGATACTCAACCGACTGAGCCACCCAGGCACCCCACCTTTGCTCTTTTTAAATTGTGTGTGTGTGTGTGTGTGTGTGTGTGTGTGTAAGTGTGCATGTGCCTGTTTAAATAAGAGTATGAGGGGGAGGAAATTAAAAAATTGGGGAAACCAATTGAGTTTGGAAAAAGTTGTGTTCTCTGAGGCACATTCTTTTTGCCATGTGCTCTGAAAGACATGTCCTCAGGCATGTGGTACACCAAAAACCCACAATGAGTACAAGCAGTGGAAAATATGTCTCCTTTCCTGCTTTCGTATAGGCTACACGAACTGAGGTCATGGTCTCTTGGATGGAGCAGTGTCTCTTCTGCTTTCCAGTGAGAAGTCAGTCGCGGGATAGCACGTTGAGCCTGGTGTCAGAGTCTGCAACAGGACACAAAAAGTAGAGTTATTTTACATGTTGCACAATGAAAGAATGTTGTTTGTGCAAGATCTGATGAGGAGAAGTGCTTATTAGGTGTACCTTGTTAAACCAGTGCCTGATTTAATCATAATGATTGTCATTTGTGGTGGGGATTAAATTACAGAGCCTCTTCTGTGTAAACAGGTAGACAATTGAAGTCTTGCTGAAAAGAAAGGCACCCATCTTGGTGCTCCTGGAAATATTTGATTCTTCCAAGGTAGAGAAGAATTTGAAAAATCTGACATTACAGCATTCAGGCAGCTGGGGAAAGGAACAGAAGCTTCCACTCCAAGATACAGGTATACATTTTCAGTCTGATATTCATTCCCGCAGGATGAAAACCAACCCCAAACACAAGCTAACTCATAATCACTTTTCCTATTCTGGAAAACCCTTAAGAACTGCTTTAAAAAGTTATGATTCTTTCGGGTTTGTTCGACTTTTAAGTCTTAGGCGGAGGCTGCAATTATCATTACCGTGCTGCTTCCTTCCAAGCCCTGAAAGATGTAATAGGTACCTGAGCAGGAAGGTTTAATTTCTATGTTAAAACTATGCTATGATAAAACTTGGAAATCTTATTATTTATATTCTCATGTCAAATCAGTCATTATACAAGAATCATTTTTTGGAGACTAAATTACAACCTCAAGGCCATGTTAAAGCCTTTACAATGGTCATTCCCACAGAAGTCACCAAATCTGTTGTACAACTTTCCTCGAAAAGATAAGATATAACAAGTGTTAGTGAGGATGCGGAGAAAAAGGAACCCTTGTGCAGTGTAATTGGATGCAGCTACTGTGGAAAAAACAGTATGGAGGTTCCTAAAAAAGTAAAAATAAAGTAGGAATATCACATGATCCAGCAATTCCACTATTGTGTATTCACCCAAAGAAAATGAAAACACTAATTTGAACAAAAGATATGTTTATTGCAGCATTATTTATAGTAGCCAAGATATGGAAGCAACCCAGGAGTCCACTGATAGATTAATGGATAAAGAAGCTGTGGTATAAACACACACACTCACACACACACACACACACACACACACACACGTGCGCGCGAATATCACTAAGCCATAAAAAAGAATGAGATCTTGCCATGTGTGGTAACATGGATGGACCGAGAAGGTATTATGCTAAGTGAAATGAGCGAGACATCAGAAGACAAATATCATCTGGTATCACTCATATGTGGAATCTAAAAAAAATGAAGCAAATGAACAAACAAACAAAGCAGAAACAGACCCATAAATATGGATGGTTGCCAGAGGGGTGGGGGCATGCGCTAAATGCGTGAAGGGGAATGGAAGGTACAGACTTCCAGTTATAACAGGAATAAGTCACAGGGATGAAAGGTGCAGCATGGGGCATATAGTCAATGAAACTATGATAGTATGGTATGGTGACAGATCAGAGCAACACTTGTGGTGAGCAGAGCTTAATGTACAAAGTTGTCCAGTCACTAGGTTGTACACCTGAGACTAATGGAAAACTGTGTGTCAACTATGCTTCACCGACAAAATGGTAACTATTCCTATCGTCATCATGATTCTGATCCAGAAAAATGGTTTATTTCTCCCATTCATTTTAAAGCAGAATGATTTTCATTAAAACATTATCGTGGCTTGAGAAGAAAGTGATTTTAAAGAGCTAAAGACTTTGCACCCACCGAAATAGCCTACACTAACCAGTTGGAAAAAAATCATTCCAAATTTGTCTCATACTAAATATAAATGTAGATTCTAATTATGATGTACATAATAAAATAATTACTATGTGATGTTAAAAAATTTAAAAACACAAGACTCATTTTCATTTTTGAGATTATTTGAAAGGTTCTTTTTCATACTAAGAAAAATACATACACACATACGCGACATTTAGAATGATTAAGATGATTTACCTCGTCTGATACAATTTATTGATAATCTTTTCTAGCAATTATCCTGATTAACATGTAAAGTTTTCCTGGCCTCTGCTGCATCGTTTGGTGCCTGTGAATTGAAATGCCATTTGAAAAGCTCTCTGTAAGATATCACGGAAAAAAAAAAAGGAGGAGGAAATAAATTCGAAATAAATACCAAATATATTCACACTCAAGTGTAAATGATATGAAGAAAAAAATTAATGAAAAGTTTTATTTTGAAGTTAGTGCCCACAGCTCTCTATAATTTCATGCTTATAAAGCACACACATGCTGTCTAAATTGGCTCCAAAACCCTTTTGTGATTGTTCATGACACACATGCCTGGTTCTGGACCTCAATTTCTACCCAATACCCAAAATAATGTAAATTTTATAAGTGTGAAATTAAATTAAATGATGTATATCCTACAAGAGTTATAACTATGCAAAAGCACGACCTAATTTGCTTCATTTTTTGATTATGTACTATTTTCTTTTCTTTTTTTAAATTTTTAATGTTTATTTTTGAGAGAGAGAGAGAGAGAGAAAGCACAAGCAGGGGAGGGGCAGAGAGAGAGGGAGACACAGAATCCAAAGCAGGCTCCAGACTGTGAGCTGTTAGCACAGAGCCCGACGTGGGGCTCGAACCCATGAACCATGAGACCATGACCTGAGCTGAAGTCGGACGCGTAACTGACTGAGCTACCCAGGTGCCCCAGTACTATTTTATTCTTTTAATAAATATTTGTTTTGTTCAAGCCACCAAGAGAAAGAAGTTTGAGCTCTCTATGACTCTCTAAATCTGGTTATTAAGCAAATCACTTTTGTTTTCTTGCCTGGGAAGTATAGTTTTTGATCCATTTGAGAAGAACATTTCCTTGTGAAAAACTTCCCTCTTAAGTGATAGTTTTATTATCAGCAAGTCAAAAGTAACTAAAATAGAATGTCTCAGCTTGCACTACTTCTCTGGGTTTGAAGGCCTGTAAATGACCAAGATATGCAATGAAATTCGAGTACCCTGTCCAGACAGGAGACACAATAGATTTCGCATTTCAACCTTTAAGTAAGACAGTCTGTCTTCTTGGAATGCCCTTCTCTGTGTTTTTCCAAGTCACCTATTTTTCAAGGGCAAATAAAATGCCATGCTGTGAAGACTTCCCCATGCCTTCTGTCTGCTTGCTGTCACATGCAGAAATGTCCCCAAGGTAACTCTTCATAAACCTATTGTAGTATTTAGTTTATTGTAATGATTTGTGTGTATACATTAGATGGTAAATTATTTGAGGGAAGTAACCGTGTATTCAGCTTTCTGTTCCCATAACCGAATCCAATATCAAGCAGAGGATAAATGCTTGATAAATATTTGTCACATGGAACAATATATTCAGCCAGGAAAACCAACCCTGTCACCTGGCTTTCAAGCTTTCCATACAGTAATGCTTTATAAAAAATACATATTTTCATCACAACTCAGAACATACACAAACACAGTTGACAGAGTTTTATGAGATAGCATTTCCCTCCCCACTATGTGTGATATACACTGATCTATTCTACTTCTCTTCTCTTCTCTTCTCTTCTCTTCTCTTCTCTTCTCTTCTCTTCTCTTCTCTCTCTTCTCTTCTCTTCTCTTCTCTTCTCTTCTCTTCTCTTCTCCTCTCTTCTCTTCTCATTTTTAAATTTGGTTCTAATGGACTAAATTGACTTCCTCACCTCCTTGGTTGTGATCCAGTTTAAATAACACTCATCTTTGTGGCTTTAGGCACATATATTTCTTTCATTATCATTTCAAGGCAATCTGTCCTGTTTATAAATGTTACCAGAGATTCACACTATTACAGCTATCTTCCAGACATTTAGTCCAAAGGAAATACCAATGTATAAATAAAATATTCCAAAATCTTTCTATTATTAATTTTTGGTAATGATTCTCTTTTATATTTTGTCACAGAGATTATTGGCAAGTGAAAAGTCATCTAATTCTGGTTTTATTTAGTCTGCTACAGTGTCTCAGAAGAGATTCTAAGGAGTGATTAAAATGGTCATGTGTCCTGGTAGCTGACTGGTAGGCATGACATATAGCGTATCTGAATTCATGTAACAAGGAATCAGTTTCCAAGAAAATTGCAAAAGGATGTTCTTGAAATAACTGCATGGAAAACTCAAAGTGAAAGTCTTAGGAACTGATCATAATTCTTGACTCCAAACCCACAGAGGAAAAAATACTGAACAAAATCATTTCTATGATCCAGAAAGTGAAGACCACAAATCAACTTACAAAAACACTGAACTACACACCATGGTCGTCCTGCTGTGCTGTAGCTAACAATGGGGCAATGACTCATCGGGCAACTTTCGTCGGAAAATGTATAGTCAGGAGACAGATCCTTCTCTCTGTGAAGTCGGGAAGAATTAGTCAAACTCTTCCTGACTTCCATGATGTTATCCACCATTGACAGGCTATCAAAGCAGACCTAGAGATTAGATAATACTTCTGAATAACTCAAAGGAATCCCTTTTGGAAGTGAAAATGTTTTGGAAATTTTATTATGCTTGAGCTAAATAGAAGCAAAACATCTTATCTATTAGTGTGGGGTTTTTTTTTTTTTTAGTTTTTATTTAAATTCTAGCTAGTTAGCGTATAGTGTAATATTGGTTTCAGGAGTAGAATTTAGTGATTCATCACTTACATATGATAACCAGTGCTCATCCCAACACCCATTTAGGCCATCCTCCTGCCCCTCCGTCAATCCTTGGTTTGTTCTCTATCATTAAGAGTCTCTTATGGTTTGCTTCCCCCCCCCCCCCACCCCGCCCTTCCTGTATGTTCATCTGTTTTGTTTCTTAAAGACAAATACCATATGATTTCACTCATACGTGGAATTTAAGGGACATGATTTTAATGTTAAGTATGGGGATAGGTTAAATATAATTTGAAATACTCAAACAATGGAATGCAGTTATAGCAAACAAAATGATTAGATTATATATCCATCAATCTATTTAAATTGTCATGAGTATTTCCTAAAAACCTATTGCATGAGAGAGATAATTGCAGAATGATATGTCAGCATGATTTCATTTAAATACAAATTTAAATCACATGAGAATGTACTACATTCTTCTTCTTCTTCTTCTTCTTTTTTTAAATTTCAGGAGTAGTTTAGTGACTAGTCACTTACATATAACACCCAGTGCTCATCCCAACAAGTGCCCCTCTTAACGCCCATCACCCATTTAGCCCATCCCCACAACATGGGGCTTTTGATAGTAGACAGTTATCATCTTCAAAATCCAGCCAAGCCACTGTAGTCTGATAATTTTTCACCAATGTTTTGAATGTCTTGACTCAGTCAGTAAAATTTTATTCTCTAGAGCTGCACTGTTCAATATGGCGGCATTTGCCACACAGGGCTACGTAAATTATAATTAATTAATATTAAGTAAAATTTAAAGATCCAATCATAGAGTCACAGTGGCCACATTTCAAGTGATCAATATCCATTATTGCAGATGTTTCTATTGGACAACACTATTCTTGATAGAGACCATTTTATTCAATTAAAATCTGATTTCTTTGGTCACTTATTTGATTGTTGAAAAGGAAGGGTGGCAGGGAAGTTGAGATGTGACAGAGAAGCCTTGTCCATTGATTTCACCTTCTACAGGGCCTGTTATCTTACAGTCTTCTACCCCCACTGTAACTGGGTCATGAACATGAATCCATTTTAGCTTTTGACTTGAATCTCTTCAGTAAGTCTTTCTCACTGCTTCCCTTCCAGAGTCACCATTCTAAATCAGATGTCAGTGTAAGCCATTGTTATTTTCCTAAGAAAACTTCAAATGCTCCCCATTATCCATAGAGTAACATTTTATTCTTCTTCATTTGGATCAAACCTGGCCCAAATCAGCAGCCCTTAACCAATTCCTCTATGTAGATTATGCTCCGGTGACACTCTTAGCCACCTACCCACGTGTCGTTAGTCCTTTGCTCACACTGCTCCTTGGAGCTCCATGAAAGGTGTCCTTGCCTCTTCGTTCAGTTTACATGCCAGAACCTTTGTGAAAACTTCTGTGATCCCATCACACTGAAACTTGCCACTGCTTTAAGTACTCACCACCTTTTATTTGCACCTCCGTTACTACATTTTTTTTCCAATTAAATTTTTACATGTCTAACTCCCACTGGCTTCTAAGCTTTTTGCAGGAAAAGGGTGGCCCTGCATTTCAGTATCCTCCATAGCTTTCCACACATGACTGCTTAACAAGAAATATAGACAGACACTTCAATTTAATTTGGAGTGAGGAATAGAAAAACTGGTTAACTGGAATCGAGTGAGCGTTTGCTTAGAGAAATGTCACTGGGGGTTGTGTAGGGTTTTAAAGGATGCAGACAGGAGGAGGGCTGAGGTTCAGACCAGAAATCTAACCTTGGCAGTGTCGAAAAGCGTCACAGAATCGTGAGGCGGCAATGCAGGCTGCCAATGTTTCATAGGTCACAAAACACCACAAGGCATTCCTCCTGATGGAGATCAACCTCAGGCAGCATGAGTCATTCTCTCCCTGAGCTCATATGGCACTTAATCCATAGCTTTGCTGTATTCTGTGTTCTCAGGCCGGGCACTTCCTGGGGTCAATGCCACCATCTTGCTCTATTTCCTCTCTGATGCTTCTGCCCTGTCCTTCCTAGGACCCAGTGTCATACATCCAGTAAGGAAGTTCTCAGTAAATTGTGGCTAAGTCCAACTGTGAGCCGAGAAATGAGTAAAAGGTCACCACAGGTAGAATGCAAAACATGTAAGATTATAGAGTACAATAGGAATGTGGAACGTGTTACCAGAGTTATCTTATTTATTTTCAAATGGTGCAGGGTCTTTGGGTCCTCTCGACCATTTAAGCTAACAATATCTTGGCATGCCAGGAATTCTGAACACTGTCTGATCAATCATCACTTTTTTTTTTTTTTCTATCAAGGGCCTGTTTCTACTAGAGATAAAACTTACCTCATCTTCAAAAGGAAGCTCAAACTGTTAAAAACACCCCCAAACCCCTCCCCCTCTTCTCTGCCCCTCCCACTTTGACTCTTCTCCCTCTGTGTGTCCTGGGGTCAATGTGAAGTGAAGAATTTGGAGACTCAGAGCTGCAAGTGTTAGCAATGTGGAATTCTTTTCCATGAGGGGGCAGGAAGTTCATCAAAGCACACGTGTGGTCAAGGAAGCTTAAAAATAAAGCTTATTTCTTAAGGAGAAAAAAAATAGCATTAATTAAGCTTTCAATAAGCTACTTTTTTTCCTTAAGGACTAAGTTGATTTACTTAGGAAAAAAAAAAAAGGTGCCAGCAGAGAAAAAGTCAATGCACTCTTCCAAAAAAGATCCTTTGACCAGAAGGAACACGTACATTCCAAGAAAAGTTAGTTAGAAAGAACAGTTTCTTCTCACTGGTTCCTTCTCATCACATCAGTATTTATTTCCCCCAGATGCCCTTTATTTATTCATTTTAAACCATCCTAGGTGTCTACATGTTGGTTCAGGGCATAAAGAACTTTTCTTACCACAAAGACCCTTTTGGGACACCAAGTGGAGAACTCAGCTATCCTTTTAAATTCCCAGGACTCTAAAACCTAATGTCTGCAGAGACAAACAGGACAGCTACTGCAAGAAGGCAGGAGCCTAAGTAGTTAGGATGTAGGCCTCTTACCAAGAAAATCACTGGGCTGTTCCAACATGAGCCACTTTGCCATCAATCCATAAGATGGAGATAGGGTGTGCCAGCTTCAGACTGTGTAACTTCTATTTACTGAAACTGTAACACATAGTCATTGTAAGCTACAATTATCCACAGTTTAGTCTGTTTATGAAACCGTTTTGTGGTTATTTATTAAAAATAAAATTTATGTGTGCTTATTGAAGCTATATTTTGGCAGGCAAAGGAGGTTGGCAGAAACGTCTGAGTCAACAGCCAGGCTCCAGCCACTCTGTATGTCGTCATATAAAAACTTGTCAAATAATATTTGGTTTTTAATCTTTAGTTGCAAACATAAGGTTAGTCATGAAAATATTCTGTGAGTAGGTCTCCTTGAAACAAGAACCCGGGTGTTTGGATTTCAGTAAAGGTGATAATTAAGTTTCTGGCTTGTTTAGGGGCGATTTGTTATTCCTTTTCTTCTAGCAACTTCTATTACCTGTGGTCTGTCCAGTTTCCTCACATCTTTTAAGAACTGTTTTATAATGATTTTTAAAATATAAGCAATCTGTTTATCTATCAATTTTAAAACCCCAAACAAATATGTCATTCATGATTAAGGAGACATTATCCCACCAGTTAAATCTTGGTTGCCTTCTACTGGAAATCTTTCGAATGCAAATAGATTATTTTTCTGGACCTTTTCAGTTATTTATATCATTATATATTTGACCCTTGAATGACACAGGTTTGAACTGTGGGGTCCATTTATGCACAGTTTTTTTTTCTGATAAATACAGTACAGCACTGTTAAATGTATTTTTTCTTATGATTGTTTTAACATTTTCTTTCTCAAACTTACTTTATTATAAGAATGCAATATATAATACATATAGCATACAAAGTATGTGCTAATTGACTGGTTATGTTCTTAGTAGAGTTTGTGGTCAACTATGGACTATTAGTAGTAAAAGTTTTGGGGAGTCAAGGTTATATGTGGATTTTTTTATTGTGTAGGGAGTTAGTGCTAGTAACTTGCTAACTCCCACATTGTTCAAGGGTTAACTGTACTTACTTTTCTAATGCCTTCTATGAAGAAAGCTCTTTTTAAAGGGGCCACAGTTGTTAGCTTCAAGAATATATGGTTTATCTCATTTAAATATAAGCCATTTAAATATAAGCACTTAAATATAAGCCAAGCCAATAAGAGTTTGTTGAAAGGGATCCTGAAAGGAAAGAAAAATGTCATTAAATAAAGGGTCTTGGAATTGGAGAGAAGGGATGCACTATGTTATGAATCAGGTTAAAAAAAATATATATATATATATATTTTGCGAGAGAGAGCAAGCCCTAAAGAGGGAGGGGCATAGAGAGAGGAAGAGAGAAAATCCCAAACAGACTCCTTACTGCCAACACAGAGCCTGACTCTGGGATTAATCCCAGGAACCATTAGATCATGACCTGTGTTGAAATCAAGAGTCACATACTTAACCAACTGAGCCACCCAGGCGCCCTGGGAGAATAAAGTAATTCTTTGCTTTGGATCAACTTGTACAAAGATTCAATGAGAGAAGAGGAAGGACTTAATGATAGAATTAATCAAGCATGAGTTAATCAAGAAGATAGTTTTCCTGAAAGGGAGTTTTTGTGATGTGATAATCAGGAGTTGAGAACAGATAGCCTGATATACTTCTTGCTACTTCCATAAATACCTTGGGTATGAGTCATTGCCGAGACTGTGCTTTAGTTTGCCTTGAGAGAATTTCTCATCCCAACTTTATAAGACAGTTATACTTTTTATATATCAATTGTCTCCTGTATCTCCATCCTTTTTCTCCACTGGAGTTTGGCTTTAGCTGTAGTAGAAAGATGTTTCAAGATTCCTTCATTGATAGTGGCTTGGTCCTGTAATTTAGAATTTGTTGCCAAGACACATAATTCACTTCCATACACGTTTACTTTATTGGGCATCTTCTGTGAGCAGAGCTCTGTGCTAGGTGCTAGATAATGTGGTTTTCTTTTTTTTTTTTTTTTTTTTTTTTCAACGTTTTTTTTTATTTATTTTTGGGACAGAGAGAGAGACAGAGCATGAACGGGGGAGGGGCAGAGAGAGAGGGAGACACAGAGTCGGAAACAGGCTCCAGGCTCCGAGCCATCAGCCCAGAGCCTGACGCGGGGCTCGAACTCACGGACCGCGAGATCGTGACCTGGCTGAAGTCGGACGCTTAACCGACTGCGCCACCCAGGCGCCCCGATAATGTGGTTTTCTAAGAGAGCCATACCTGTAAGAAGCTCATAAAATGATGAAATGTAATATCTATGAATGATCTGTATCTCCTAGTTTTGAGTAGTTTGGATGCCATTAACATGATGACACTGTCATTTGAATCCACCAGTGAAAAAATCCTGAGGGGTCTGCAAAAATGCCTGTAGAAATTTGGCGCATTTGAAGACAAAGATTCAGCAAAACTAGAGCAGGAGAGTGGCAAGAGAGGAATTTGGATCAGTAGAACCCCCAACATGCGATTGTGGGGTTTCTAGCAGGGAAGCGAAAGATTGGTGCAGATTGCTTTCAAAGATTGTAACCTGAGACAGAATTGAGAGGGAAGGAGGCTTATTAAGGAGTGGTTTTGGGATTAGCATCTGTTGGAGAAGGGATAAAACAAGAATTGGGTAGAGGGAGAAGGTGACTTGGGGTTTGCCTTGCTCAAAGCAAGCAGTGGTCGTCCAGAGCGGTCTCAGTGATGCTGAGATATTTGGACATTTATATTTCCACACTGAACCATTATTGGATATGGGCTTCCCCAGGGTGGGGTGTGATCTGGGGCAAGGCAATTCTTTACCGCCTTGGCCACCCTAAAGAGATTGATATCAGTCTCACTTTCTGGACGCCAAGTCTCTCATTGAAACAGAATCTGAGGGTTGCTTCTCAGTGTCCAACACAAGAAGCTTATTTTCATTTAAAAAAATGATGCTGGTAGTTTGGGAAGAATAGATTAAAGACAGAAAAGTGTAGGAGCAGGAAACCAGTTAGGCACTCTTGGTATTGTTCAGTGGGAGATGATGATAGTTTGAACTCTAGGGGAACTGTAGGGTTGCTAAGAAGTGAATGGAGTCAAAAGACATTTTTGAGACCGATTCTATAGAACAGGGGATGAATTGGCAAAGAGAAGTAAGGACAAGAAAGGCACTAAGGATGAATCTTCGAGTTTTGGCATGAGCAAGTGGGAGGGTGGAAAAAACACATATGGGAGAAGGGAGTGCTGGAGGAAGAGAGCTATGAGTCAGATTTGATATGTTCATCATTCAACCAAGTGGAGACACCAAGCAGAAAGTCGGATACGTGATTCCCAAACTTAGAAAAGAGGTGTGTCATGTTAATTTACATTGTTGTTACATGGCTTTGTTGGCACAAGGGCCAGTTACAAGGGTTAATTCTTAGGAAGGGAATGTAGTAAAATGGGCAAGAAATTCAGCAGAGAACCCTAAGGAATGGCCACCTCTAGCAACAGGAGTGAACAAAAGAGAGAGAAGGAGGAAAATCAGGACAATATGATCTTGTGGAAGTTTAGGGAGGAGATCATTGTAGGAGGTGTTTTATTAGCATTTCTCTGAATATTAACAAGGAAGAACATCTATTTTAATGTTTACTGGCCATTTTATTAATAACTTTAATGAGGCACATTTAACATATCATATAATTCACCCATTTCAAGTGTACAATTCAGTGATGTTCTTTTTTTTCTCTTTTAGTCAATTTACCAAGTTGTGCAACCATCACTGTAACTCAGTTTTAGAACATTTCATCACCCAAATAAGATCCCTCATGCAGAGTCATTTGTTTTTGTTTTTCTTTTGTAAGTGGCTTTTTAAAGTCTATTGGTTTCTATGTTTTTAAAATATTGATTTGCAAGAACTTAGAAAAATAGATATTTAAAATTTTAGGGGCGTAGACTTGAAAATATTTTTTTGTTTGGTTTTTGTTTTTTTGTTTTTTGTTTTCCAGGTTGTCATTGATCCTTCAGTCCGGTTGTGGAAATATTTTGCAATGTAGAACTTAGACCATCACAGTTTCATGGAGTCAAATGTACTGATAGTTTCCTTTATGGATGTTTATTTGTTTTCAATTTGTGCGATTGTTAGGAAAGTCTTTTTTTTCCAAGATTATAAAAATGTGTTTTTTAGTATTCTTATGGTTTCATTGTTTTTGCATTTTGATTTCTGATTCATCTGGAATTCGTTTTGTTTTAAAGAAAAAAGTAATAATGCAGTCTTACCTTTTTTTCCAAACTCTTGGCCCTTTGTTCCCACATTAATTATTTACTAGACTACCCTCCCCGCCCCCAACCTTGTTTGGCTAAATTCCCATATTCTGTCCGTCGCTGAATCTATTCCTGCCTCAGTGCCACTCTGTTTTACTTACTACCCCTTGGCAGTGCATTTTACTGTCTCATAGCATGAGTCCACAATAGCACTTGGCTAAGTCTCCATGTGACAGAGTTGATTCATTTACTATTCTCTCTCTAGTATCCCCCTCTGGCCTTTTCCCTGCCTTTGCCTGCAATCTGGCCCTCAACCCAACTAGATCCTGCCCACCCTCAGGCTTGAAGTCTATTTATTTTAGTCACCAAAGTCTCAAAATAAATCTGGTTCTTCAGCCAGACTGGTAATTTAGAAGTTTGACTGTTGTGTTTGCATGAACATCCAAATTGGCTTGGGTGCCTGGTAATCTGAGGGTAGCTCACCATCATGTGCAAGCAGCCTATTTTGTGGGTAATGTAAGGTAAACAGCATCTTGTGATGCTGAAAAGAAGGGTTGACTATTATAGTCTTATTGGCCAATTGACATATTTAATTGAGTTCTCTGTCAGTAACAGACTTTTGTGTCAGTTTCGTGTTGTTTCATGCTTTCTGGTAGCCTTCAAATAAATCTGGAGTTGAGAGTTATTTTTCCACTGGCTGCATAATGACGTTGGCTATCTTTATTTATTTCATCAGCTCGAAGCATTGCCCTGATTCTGCAAAGCACTTTGTTGCATGCTCTTTTTTTTTTTTTTTTTAATTTCTTTCCTTACATCCAAGTAGGCTTCTGTCTATCAGCATGAAGACCCTGGAATTTTGATGACTGTGGCCTGTGAAATTAAAAGAACTCAACAAAAGATAGGAACTGATTTCATAGCCAGTTTCTCTACCTGTTATTGTTCACGAGTACAGAGTGATACTGGGTAAGTTTCTCAGAGCATATGCCTTTTCTAATGAGTGAGGGGTTGTTAGCTATAACCAGAGTTGAACGGTTTAGACCCTGGTTACAGTGTAGGACAGTAGGACTCTTATCCAGAGCATAATCCTGGAGGTAATCATGGTAGGGCTGTAGAAGAAGCAGGGCTGGAGTCTGAAGATGTGCATTTGCCTCCTGACTCACTGAGCTAGTGACCTTGTGCAAGGGAGTTGATTTCTCTACACTCCTGATTCCTGGTCTGTGAAAACAAGTGATAATAAGCGCGTATCGCATAGGTTTGGCATGAGTATAAAACAGTGCATTGTGGAAATGTGTTAGGTAAGATAAAAAGCCATAGAAATCTTGAGTAGTGTTGAGGTTGTTTTTAGCCTTTTCTTGTCTTAGAAGTGTTCATGGTAATTGAAGGCCAAGTAAATAATGTCGTTCATCAAACCTAATATGTCATAGATTGTAAGATACGTAATTATTTTATGCACCACCAGGGGAAAATGCTCCCAATATTATCAGCAAGTGTAAGACATAACATGATTTCTGAGATGATAATATCGGAAACAATTCTGTGTCTTACAATGGCTGAAATACAGTAAGGAGAGAAAAACACTGAAGATTTGGGCAGTCTGAGGAGAAGGCCAGTCTGAATTAGCAATAGGTCAGACCTACTGAATCTTTTATGAAGGGATATGGTTTGTAACTTTTGAATTATAATAGCTGAAATTGATTAATGAGTCACTAGAGCAATTTTCTTAATGAATAGTTAATTGATTTGTAATTGGCTTGTTTTCAGGAGTGAGAATAGGATAATTGTTTGGGTCCATTATAAATCCATGCCACCTGGCCCCAGCTGGGCTCTTAGCTGGTCCTCTGATTTAGCCCTTTGGGGACCTTAGTGGATTTTTCACAGGAGACATTTCAAGTGCTTTTCACGCTCTTAAATTTCCAACCCTTGTGTCTATTAGTCCGCCAACGATTTCTCCACTTAAACTTGAATGTGAGCAGCTACACGTTCCCTGATCTTCGTTCCAACATGTCTTTCCTTATTTTAGCTAAAAATGTGTTTTTTTCTCTTCCAAGATTAAAATTACATGAGTTCCTTTCTCACCTTTTCTGAGATTTTGCTTTACTGTTTTCTCTTGACTTCCTCCACTAGCTTTTTCTATTTTGCTTATTAGTGGGTTAACATTTTCCAAATTAAAAAGAGAGTCTTTATAGCCTATTATCATTGAGAAGCAATATAGTTAAGCAGATAAAAGCATGAGCTATAGAATCACATTCCGAGGGTTCAAATCCCAGCTCCCCTACCTCTCAGCTGGATACATTGGTCAAATTACTTAACACATCTCTTCTTCAATTGTTTTCATGGGCAATTTGGGTCATAAAATTGTATTTGTCTCTTAGAGTTGGTGAAGGATTAAGTGAGTTAATATGGACAACATACTTAGGACATTGCCTGGCACATAGTAGGTGCTGAATCAGTGTTACCTATTACGGTTATTATTCCTCCTGTTACCAGTTTGTTTCATCCTTTTAAAATTCTTATCCTGCCCTTAACAAGCAAAGGTTTTTTGTTTGTTTGTTTTTTACCACTGCATTCGACTGATGTCTGGTTTTGCCATATATCCTTTCAAACCACTTTTGGTGAAACTTAAGGGAGTAAAGGTCAATTTTGGTCCTACTGCGTGGAGTAGGTGAATATGCCATTGAAAATGTCAACATGGATTTTGCTAATGGTCCGGGCCACAGATAGAAAATAAGAGTTTATAGGAGAGAGGATATTTAAAGCCTTGAGTCTGCTGGAATCATCAAAGAGCGGAGTGAAGAAGAAGACGATAGGAGTCAGGACTGGGAAGTGAGTAGTACCCGTGTAGCCAGAGATTAGCCAGGGGGCAGGAGTGGGACTGGGAAGTGAGTAGCAGGCAGGAAGGTGAGACTGGAGATAGAGAAGGAGAGATTAGCCAGGGGGCAGGAACATGGGGAGAGCCAGGGGAAGGAAGGGCTGGTGGGGGAGAAAAGTTCGGTCAAGCACGGCTGACAGGTTAAGCAAGTGGAAGACAAACGTCAGTGATGACCTTTACTGAAACACTTTGGTTGAGTGTTGTGGTTGTTTAGTACAGGTGGAATAACAGCATGTTTTATGTACCTGGAACGACTGAGTAGAGACAGGGAAGCCGGCGAAGCAGAAAAGAGTGGATAGTTATTACAGCAACATCGGTGAGGAGGCAGGTGGGATGAAATCTGGTACACAAGTGGAAGGTGTTGATTTTTACCTAGAAGTGCACACAATCTGGGGAAACTAGAGTAAGACAGTGGGTAAGGGTGCTGAAGCTGGCAGGTGAGTGGTGATGGAAGTTCTGTTCTGGTTGTTGCTGTTCTCAGTAACACAGGAAGCAAAGTCATCAGGGAAGAGTGAAGACTGAGGAAGAAGTATGAAATTTTATTACAGTCACCCAGAGGTGGGAAGATGGACAGAACTGGGAAATCCACAGAGATTGCCTTCTGGCAGGAAGGTCTCCCTGAAAACAGTAGCAACAAATTTCAAGAAATACTAGGTTTTCTTTAGCCATATGTTAGATCTTCTTTTTTTTAAAAAATGTTTATTTATTTTTGAGAAAGAGAGAGAGAGAGAGAGAGAGAGAGAGAGAGAATATGCTGGGGAGGGGCAGAGAGAGAAGGGGACAGAAGATTCGAAGCAGGCTCTGTACTCACAGCAGAGAGATGCTGTGGGGCTTGAACTCATGTGAGATCATGACCTGACCTGAAGTCAGATGCTTAACCGACTGAGCCACCCAAATGCCAGTGGATTTTATGATACAGACCAGAAATGGGTTGAAGTTTGGTCTTGACCAGGGTCATTTTTTTTCTTTTTGCCAGATGAGGAAAATGACAACACTATCAATAGGTGATATGGAATATACAGTGTGTTCAAGACACGTTCAAGGAAGAGATGAAATTGTAGGAGGGTCAAAGAGCTGTTAGAGCAAAGACACTGTAGGTAAATTGAGGTCAAAGTGTTGAGATTCATGGGGGGTACATGGGTGGCTCATTCAATTGTGTCCAACTCTTGATTTTGGCTCAAGCCATGATTCCAGGGTCATGGGATCAAGCCCCATGTCAGGTGCTGAATGTAGAGCCTGCTTAAGAATCTGTCTCCCTCCGCACCTCCCCCACTCGCATACACTGCTTCTCTGACGAACAAAAAACAGTGTGCGATTCTTGGAATTGGATTATAAAGGTGTTGTATTTTTTGGTAATAGTGAGGTTAAATTTGAGCAAGTACGGAGAGCTCATTAAACAGGAATTGCTGGGCCTTGCTCCACGTTTCCTGATTCACTAGGTCAATATGAGGTCTGAAAATTTTATTTCTAGCAAGTTCTCTGAAGACAGTGAGGCTGAACTTTGGGAATCACTGCCCTGGTATACGAGCACGGTAAGTAAATGGCTGAGATAAGTTGAAGAACATTATCATTAGAATGCACGGACTCGAGAATCTCAGAAGTCAGAATGTTGGAAGAATCATCTATTGGGATATAGGAAAATTCCAAGGGAAAAAAAAAAAAACCCAGTAGGTCCGGGAGCTGAAGCATACAGAAATGAAGGGAATGGCTGCCATGGGGAGGGGAGCTCGGTGGTAAAGTCTGACAACACGAAATTCAGATTTGGATGTTTTAATGAAGGAAGAGGGTATGCAGAAGGGCTCTGTGGAAGGTTGTCCAGGTTGTGCCCTGCACATCTCTAGGGATTGCCATCCTCATTGTGGCTCCTCAGAACAAGAATGGTCTGTAAACTTGGTTGAGACGTGAAAAAAATAAACTTACTTCTTATTCCAAGCCCACAGGTATGAATAATTTCGGTCCTCAAAGAAGATACTTGGGCCTGCTAAAACTGTGGGGCTTTTCAGAAGCTTTCCTGTGAGGTAACCAATGGAGGAGAAAGCCCACAAATAATCACATGCACCCCTCCCTATACGCACATACCTCTGTGCTCAAATGGGAATTAGTTCTTTTGACATCCAAAATCATTAAGGTAGGGTCCTCAAAGCTCAAAGGATATCAAAAATGTCTCCTAGTGAAAAATTAACAAAAGCAAGGAGTATTTTGATATTTTCTATTTAATCTAAAAAAAGTCTGCTTTCCAGTCCTGTGACGCAAGATTCATCTCGTTTTAGAGACAGCAACTCAGAAGTATTAGGTTTACTTCCCGGTCCTTGCCTTCTTGGTTTGTTATTCCACTATGTCCTTTTCTTTCCTTTCTTTTCTCTTTTTCTCCTAATTAAGTAGGTAGATAGATAAATAGGTATATATATATATATATATATATATATATATATATACATATACACACACACATTGACTACAGGGATTACTTAAACATACATGATATATATATATAAGCCTATGTATATATTACACACACATATATATATATATATATATATATATATATATATATATATATGTAAGCCATATGTATAAGCCATATATATCATATATGTTTAAGTAATCCCTGTAGTCAATGTGGGGCCGGAACTCACAACCCTGAGATCAAGAGTTGCTCAACTAGTAACTGACCTGGACAGGCATAGACATATATCTTTTGGCCAAACATCTGATTCATTAAATCAGATTGACAAATGCTCAACTCTTACTCATTTTCTGGAATACTATAATAGAGGACAAGAGAAGCTGAGGGAGTGGTCAGGGTATGATGGGGTCCAGCCCTTTGCTGAGGTTACGTATATCCTATGTAGGTTCAACGACCCCAGCAAGGTCACTCCTTTTTGTGAGCATGGTATTATCTGGTGAAGGGTATGGTTCTCTGAAGTTTGTAAGTAGCATCTGATGACAGCCCAGAAATGGCAAATAAGATGAAACTTTAACTTTCATAATTTAAAAATCATGCCTTTACTTTCAGGCGTATTTTTTAGTACCAGCCAACAACAAAACACAGAAGTGACTTTAGAAGGAGAGTTTTGGTTGGCTGGATGGGATGGTAGCACCCTCAGAACACAGATGCAGAGCAATTATGTTCATATGGCCGTGAAAGTCCATATTAATATATAGTTTCCTCAGATGAACTGAAATTAAAAAAAAAAAAAAAGGATCTGGGCATGAAGAAAACACAGGGTTTAAACTAAGCTTAGAAAAGGTTTTCGTTCTAGATGGGGCACCTGGGTGGCTCAACTCAGTTGAGTGTTGCCTCTTGATTTTGGCTCAGGTCATGATCCCAGGGTCGTGGGATCAAGCCCTGTGTCAGGCTCTGCACTGAGCACGGAGCTTTCTTGAGATTCCCTCTCTCTGTCTCTCTTTCTGTCTCTCTGTCTCTCTCTCCCCCCTCTCCCCTGCTCACACATGGTCTCTCTCTCTCTCTCTCAAACCTATTTTTTTTAAGAGAATCATTTTGGGTTTAAGTTTATCTCATGTTTTCATTTTTGTTTTTTTTCGTTTGTTTATTTGTTTGTTTGCTTTTCCTCATATTGTATTTCAGGATTTTAAAGAAAAATTATGTGTTTTAATATTTTCCTTAGACCATTTGAGATATCTTAATTATGTTTGTGGCTTATTTTTATGAATATGGAAATATACTCACTGTGCAATAACAATGTGTAAATAATTTCAGAAATTATATGTAAAGGGTGATAAAATGAGTAATTTACGTTTCATGGTCCCTCTTTAGAAATATTTTTGAGGTGGGGCACCTGGGTGGCTTAGTAGGTTAAGCGTCTGACTCTTGGTTTCAGCTCAGGTCATGATCTCATGGTTCATGAGGTCAAGTCTCACGTGGGGCTCTGTGCTGACAGTGTGGAGCCTGCTTGGGATTATCTCTCTTTCCCTCTCTCTGTGCCCCTCCCTGCTCATGCTCTTTTTCTTTCTCTCCCTCTCCCAAAATGCAATTTAAAAAAAAAGGTAGTTGTTTTCTCCCTCTATAATAGGAAAACTCTGAGTCAGAGCTGTATTAACTGCACATTAGTAAAAATTAAAGAGGAGAAAAAACAAAGTTCCTTAGGAGGGCAAAAGAAGATTTTCTAAGTCCTTATAGCCAAACTTTATTCTATGATGGAATTGAAATTTTCATTTTAAATTTTGATCAGTGGAATTTGTAAATTGATTAAGGTTGCATTTACAGTAGCTGAAGATAAGTTTCATATAAAATGAGAGCAATCCTTTCTATAGCAAATAAATTTTTATTTGTCGTACAGAGTTTAGAGCAGAGGAGGTAAGAATATCAGGAAATAAGGCAATAAATACCTGAATGTCTGATCATAGGTTCTACTTAGAGGAGTTTACAAGACCAGAATATTATTGACAAAAGGCTCTCCAAAGTCTGTCTTAAATAAATACAGTGCTAGACCCGACTAGCACAAAGAAGATGAAGTTATAAGAATAAAATTGAAGCCCATTTAAATTATTTGGCTTGTAGCTGATATTTATGTAAAGTTTGTTCTGCTTATGGCAGAGATTGTGTTACTGCTCCTCGTTATTGTTGTCCTCTTTGTAGGAAGATTGTATATTCTTACCCTTTATTGTAAGAACCACAGTGCCCCGCATGGTATGTACCCCCATCCCATTGATTCAGGCTTTGTACTGACTTGCACAAGCTAATGGAATGTAGATGGAAGTGACTGTTGTGAGTGGAAACTTCAGGCTTGTACAATGATCCTTGTATGATTCTTCCACTACTCTTTCTTTCTCTTTGCCCAGGGTTAGAGGAATTGCTACTTTGTGCCTCTGCCCACTGAATTGCTATTTACAAATGTAGCACCTGAAATTTTATTTGAGTCTACTCTGAACACTTGGAAACTATGGTTGGCATCATCTTTTATAGTTTTAATATATGTGTGAAAATGAATAGTAAGTTGGCAATTATTGGGTGAAATAAAGCTATTAGATTAGGGCAAAGTTTAATATACCCTAAAGAAACCCTCAAATTATAGTGGTTTGAAAGGGAAAAGTTTTCAATTCCTCATGCAACATCTGTCTAGTCTAGCCTCGTTGGGAAACCCAACTGCTTGAAGTCATTTAAGGGACTTGATCTCCATACATTTTATTTTTCCACCCACTGGGTCACAATCCTTTTCTGCATGATCAAAGTTGGGCATTGATCTATCCATATTTATAGCTCATGATAAGGGGGAAGAGAAGAGGTTTGGAACATGACATTTCCTTTTATTTAAAAAAATTAATGCTTATTTATTTTTGAGAGAGAGAGACAGAGGGTGGGCAGGGGAGGGGCAAAGAGAGAGACACAGGAAATCCAAAGCAGGTTCCAGGTTCTGAGCTGTCAGCACAGAGTTTGACATGGGGCTCGAAATCATGGACCACAAGCTCATGACCTGAGCTGAAGTTGGACACTTAACCAACTAAGCCACCCAAGCACCCTGGCATTTCCTTTTAAATAAACAATTTGGAAGTTGTACACAGGTGAGTTTCACTCAAATCCATTGCAAAAGAAGCTGAAAATGTAGTCTTCAGAAGGTTGCTCATGATTCCAGTCAAAACTAAAGGAAGAAACTATTACTAAGAGGAAGAAATGAGCTAATAAAGGGAGATAGTTAACGATCCTCACTTCACAATGTAAGATGGTTATCCAGATCAACTAGCTTTTCTATACATTGCTTTCTTCAGAATTCTTGAGTTGAAAGAGATTCTAGATGCTGTTATGCTCAGAACTCTGAGAGAAATAAATAACTATCTTAATCTTTAGCTTTTTGAGAATAGACAATTTAGAGCCACTCTTGGCTGTTTCTTTTGGTATCCAGGGACATTAAACTATGAATTTCTTCTCAATGCCTGGCACATAGAAGATGCCATATTGAAAACACAATATTAAATGTATGAATAATATATTTATTAGGCTTTTAGGACAATACTTATTAGTTAGAAAATATTCAATAAATTCTTGTTGAGTACGGTATGGATAACTAATTAAGTAAATTTTCAATTATTAAGTATAAACAGGCTTCCCATTGAAAATGGTGAACTCTGCACATGAACTAATTTTTTCTGCCTCTAGAGACTGAATAAAAATGATAATAAAGGAATAAAAATCAAATATTAACTTAGAAAAAAAAATCTCGCTGGGGCAAGCTTAAACAAACAAGATATTTCAAAAAAATTCTTGGATAATGAAATACAGAACATCCACTATATGTTCTATATTTCAGAACAGTCATAGACTTGACCACTCTCAGAGGAAGATGCAGCCAACCAAGAATGCAGGTGTCAGAGTCTGCAGGGGTGAGGAGACACGGGGATGAGAAGGCAGTCGGAAATGTAGGGAATAATTTAAGTTCTTTATATAGATGAATTAGTCCCACCCAATCGTCTTTCTTCTCCTACCTCCAGAGGGAATTTTTTTTTTTCCAATTGAGCAATCCGCTCTCCCAAACAGAAGTTTTTATTAAGGATATAGAATCAACTTTATGGCAGGTGTGGGGAGAGATGGTGTCTCAGAGCAAAGCTTCCACACTTTATTATCTGGGCCCTCAGGACAGAGGCCACTTGCCCGAAAAAGGCAAAGAGCCTGTAAGTCTGAGAGCCCCGCAATACACGTAGGAAAGATATGAAAATCCCTTTGCAAGAATAAAACCACTTTTAAAAGTGGCTATTATAAATAGATTAAATACAGAGAAGAAGCTATTACTTTTTGCAATGGGCTGAATTGTGTCCCCACCTCAAATTCCTATGTTGAAGCTCTAAACCCCAATGTGACTGTATCTAGAGATAGCATCTTTAAAAGATAAAGGTTAATGAGGTCATAGGGTGGACCCCTCATTGACAAGATGGTGGCCTGTAAGAAGACAGAGATCCCCCTCACCCTCTACTGTTCTACTTGGCCATGGGATTACACAGCAAGAATGTGGCCTTCCGCAAGCCAGGAAGAGAGCTCTCTCAGAACCTGATCATGCTGGCACACTGATCTTGGACTTCCAGCCTCCAGAACTGTGAAGAGATCGGCTTCTGTCATTCAATCCTCTCAGCCACTGATATTTTGTTATGGCAGTTCCAGCTTACTGGCATACCTTTCATTGAAAACCTTCTTTTCTCTTTGATTTTTAATATATTATGTGAATGTGTACATTACTTTGAAAAACCATGACAAATAAATAGTTAAAACAATAACGAGAGAAGAATGAGACCCCCAAGCTGGTTCAGAGCGGACCAATCAGCTCCCCTTTTCATAGGTGGAAAAAACTTCTAAAAAGACAAAGGATTTTCCCAGGGTTACTTAGTTTGAAATGCAGCTGACTTAAAACCTACATTTTGACTCCAGCTTCAGCCCTTGCAGTGTTTGTCGCATATTCTATAATATGCTTATATTTTAAACATATTTGCTAATGTATATATTTTGACCAGATGGAAAACATACTACATCCTGGTTTAAGATTGCCTGATTATACATAATAGCACCACAATATTTTGATAGTATAAATGGAATTATTATCTATATAGATCGCTGACACAGGAAAACAATATATCCTCAATGTAGAAACATTCCAAAGCATTTAGAAATATCTGAGCATTTTCATGTTAACATATTTGAGACATTGCCTAGGTTGGTGAAAAGGCATGAAAAAGTTGGAATCGTGGTTCTCTACATTGTCTATGTGGCCATGGAAATCCCCGAAACATTCTGAGCCTCACCTTCTTCATCTTGAGCATGAGAACAAGATTTGCATACCCTACAAAGATGTTGTGATGATTGAAAGCATTGTAAAGTATTGGGCATAAATATAGTTTATATGACTGTGGACCATGATACAGAAGAAGCCACAGAACTGACTCTGGATGCTTTGTCTTACAACTGTATTCAAATTTTGGGGTCTGTGGTCCTGATTGATTCTGTTCAGGTGTCTGTGGCTTGTTTCACCAATGGTTACTATGCGTTATATTTGGGAATGTAATGTGGATACTGTGGAGCTCAGAAATTAGCTCAGAGTTCTTCAAATCTCAGCAGCAATGTTTTCCAAGATTGCTATTCTCTTACTTTTTGATGGTTGGCTTTGGCAGGGAAAATATTTGGAAAGCTAGACATGACTGAAGAAAAGGACACTTTTTCCCATCAAGTCATGAGTTATTTTTGATAAAGTATCTCCTACTATTGGGTTTTTGAAAACTGACTTTAATTTCCTCCCTACTCTGACTTTTATCCATTCAGTCCCTTGTTGGTCTATTGAAAAGGGCTCAGAAAAACAGACTGGGGTTTCTAGAATATTCAATAACACAGCCATTCTGGTAGTTCCCTAATTGGTCTCACACATTACTTGCTAACTCTTGAATTCAATATAGATTCTTTATAAAAGAAACAAAATGAATTTAACCTTATATGAACTTTTTTTTCCTAGTGTTAGTTTTGAGGAATCAGTTTCCTTATTTTGCTTGACAGAAATACTCTTTAATGTTAATAAAATGATTGTAACTTTATATGAAAATATCAAGTAACATTTTGTGTTCAAATGCATATTTAGTCACTATTAATTATTTGCCTGTCTAGACCAGCTTCTCCACTTGTCATAGATAATGCTCATACGTTTTTTTCCTTTGTCCTTTTTACATCTCTTGAAACAGAAGGAGCCACCGACACAACAGGAAATGTTGCTATCCCATGCTAAACTCACTTTTCAGACCCATCAATCCCCGACCGCTGCAAGACTCATTGCTCCCTCTGTGCATCTACGATCGTTGAGAACAGAGCAACCTGTGGGAGTCCAACGGTTTTCTGATTTAAAATCTCCTGTGATCTATTTCCATATATACACTTGGGATTGCATGAGTTTATGTGGTTGATTTTATTCCTGAAACTAAGAAACAAAAAGGAAGAAAGATCAGAGGTTATAGTACAGTTAATTACCCACGTGCCTGTTTCCACATGCCTGTTTCCCTATTACTTCTCATGGTCATCAGAATACGGAACCTAATGGTTGGAGCAGAGTAAAATAGTTAAGAACGAGAATGGAAGTTTCAGATTGCATGGCCTTGGGAACACAACTAAGTCCTCTAGTTACTAAGGAAGTATTAGTTTCCTTATTTATAATATTTAAATAGTAAGTTCATTACCATGGAAAGCAGTTGTGAAAAGAAGAGAAATAAAGGATTGAGAGGGTCTGGCATTTTACGGGACTCAAAAGTCAGGAAATACTGACTGCTATTGCCACAGGTTTTATGCTTAAGAGAACTTCAAAAAAATACGTGTTTGTAAAAGACAAATGAGTGCTGGCCAGAAGAATCCTACTTAACCTTCCCTGTGGGGCTTCCTTAATAAAACATTAAGGAAAATGCTTAATATACTTCTCTGTAGAAGCCAATACTAAATTTATTTCACAAGCCGTCGAGTTCTCAGTTGTGTGTTTATAGTGGAACCCCGAGTCAACACACGTGACGATTTTATTTTCTAGGAGCTCACAGTTTAGCGGAAGAGACCGATAAACAAATTGCAAAGATTTAAGCATAATAAAAGAAATTCAATTACAATCAGAAAATTCATGCTGGTGCTGAATTTGTACACCGAACATTTACCGGTTTGCTAGTTAGGACACGGCAGAAATGCAGAAAGAAAAGTCAAAGTCAGCAAGCACATAATGCAAATGTGAGCCTGATCTTGGTTTCGGCTTGAATATTCCAATGAATCAGGATTGATATCTCAACACATCTTAAATACTCTATTTGAAGAAGTGCTTGTAATTTTTTGGATAAGAGACAAAAAAACCCACTGCAGGTATTAAATTGCGTTGCCTTACATGGTTTGGGGAAGTGAGGCCAAAAAACATCTACCGGATATCCACTAAATGTTATTTATGTGAGCCAACAGAAAGAATTAGTTTGCACATCCATATCAAATGCCCACACTCCCAACTCCCAACTCTTTATATAGCTGTCATGAAACAAAGATACGCCTAATTGGCTTTGCCAGCAGTAAGGGATAAGCTATCTCCTTTTTTTTTTTTTTTTTCCATCTTCATTGGCTGCAACTCTCATTCCTGATTTGATACAGAATGCTTAGCTCCCTCTAAAAATGATTCATATTAAAATGAATCCACGTTCAGAAGCATTTTTGCATATTGTCTCTAAAAAGCAATGGCATGCTGGAAATCTCTGGTGTTGTGGAAACTTGTTATTGGGGACACGTGACTGGCATTTCCTTTAGGGGTGTAAGTGGTTTAAGTGGCTCAAGATAGAATGCCACTCTATGCCTGGTATTACATTATGCACTGTCAGAAACCCTGACACTGATTTATTATTGCTGCTTATGTCTTTTACACCATCTAGTATCTTATATGAAATAGACTCCTAACTCAGTTCCCAACATTGTTTCACTGATAAGAAACAACCCAGACATATTAACCTGGGCCATACACTCATTATATTCACTATAATTACGTTTTGTTTCCAATATTTTAGGGAAATCCATTAAGTATTTTCTCCTTATTTCTTCTACTCTCATAGCTTTCTCTACGGAAGTAAGATTTTAATAAGAGGACAAGATAGCTGAGAGTGTGCACCTTAACTTCTACTGCTGTTTGTATATTAAAATTAAATTGCGCTAAATCTGTGAAGTAGAGATACCAAGTAGTTAAATTGTGCCTTTGGAAATCTGGTGCCTTTTCACCTAAGTGACGGATGACGGTATTCCTGCCATAAAGGAATGGGAACAAGTGGAGTTTCATCACTACAAGTTAATTTCTTAATGTTTACTAAAGAGCTTGCTTTGTAAATTTATTTGTGGGCTATATACTTATTTACAGAAGAAAGTAGGAAAGCTTAGTGTTCACAAGAGTACTCGTATGCCACATTTTATTTAGAGCGCTGCATTTTCATTTGTTCCTTTATTTTATTGGACCCTCAGCTAACTTGTTCTTCTTCCTCCTGGGATTTCCCCTCGAGAGTAGCTTTATCTGTTAGGACTTACTTGGTTCCGAGAGATAAGTATTTAAACCCAGGTTTTTTTGAGGGAAAAGAAACAATCTATTGATTTATGCAGTTTACAGTGTGTAGGACTGGCTTTCGGTGAGACTTGAGTTGGGTCCTCAAAAGAGTGGCATCTTTCTTTTCGGTCTCTAGACTTGTGCAGGTGCTCTCCTTGTACTATCAAAATGGCTGCTTAGCGTCATGCTCTACAGTTTCAAGTCCACTCAAATGATAAAGGGTCTTTTTGCTGGAAGTTCCTGCCAAGGTCCATGCTCCTATTTTGTTTTCGTTGACTTATGCGCACTTCTCTGGACTCATCCCCATCATTAGGCTAATGGTTTGCGTTTGCCGTATTCTGTGCTTTTGAGTGGAGGTAGTGACACGCTTGGCCAAGAGCGACCGGAAGGTGAATCCCCAGTTATGGAGCTAATATTGGAAATAGAGGATGTGCCTGCAGAGTCTGAAAACAAGCAAACAAATACAAAAATGGTCACTACAGAAGGAACGCTTTGGTGTTCCTGACAATGACAATTTAGGCGGTGGTATAAATAGCTGTGTCAAAGAATAATTAAGTATAGGTACCCTGGAGGCACTCAGACCTTTCTAGTGCAGGTACTTCATATTCCCGGAATTTAGTTTACCAGAGTGACTGCTGCCACTCTCTGTAGACTACGACTCTGGACCACAAGGGCTTTCTCAGTCCAGAATCGTAGCCTGTATGGGACGCTACATGGAACATCAGCTTTCCTTTCTTGTCTCTTCTTTCACCTCTGCCATTTTCCTTCCTTTCCATTTTAAGTTCTGGGAAACGTGTCCTTTCTCACCCCTTCCTTATTACACTTAGTGCTCTGATAACTAACATTGTGGTTTCTTCTAGCTTAGTGCAAATTTCATATTAGTTTTTTTAGGATAGAAATTTTTGAGCCTTGATCTTTATTGGCAAACCAATTTCAATGGCAAGAAGTTTTGTGGAGCTTTTGGGTGCGGCACAAAGGCCTTTTTCTAGGGCCAGTGTACCCTTCTACCCATTTGGTACCCTTCTACCGAATGTACTTGTGAAGTCAGCCCTAATGGAAAAGAAAGAGTGTCTCGTTTGAATGAGGTTGAATATAGATCACATTTTACAGGACTCCAGAGTCATCCTTCTGTCTTGGTATATCTCTAGGAAGGGTGCTAGAGTAATATTGCATTCTCTAATTTCTCTCTTCAAAAACAAACAAACAAAACAACAACAACAACAACTCCTCCAATGTTCTATTCCCTTTGAGAGCCAGCCCTACAAAGAAATGTTTTAGAGAAGCATTTCACAAATTCTGATGTGTATGCAAATCACCTGGAGATCCTGGCAAAACACAGATTCTAGAAGTTTGTAAACAGGGCATGGCTTCTTCTTGAAATTTCAAGGTAGCACAACTTCCCAGAGAAATGGTCTGTATCTTCAGAAGGAACGTAATGAAAACGCCTAGCATTTACTAAGCCATGGTATGATCTAAGCTATGTGAGATTTCTCTTGAGATTTTCCTTTCCTATTTGAACACAAGATGTCTAGCACTTGTTACCCTACCCTATCAAGAAATGTTCATCTAATTTAGTCCTTTGTTTCCGTTGTTGGCTGTGGTTCTCATCTTGGTATTCTTGTGGGATATTTTTTACCAAATAGTTAAAAAACTGTAGCTCCTTATCTAGCTAGAATGCTTATGTGGCAATCACATATATTGTAATGTAGGTAAAAGCCAAGAATTGGAAAGGCAGTTAGTAGCCAAACAACAAACAACAGAAGCCTAGGAATCAAACATCTAAACATATACCTATACAACAACCTATACACACATATTGCTAGCATTTTGCCATATATAGGTCCTGATGGAAAGGGAATAACCCAGACTCAGCTTTCATTGTGGGCTTTATGTAGCTTTGCCTTTACACTCAATTAGCCCTATTGTACTAGAGCCTAGTAATTTCAATGTCTTAGAGGAGCAAGGTATACAAATGTCCCAAGTCATGCTTAGCTGCTTCCAGCTTAGCTCTGAAACTCGTTTCCAGTGTATAAATGTCACTATCTTACGCATGGCACTTGAGAATGCTTCCTGAGCACAGAAGGACTTCTGTAACTCAGTCAATCTTATCCTTTGGATTGGCTTCAATATGGACAGGACCTTTACGGTGATACGTACATGGCCCACTTCTCAACGCTTCTCTGTGACTCAGACGTGGTTTGGGTTTTGGCATCACATGCTCTCTGAGAAGTGCGATTTCTCCAGAGTCACATGAGTCTTTAGTATTTCTGTCCCCTGAGAGCTGGAATGACAAGTATACATTTCGCCTTAGCATGTGGTTGTGTGAGATCACTGGCCCAGTTGGGAATATGGGGTGAATTTCCTTCAAGTTTCTATAAGGGTAAGCGTAGTGCATATTTGCTACAGAGTAAGATAAATATTCCCAGAAAGATTCTGCCTTATGCTGGGATACATGTTCAGAGTCAAGAAAAGGACTAGAGATCAACCTTCCTTGCCACTGAAAGGTTGCCCAGCTGTGAGCAACAATAAACGGGCAATAAACGGCATTCTTCTTCCCCTCCTGAGACTGCAGCCAATAGAGACATGGGCATTAGAATCAGACCTGTGGGAATAAAAATAACATCTTTATTTTTTTTTAATGTTTATTGATTTTAGAGAGAGACAGAACATGAGTGGGGGAGGGAGGGAGAGAGAGAGAGAGAGAGAGAGAGAGAGAGAGAGGCAGAAATGCAGAATCTGAAGTAGGCCCCAGGCTCTGAGTTGTCAGCGCAGAGCCCAACACGGGACTTGAACCTAAGAACCTCAAGATCATGACCTGGCCTGAAGTCAGATGCTTAACCAACTGAGCAACCCAGGCACCCCACATCTTTATGATTTTTGATAAAACTGCTGGACAGTAGGCCTTAGGGGTTGCAGCTGGCAGCTTCTGACATGACCTCCAATGACATTCACCCCTTGGAATTCACATCCATGTACGATCTCTTCCCCTTGAGACCCAGTAACTTGTTTAACAAATGGAATATGGTGACAGTTATGCCTATATATATATATATATACACACATATATAAAATTATATATAATTTTATATATGTGTGTATATATACACATAATTATATACATATAATTGTAACTTCTATTTTACTAGTAGAATCTCTTTTGATCCTCTTCCTTACTGGCATTGATGAAGCAAGATGGAGACACTCAAGTGGCAAGAACTCGAGGGCAGACTTTGGACAACAGCCCGTGAGGAACTGAGGCCCTGAGTCCAATATGGTGCAAGAAACTGATCCTATCCACAGCCAGGTGAACTTGGAAGCAGATATTTCTCCAGCTGAGCCCTCAGATGAAATCCCAGCTCTGGCTGACACCTTGATTGCAGCCTTTTGAGAAACCCTGAAGCAGAGGATCCCGTGAAGCCATGTCAAGATTCCTGACCCATAGATACTGGGAGATAATAAGTTGTTTGAAGCAGGTAAGTTAGGGACAATATTTCCCTAAGCAATAGATAACTAACACAAGTGTGTTTGCCAAGTGGACTTGCTAACCTACCCTTAAAGTAGACGACGATACCCACCTGCTCTCTGGCAGTGCTTAGAAGCTACATCATCTTTGGAGGCCTCCTCTGTACAGCTTGCAGAAGTAGAGAGGACAATGGACAATGGCTTTTGTTAGGCAGGGAGACTCCAAATCAGCTGGGGAAGAGGAAGGCTCATTTCCTATTACCAGACTTAGCTGGTAAGTCAGTCTCCTCCACTGGGGAAAAATGAGGGTGGAGAAAATCCAGGAGTGTTATTCTAAATATGTCTCTCTACTCTTAAAAAGTAAGAACAAACTCAGGGTTGATGGGGGGGTGGGAAGGAGGGAAGGGTAGGTGATGGGCATTGAAGAGGGCATCTTTTGGGATGAGCACTGGGTGTTGTATGGAAACCAATTTGACAATAAATTTCATATATTAAAAATAAATAAATAAATAAAATAAATACGTCTCTCTACACATGCAAATACAAATGGATGAGTATCCTTAAGTCATATGGTTACCTAAGTGACCAGGTAAATTACCTCACTTCTACAGCTAAGAATGAGGCCTACAGGTAGACCATGAATGCGTTGGGAAGATATGTTCTCATAGAAATGATAATAGAAAACAAACAAACAAACATTTCTCTTTTACAATGAGAAATCCTTGGGGCACCTGGGTGGCTCAGTCAGTTAAGCACATGACTCTTGCTTTTGGCTCAGGTCAGGATCTACAGCTTTGGAAGTTTGGGCCCTGCATTGGGCTCTGTGCTAACCATGGGGCCTGCATGGGTTTCCTTCACTCTCCCTCTCTCTGGCCCTCCTCTGATCATACTCTCTCTCTCTCTCTTAAAACAAACTTAAAAAAAAATGAGAAACTCCTCCTGTTAAAGAACTCCTTCATAGAAAAGTCTTCCTGTGCTGATTTGAAAGTTTGCATTTCACTTTCTCATCCTGGTTTTGATGTCTTTAATTAAAAAAGTCCTGTGCCGCTTCTCAGGTGCCAGCTCTCAGAATGCAAAGATGCATTAATATCCATCTCTGCCCTCAAGGGACATACAGACTTCCAGGCAGATGTGTTTGAAAACAAGCCTCTAGAACACGCTATTGCAGGTTTGATTCCTTTGGAAGCTGGCTCTCAGGGGAAATTTAACATGTAAAATGTTTATGGGAACGGTCCATAGGATTAGCCCCTGTTGAAGGAAAGGGGATGTAGGATTGGGCAGAGGGAGTTGTCCAGCTGTGAAGGAGGCCTCAGGTGGCCTCAGGTGAGCACAGGAGAAGCTCTGGTGCTAAAATGGCCCTTTGGAGTTGACTTCATAGACTGAGATAGCGTGGTTCTATACATCACTGGCTTCTTCGTTGGATGCGGCCATCCTGACAGGGTGGGATCCTGAAATAGGCTTTTATCTGCACTAGAAGGAGTCCCTGAAAGGGCTGACAGCTGAAAGCAGTGTCCCATGAGCCCTCCTAGCAGCTGGGGTGGCAAGTCTTTTCTTGATGGAGAAGTTTAGGAGGTAGGATCCCCCCCGTACCTTTCCAAAAAGGTAAGGGTAAGACTCTGCTTGGCAACAGCCTCCTTAGTAGAAATATTCCACAAGATTCCCTCTGTCCACACTCAGGCCCATTTTACTATTCTACATAGGGTCGGGGGAGGTGGTTAAGGCACTCAGGGTCCTTATTTCCTTTGCCTACCTCTGCTAACCCACATCAGCCTCTTTGGCATCCAGTGTCCGCTGAGGTGGGAGAAGTTCCCATTGGAACTTCCCACTGTATATGAGCCTGAAAGGTTACCTAGGGCCACTTTGTGAAGCGAGCTGTATATCACACTCAGGAATTTGAATATTTTGGTTAATGAGATCTTATTGGAAGATCAGTCTTCACAGTGCCCAGGGGTCAGGTCACAGTTTTAATCCAGAAACGGGTGGCAGTATAGAGCATGGGTCTGGGAGGAGATTGGAAGCATGGCGACAAAATAAGAGACTGAGATGTGGTTGGAAAGAAGGGTGGTGAGGTCCAGGGCGGGGAGGAGAGCAGGGAGGGGGCCTCCGAGGGAGGGTTTTAGAGATTAGATTGACAGGATTTGAAAGCTGATTAAAGAAAAAAAAGTTAGAATACATTAGTTTTCCAGCTTGAGCTAATGCATGTGTGAAGGGGGAAGAGTGGAGCTCTTTTCCCTGCAAAAATGTACTTATTCTAAAAAAATAAATGTGAATGTGCTATTATTTAGATACTATTGTATATTTTCATTTGTTTCATAACTAACAGTTTTTCAGGCATAGGAAATTTGGGTGGGCATTAAAACATTTCAAAACATTAGCTCACCGTTGATATTAAGAATGATAGCAACCCCTTTATTGAGTGCTGCTGGCCATTTGGGGCACTCATCTGAAATTATCTTATTAAACTTCACGATGACACGACTATCCTGTGGATTATTGTTATGCCAGTCTACAGATGGGAAAAGGAAAATGGTGTAATCAAGATTGAAATGACCACAGTCTGACTTTAAAGCTCATGCTTTATTCATATAACCAATCCAAAGCCTCATTCAAGATATTCTCAGTCTTCCCCTGTGCCAGTCCCCTGGGCCATTGTCTCTGGTAATAATGTGTACTTCCCATCCTTTGGCAGCCAAAGGGTTAAAGGTAAGGTAGCTGATTCTGCAGGCCATCTATGCCAGTAATTTGTGGTATGGAATGTTGATGTGCTGAAGAAAAAAAAAAAAAAAAGATGTTCTAGTTGCCAGGATTTCTTGCATAGAAACAAAACTTCCATTCACATCTTGCTGCATTTCCAGGACCTAATTAGATGTGGGACCAAATATTCCAGTTTCTTCACTCGACAGGAGCACAGATGAACACTGATGAAGGTTGGAAATAAGATTTTCAGCCTTTTTTCTTTTTAAGAGTTATAGCTTTATTTGACGGTAAGCTTCGATTTAAATACTACCTACAGACTAATGTGTTCTCTCTCAATTTTCTAGCATATCATGTTACATTTGAATGGGACTTTGTCTTTTACCAGACGTGGAATCCTATCTGATGTGCCAATAATGTGAGGCTGGGTGACTCAGAGCGTTGAGTGACTTGTCAAATCTCTCCCAGCTCCTAAGAGTCAGGACCAAGTTTCAGACTTGGCACTTCCAATCTCAGGTTCAGTACTTTTTAAACATTTTCACCGCACTTTGGAGTTTTGTTGGCCAAACAGCATCAAAAGCACATGATGTCAATTGAATTTTTCTTATTCGTATATCAATGTATAGAAAAACTACTTTAATTCTACTCCTGTTAAAAATAATAGAGTTCGAGTGAAATGAACCAAAGTTTGGTTTTTTTTTCTTCTTCATCTTCTTCTTCTTGGTCTTAGAAAAACAAAACAAAAAGCAGAAAACAGGAGACAGATTCATTTTTTTTATGGTGACCCGGGACGGATGACACCCAGTCAACCCGAGGATTTGCATAGAGTGTGCGTTGTTTTTGTGAAATGTTGTGCACTGTTATGCTATCGCATTGAGGAATGACACTAGAATTTGGACTTTGAAATAAAGACGAACAGATAAGTCTTGGTGACCCACAAAGGCTAGCCTCTTTTGCCTTAGATTTGCAGACAGGGATTTCTGTGTCGTACAGGGATTAAGGGTGCCAAATGTAGCCAGGAACTGCTTCAGCAATCATAGATGTTGTTTTTCCAATCGGGCCAATCTGCCAGACTGGCAGACAGAAAACTAACAGAAATATTAAATATAGACAGATTCTATAGTTGAATCTTGTTTTTTTCCTCTCTCTGCTGGAAGTCACTATAAAATAGTAGCCTGTGTGTAGGTCATTAAAAACATACACAGATACACACACCGCGTTGTGTGTTTGCACTGTTAAATAAGGCTTTGTGAACTCGATAACTGGGTGCCAAAACAGCTGCCGCAGATGTATTAGGTGGCCGAAGTGGTCCTTCATTTACGATGTTATTCCCAGATACTCTCTCCTGGCTCCCTGTCACACGGCGCGAGATTCCGTCCTCTATTGACCTACGCACCTTGGAGAACCATTTCCAGGGAAGCACCATTCTTCCAAATTCATCCTCTCGAGGTCTGGTAAATTTGGTGGACTTGTACTTGGAGACCTTGATAGAAGAGTTGGTTTCATTTCCAGGATTTGTTTCCACGCGTGGTCAACAAAGATGCATAATTACGTGCAATTCTTCTCCTGGCCACAAATGTAACAGAAGGGAGCTCAGTTAGCTTCTGTGACCACAATTTATATAGAGCAAACCCTCCCCTCAGATTCAGAGAAATGATGACGTGATTCCATTGCAACATACACATGTGGCTTCCCCCAGATGCCCCCGGGGTACAAAGGGGCCTTATGCAGCTTGCGTGGCATCATGATCTCTCTTTTCTATGAATATTCTACTATTTTCTCAGCTTTCTTACAACACGTTTTTCTACTTCCTTTGCTCTATATTTCTTAGGAAGAAAAGAGTTTAATAAAGTGATACAAAGAGAACTTTTGTTGGGTAGAATTGACCAATGTTCGCTTAGAAAAATTATCTTCCAAATAATTTTATCTTATAAGTAGGAAGCATACAGGAGTAGTGGGCTCCATT
This sequence comes from Neofelis nebulosa, assembly GCF_028018385.1. Lineage (NCBI taxonomy): Eukaryota > Metazoa > Chordata > Mammalia > Carnivora > Felidae > Neofelis > Neofelis nebulosa. Next base: position 12,316,471 of record NC_080783.1, read on the forward strand.
ATAGCTGATTTGGAAAGACCTCTTCTTTCCCTTCCATCAGGAAAAGTGGCAAGTGAAATGATGCTATCTTTGGAAATCTGTGTTCTTTATACAAAGCTTGAGAAACAGTATTCTTCAATATTAAAAGTAATATTTAATGGACACGTTTCTACATGGATTGGGAATTACGTTTTTCTCTGATATCAAGGATTTGGGATACCTGACCCTTTGACTAAAAGCCATGAGTGAATTTCGGGAGCAATAAACAAAGCCATCTTCCACCTAGGACTCTTTGCTTCTTGACAGTCTTAGAGTTGTGAGTCTGAATTGGAAAAATTGGTCTTTTTCCCCTTTCTATGTCTGAGAGATGGAGAGCAAGGAGGGGTAGAAAAGTTGCATTCTTCAAACAATCCACATCCCAGAATAAACAGCATATATATAGTCCTTTCTGGATAATTATATGTTGGCAATGCTTGCTAACTAGTTTTGTCTGACTTCTCAACCTAGATTCTTCGCCATTATATTGCATAGCAACACATTCCTTGTACCCGAAAGGCATTTGTGGCCTTGTCATCTTATACATGTGGGAAGACCCCAATTGCAATCTTTAATATGGGAACTTTTCTCTGCATGGGAAACCCTCCTGTCTTGCATCAGAATGCTTCATTGATGGCTCAGAACTATTTGGTACATTGTGAAAATTACGTTTTCTACAGAAGCCTAAAACATCACTGTAAACTTATAGCTTATGAAACATAAATTTATTATCTTACAGTTTTGTAGGCCAGAAATCTGTTGTGGGTCTCACTAGGCTAAAATGACAGTATTGGCAGGCATGTGTTCCCTTCTGGAAATTGTAGGGGAGAACCTGCTTCTGTGCCTTTTCCAGCTTCTAGAGGCTTCTGACATTTCCTGTCCCGTGGCTCCCTTCCAATTTTGAAGCCAGCAATGGGGTATTGTGTCCTTCTCATGTGTATTATTCCAACGTTTATGTTCAGCATTACGTCTCTTTCTCTGACTCTGACGTCTCTTCTGCCCCCTTCTTCCACTTAAAAAAATCCCTTGTGATTACATTGGGCCCACTCAGATTATCTGGTATAATCTCTCCATTTAATGTTAGCTGATAGGCAAACTCAATTCCATATGCAACCTTTATTCTCCCTTGTCATGTAACAGAACACATTCCTGAGTTCTAGGGATTAGAGTCTGGACATCTTTGGGGGGTTATTATTCTTTCTAGCATGCCGCCCCTCCTCTCAGATTTTATTAATGAGGGGCAGAGGTTGAGTTCTTGAACTGGATTAGCAAAGGTTAGCTGCTCTTGGCAGAAGTGAAAAGGATATTGCTTGGATAAATGGTCAGGAGCCTTACCCTAAGCCTGAGCATCATCTCTCAGAGCAGCTCTACAGAATCAGTTCAGAACCAAAATGTTCCGTCTGTAGGATACCTGGAAAAGTGTCATAAATGAACACTACTCCTTTCTAATGTAAGTATAGTAGTACTAAAAAGGAGGCCATTTACATTTACTGACTCTACATTCTTTGGTTCTAGTCAATAGATACATTATTATTCTTTATACAGATTTGCCTGCGAGAAGACAACACATTCCCTGAGAAGGTGATCTGGGTTTCTGGGTTTCTACCTTTGCTCAGTCATTGAGCATTGTCCATCTGTGGGAGGGACACCTCCCATTAGCCCCTGTTGGACAGCGTAGTATGGTGTTTCAGACAAGGCTTGTCTTGGTTGAACCTTCCCACTCTAGTTGTTGAGATGTGCTTTCAAGTCTTTTGAAATGTCCAGTTTTCTCCTTTCTCATTTGAATTCCAGAATTCTAGCTATGTGGGCAGGTTTTAGGTTTGACCTCTGCCCTTCCTCTGCTCAGCCTGGACTTCTGGACTTGGCTCCTGAATTCAGCTCTTTTAGCTTTGCTCATTCTGTTTGATTGGCCCAGTTACTCCAAATTGGATTTTCAATAGTATTTTATTATTCCTCTATTCTTACCCACTCCTTCTACCTTCACTCCTACACTTAGGTCCTCGTAAGGTATGCAGGACTCTCTGCCAGGTCTCACTGACCTTGCCAGGTTTTATCTCAGCCCTTTCTGGTTTTTCTCTTGTTGGTTTCTCGTGACTACGAATAGATACTTAGACAATGGTAAACCTCATTAATGTAGAAGAAGATGCTTTAATAGGAGACATCAAGGTAGGGGCGCCTGGGTGACTCAGTTGGCTAAGTGACCAACTTCGGCACAGGTCATGATCTCATGGTTCATGGGTTTGAGCCCTGTGTCGGGTTCTGTGCTGACAGCTCAGAGCATGGAGGCTGCTTCAGATTCTGTGTCTCCCTCTGTCTCTGCCCCTCACCTTCTCTCTCTCTCTCTCTCTCTCTCTCTCAGAAATAAACATTAAAAAAACAGGAGAAACAAAGCAACTCATGATATAGCACATTACACATAATTTCTTTGCAGTGTTTTATAAGGAATCAGAATATAAAGAGTCACTTACTCCGATTTTTATATCTGTCATAACTAGAATCCAGCTGTGGAAAGGAAGAGAATCTCAAACGCCTGACACTGAGTTGGGAGATTATCATGATTGGGAAAGAAGATTTTGACCACAGAAATGTGAGTCACTGTATAAAAAATAATGTCTCCCTTTAAACTGACAGGGAACTTTTTTTTAATAAAAACATTTTTTTTGGCTTTTAGTTGGAAATGTTTCTCAAATTTCTAATTACCTAGAAGTAGTTTTCTCCAGAACCTTTTGGAAATAAAATGTAGGGTCTAGAGAGGAGGAGAAAAGTAGGTGAAAGCCAAAAAAAAAAAAGTTAAGGCAGAGTGTTGTGTTTCTTTGGGAAATTTTCCAAACCATCAGGAGTGTTTGGGGTGGCCTGGGGACGCAAAGGGAGGGCATCTGTGTGTTCAAGAGTGTAATGAGGAGCGCCATGGCTGTGGTAGGTGGCATAGAGGTCCAATGGCCAAAGGTACTCTGAAGCCAGTCCTTCTTCTCAAGGGGAAAAAATATCTTCTCCTTCTTCCTCTAACTCTAAGACAAGAACTAGGATTAGAGAGGACAGTGGCCCTGTGGGCTTGGGGACTCATATGTAATAAAATTCTCTAAAGAAAACCTTCACAACATGAAAGGGATCTGGCTGAGAGTATTATAGACTTAAACGAGAATTTTGCAAAGAAGATATGGCAAGGACTAGAGACTCATCTGCAGCCCGCACATTCCTGTAAAACCCTTTAGGCTACAGCCCCGAGAGTCATGGAACGTTGAAAGGTAAATGTTTTCAGCGTCAGGCAAGTGTTGAGAGAAATAGTGTGCTACGGCGTCCTCCTACCCGTCCGCTGGTTCCCAACCAAATATTTTTGCCTCAGGATAGATGTTCGGTCATGGTTGGTGCTCCAGGAAATCAGGTGGCCTGAACTTGGATCGTGGCTTCCCTGATTACTCTCCAAGTGACTCCAAACAATGTATTTAGCCTCCATATACCTTCTGTGTAATATGGGAGTAATAAGATACCCTCCTTTATTGTGGAGTCCTGACGTGCATGTGAGGTAATGCATGCCACACATTTAGCACACCTCAGGGTATGTAATAGGAATCATTAAGACGGGACTGCAACCGTCATCATTATGAATATTATTACAGTTAGTTGAACTCAATAACTCAAGAGATGTGCCTGTAGGAGCAGCAGGAGTTCTGTTTCCTGATCCTGTCTTAACTAAGGGTTAACTCGCACATATAAGCGAGCTCTCCCTTTCACTTTCCAGGGCACGGACTTCAAAGTTTAGGCTCTCTACACCCTACAATTTGAATTTGTACTACTTTTGGTTCAACGGTGAAATTGTGGTATAGTAGAGCTTACTCAGCCAGGCTCATTTTTTTTCTATTTTCCCTTGCAGCCAGTTTGGCATTACATAGATCTTAAAGCTGGTTTCACACTCCATTGTATCAAAGGTTAGAGGTCAATTTGAAACATGGCAGGAGTGGACCGTAATAGCCTTTGGCACCTAGATCCCCCTTTTATACAGCGCAAAGCGTTTTAGAAATGCTAACCTCAGTGGGGTGCTCAGATTGGTTCTGTTTTGAATTAGCCCCTCCAATCTGGGTGGTAAAATGCGAGCAGGGAGGTTAAATGAACTTATTCAAGTTCAGGAACAGAGAGCTTTTCGAAACTGATATTCATATTTAGAACACAAGCTTTCACTGCTTTCTACTCCTGCCCCTTCCTCTTAGCCTTCTCTGGGATTAAAGGCATTCTCTGACATTTAGAAATTTTCTGTATCTAGAGGGAGATGGCGTTAAAGTGTAATATTTGTCTAATTGTTTTCCTCTTTCTTGGTGAATTTCGTTACTGGACAGAAGGCATCAGGAAGGGAAGAAAGGAAGAGTCTGGTCCCGGGTCTGCTACCAGTCATCACAATGTTTACAAAGTGAAGGGGGTTGCAAAGATGTCCTAGGGAACCAGCCATCCTCACTGGCGGCCCAGCAGGGGGACTCTTTAGGCTTGGTGTTGGAGAGGGAACAGTTCCCAATTGATGCTGAACAGTCGCTTTTATTTTCTAAATGTGGAATTTTCAACAGATGTCACCACCCTCCCTTCCCCCCCACCCCCAAGGAAACTTCTAAGGCTGCTGTTGTTGGCTCTGACATCTTTTTGAGGTGGAAAAGATACATAAGAAGGACAAGAAAAAGAAGAAAAAAAGGAGGAGGAGGAGGAGAAGAGCTAGAGAAGGAGGAGAAAGAAGAGAAGGGGGGGAAAATATTTCTCTTACATTGCTTAAGATAAACACGTCTCTTGGCAAAATTGAAACATCATAGAAGTTCTTTATTTCTGTTATCATCTTTTTTCTAGGATAAGAAAACACTTCAAATATTTGAATGCAGGTTCAACCACAACTGTATTTGAATAACAGGTAAATATGTTCACGGGGGTGTCTCCAGTACGAATGGATGGTAAGGTCGTCTAATCACAGACGGCTTCTTTTCCTTTGGTGTCCCTGCTCTACAATGTAATGCTGAGATTTTGAATTTATGATGAGGGGGATTATTCTATTGTGGCTAAAAATTCTACTGATGCTCAAGTTATTGATCCATCTATCCAACTGGAGATCTTTTGGTTATTGGCCTCACCAGTTTCTTTATTGGTAAAAGTTCTTGTAAATTGCGTTTTAGCAGGGGCTTTATTTAAATCTCTCTCCTATCGTTTGGTAAGGAGTAGCTTTCCAGCTGTTTGCTATGAATGTGTCCACTTTATGTAACTACCAAATGCGTCTGTAACATTCTGGACAATGTGCACTCGTTTCATCATGTGACATTTTCTATTCAACATTGGCTGTATCTATAGACAGAGGCAGACAGGAGAGATGGGATTTTATTGTCTTAGCCTCCTGGCATGTTGAGTAGAAACTCTACATCTTAACCTTTACCGTTAATGGTAGAACACACACAAGTGCTCAGCCTAGGCTCTCAGTCAAACATCAAAAATTGGGAGTCAATTCTGAAATGTTATTTTGGGGGATGTAATAGGTGCGTTTCTGGCAGATTTCATGTAGTGCTATTCAACTGTCCTAATGGGGGTCAGATGGGAATGGTGAATCTCAATGTTTCCTAGTAGCTCTTAAAGTCCTGCCTAGACAAAAAGTTGCAAAATACACATTTTTCTCGTAGACTCGGGCAACATGTTCATGGAATCCTCAAAAATGCATTCAGTTGAAATCATTAGAATACAGCTCACTGGGGCGCCTGGGTGGCACAGTCAGTTAAACACCTGACTTCGGCTCAGGTCATGATCTCATGATCTCATGATCTCAGGGCTCATGGGTTCGAGCCCTGCATCAGACTCTGTGCTGACACCTCAGAGCCTGGAGCCTGCTTTGGATTCTGTGTCTCCCTCTCTCTCTCTGCCCTTCCCCCGCTCTCTCTCTCTCTCTCTCCCTCAAAAATAAATAAGCATTAAAATAAAGGAAAGAAAAAAAGAAAATGTTCCTCCCCCGCTCATGCTCTGTCTCTTTCTCTCTCTCTCTCTCTCTCTCTCTCTCTCTCAAAAATAAGCATGAAAAAAAATGGAATACAGCTCGTTTTATTGATGTTCTACTTTGAGAAATAGAAAGTCAGTGCCCATGAGACTTCTAGATATTTCCTCCTATGGTTAGCTTTGATATCTCCAGGCAACTAGTGCCAATAAGTCTGAGTAGATATGACATTCAGCATCCTTTCCTTTTCAGATGCTTAAGGATATCATGGAGAACCTCAAGCATTAAAATATTCACCTTTGGGCAGCACCGATTAGTTTTGCAAATCAAATAAACTGGCATAAGATGCACTTTAATGGGTATGAGATGTCCTTAAAGTTACTTGGAGTGTCATCCTAATTTGAAAAATGCCTTATGGGGCCAAATGGAAGTCTTTCTCATTTTTTTCTGACAACATTCCATATAATGTTCACTGATCGATTAATATTGAAAATGGCCTGGCTCTCAACAAGCAGTCAGACTCTGCCAGTCACAGACCGTACTGAAACGGCTTGCCTTAGTAGTTTTGGATATTTCTAGTTTATACATATTTTATTTTGAGTTTCATGCAATTAAGAAGGGAACAGGATTTGAAGAACTATCCCTGAGCCATAATTCTTTTATGATAGTTCCCAGATTCTGGGAAAGTCTAAGTTCATCTAACTTTTTGGTAGAATAACAGATACGCCAATCCACTGTGTTCTTAATTCTATTTAAAATTCTTCTGGACAATGAACGTGCAGAATGAATAATCTTTTACTATATTACTGTATCTCAGCTGAAATTCTGTGGACCGGTTACCAGTTTAGAATTTGTTGCTAATTATCTTGAGCCCCCATCTAATTGAGGGGGGGCAGGCTCCAGTACCATTTCCTCGTGAGAAATTACTCTTTTTTCATTTTTTTCCATGGTGTAATGTCAACCCCCCGCCCCCCCAAAACCAAAAAACAAAAAAGCTCCAACAGTCTTCCTGATGTTTGTTGGGTAACAGTGATGGTATCCCTCCTCACCAGGGAATGATTTCTATGGGAAGATTTCAAATAGTGGGGGACACCCTAGGCAGCTGTCTTTTTTGTGTTCGAATGGCTCTTTCCACAGCTACATCCATCCATCACCAATGACTCCCTTGACGGCCACAATCTAGAAGTGACTTAAGGAACACCCACATCATGGCTTTTCACACTATACATGGTGAATGATGAGGTTTTATGGTTTATTTCTAAGGAAAGAAAAGACTGCAAACATAAGTCTGTTGATTAGGCAAGTCATTGGCTAAAAAGTTTCTGAATACTTTCAATTTCCATGCATATGGTACTATGGACAGGTAATAGACATTTTGTAGACCAACATTAGCCCCTGGAGGAAACTTTCAATAGCACTAACCTAGGTCCCTTGGTACAGGACATCTCAGCTCCACTCTCTGCACAAACTAACTTCCTGGCTGAGCCATGTGATGGAGACTGATATTTAGAGTTGGCTCAAGTTGTTTTGGGAAGGAATTTTCTGTAACAATCCAGCATGCCATCCTTCTCACAGTCCAGTCAAGTGCCCTGGAACAAGGGCTTGTTTTACTGTATTCTTTTGATAAGGAGGTGTCTTTCTGCTCAGAGGATACCCTTCGGATGTCCTGTTTCATCGTACTAAAACTGTTTGAATTAAAGAATTTAGAGAATTTGGCAAAAGTCCTAAATTCCTCTCAGATTTCTCCCACGTGACACAAGGACAAATATGCAATTGAGTGTTCGAAAGAAGAGCAGGGGGGAAATATTTCCCGGGGGTAGGTATGTAAATCACACATTAATAAGAATTCTAGGCTACATGTATCAGCATTCATACAGACAATGAAACTTTTAGAGCCAGGGAACAGTTGCACAATTTTAATACAGGAAGCTACTTGTCTCCATATACGCGAACACATTATTTATAAAAGGATGATGGCAGCAGCAAAAGCTTCTAGTAAACAAACCAGTTCTTAGAGCTCTATTCTGCAAAACAAGACTGCAATGCTGTCTTTCCAAGGTTTGTTATTCCGGATGTGTCCTAATTGTGCAATTTGAAGAGCTTAAAAAAATTTTTTTTGTAGCCTCTTTTTTCCTTCTACTCAATTGTTATTCCTTCTAGCTCTTTTTGTTATGAAACCGAGAATTAGGTGGTGCCAGCAGGGACTTAGTGGGTCTTTGAGGAATCTTTCCTAAGCCATTTTTAGCATTTTAGAAAAACCTTGTTCTATGATTACTGAGACTTTGACAAAATCAAATTCATATATACATACATATATATATATATATATATATATATATATATAGAGAGAGAGAGAGAGAGAGAGAGAGAGACTAATAAAGGAAACTGACTGATAGGATTTTTATCATCTAACTAAAAACAATGAGTGACTTAAAAACAATGAGTTTCTACTAGACAGTTATGCTCATCCTCCGGCAAAATATTTTGGAGTTGGTCAACTCAGAAGAGTCCAAGGAAAAGAAAAAAAAAAAAACGTTTAATGGACAAGGATGATGTGTATTAATATCACATCTTTTTTTTTATTTTTTTTAATATCACATCTTTTATCAGAAGGGAGATTTCGAGCGGCATGTCATAAAAATAAGTCAATTAATTGAATTAAGAGTCTCTCAATAATACTCAGCTAGCAGTTAGCCACCTCTAAGCTCTTTAAGGAAAGATAAATAAACAGTATTTACCTATCAAGTTCCAGAAACATAATCTCTGCCAGGTAACAAAATAGAAAAATTTGCTCTAGGAGTAGCCTGTCTTCCATGCTGTGAAACTTCTTTGGATGTAACTCATTCTTCGCAGATGAATCCATGGTAGTTTTTCTACATCTTTGGAAGGTGTACATGCAAAATGAGAAATTCTCATAAAACACCATAGTAATCACCCAGTGCCCTGTAGTTATTGACAGAGTTCCAATACAAGGAAGCTTTTTTGGTGTTCTGGAAATCTTGAGATTATATCATCGAAGGAGAAAATATGTTTTGGGTGCTTGTCAAATCATTCTTCACTAATCCTGAATAATATCTATAAGAATAATGCCATTGTTAGACTACCTTCTCACTTGACCCAGATATAGCCAAGAGCTTAAGGATGGCTTTGGGAACACCGAAAACATAATATGCAGAGTCCAAACATTTATAGGGCAGCAGTTAAAGGGGACATATAACACTTCTATTTAGGGCAAATCAGCAATTCACCGAGAAAGGTGTTGATGTCTAGCTGGAACAGTTTTTGAAGAACAAATATATCCTAAAATGAAAGAAATATCATTGACCACCACGTGATGTCAACTGAAAATGCTCCAGTGGCAAGTATATTTAGAGTACCAGGACAGGCAGTAAACCCTGTAAAGGTAGTTAACGACTAATGCGGGAACTTGGAATTCTCTTTTACCAGGGACACAGCTCCCGCTGGAAGGCACACACGCGCACACGCACACACCCAGGTAGGTCCAGTTAAATCTCTAAAAGTAGGGCCAGGCGTAAAAATAGTTAAAAGTCACACCGACATTGCAATATGCAGCCAGGATTGGGAACCGCTGCCCTTATCTAACCAGAGGTGTGTGTGTGTGTGTGTGTGTGTGTGTGTGCGTGTGTGTACCGGAAGCGAATAGTTAGGAAAATATTCAAAGGGGAATTTTGAAGGATGAAGAGGATACACCCAGATGGTGCGAGAACAGACAGGTGACCTGAAAAGGCAGCTGGGTTCTGGGAACTGGAGTGAATGAAGACAAGGCTGGAGGGACGCAGAGCATGTCCTGAGAGGGGACTCAGTCCACACATGGCGAGGAACCACGGAAGTGGGACCGTCGGGTTTGTGTTTGGACAGATCACTTGAATGACGGGGTGGAAACCACATAGTGGGGTGACTAGCTCAGAGTTCTCATCAACTGTGCACTGCTCCTTGCTGAGCTGTTTCATGTCAGTGACTTGCATCAACAATCTTTCCACATTTTTTTATTTTTTTTAAATTTTATTTATTATCATTTTTTTAAAATTTACATCCCAATTAGTTAGCATCTAGTGCAACAATGATTTCAGGAGCAGATTCCTTAGTGCTGCCTACCCATTTAGCCCATACCCCCCTCCCACGACCCCTGCAGTAACCCTCAGTTTGTTCTCTATATTTATGAGTCTCTCCTGTTTTGTCCCCCTCCCTGTTTTTATATTATTTTTGTTTCCCTTCCCTTATGTTCATCTGTTTTGTCTCTTAAAGTCCTCATAGGAGTGAAGTCATATGATTTTTGTCTTTGACTGACTAATTTCACTTAGCATAATACCTTCCAGTTCCATCCATGTAGTTGCAAATGGCAAGATTTCATTCTTTTTGATTGCCAAGTAATACTCCGTTGTGTATATATATATATATATATATATACACACACACATATATATATATATATATATATATATACATATATATGTGTATATATATATATATACATATATATGTGTATATATATATATATATATATATATATATTTTTTTTTTTTTTTTTTTGGTGACGCACAGTAGGAGGAGAGGGGAGGAGAAAACAGAAGGAGGGAGATAAGCAGGCTTAGGCTCTGGTAGAAAGAACTACCTTAGTCAGATTCTTTGGTGGGAACCTCCTCATGCTACCTGGGTATCCCCCATGGGGTATATAGGGAAATGGGGTTTCTTTCGCTCTTCCTGTAGAGGGCTAGTCTTCCTCTGCACGTGGCTTGTGGCTCTTTCTCTAGGCTGTGGCTACTCCAACTGTGATCCGCTGGACCAACAGCATCAAAACCACTTCAGACTTTTCTGGAAATGCAAAATGTAATGCCCTACGATTGATCTACTGAATCAGAAACTGCATTTTCACAACATTCCCAGGTAATTTTTATGCATTGAGTTTGAGAAACACTACTCTAGAATAATGTTTTTCAGGTGTTTTAACCCAAACCCTCCCACATGGCAAGACATTCATTCTATATTGTGACCTGGAAGATGTGTATGCATGCACATGCACCTGAAGAAAAATTTTCAGGGTGAAAAATGTATGTGGTCTATGCTATGCTGTCCCATTATGTCCAATTCTGAAAAGAAAAATACTGGGGGCATCTGGGTGGCTCAGTTGATTAAGCATCTGGCTTTGGCTCAGGTCATGATCTCATGATCTCATGGTTCGTGAGTTCAAGCCCCGCATCAGTGTAGAGCCTGCTTGGGATTCTCTCTCTCTCTCTCTCTCTCTCTCTGCCCCTCCCCCCCTCAATAAATAAACAAAGTTAAAAAAAAAAAGACTGGTCAATACTTATTCCACTGATTTCATAAGTCACCAATAGCTTGTGATATCTGTTTTGTGCTCCTGGTGAAACCAAAGAGGCCTAGCCCTGAATTAGAATACAGGAAGTACTTTCCCAGTTTTCAGGAAAAGTAAATTACCTGGAAAACAGATCGTCAATTCAAAGATATTTTTTCCTATATATTTTTAAAACAGATCTGGCTTTCACCATCCTTGATTGCCAGCAACTGTCTGTAAGCATAAGAATAAAGGAAAGAGAGACAAATATTCGTGGAAAATGAACTAGAGTCAATCACGCTTAGTCTAATTAACAAAACAGCGATATGATTTTGATTGAAATTTCATTATCATAAAATTAATGTTTCTTGCTATGACATTTTTCTTGATTTGAAAAATTTGACCTAATGATATCATTAATGTATTAGTACTTAGTATCACTTGATTACAGTTGACAATCACTATTCTAGAAAAACATTTCTCCAGCAACTTCTATAGTGTGATTGGCAGGGCAAAAGACCCCAAAGCCCACTTATCCTATCCATTCTCACTCTACAGGGGGAAAAGAATATAGTAATAATAGGGAACGTGTCACTGTATAAGCAAATTTTTGTGGTTTGCCTTAGCAGAGTGGTAGAGATGACTCAGATTTGAATCACAATGTATACATGACTTAAAGTCTAGTGACTGCAAAATTATGGTCTTCCAGTACCATTGATAGAAGCATATATCACTATACACACTGGGGTTAACCAAACAATCCACAACAAAGTTCATTGTGAATGGAGAAGTCAAGCCAAAAGTAATTCATAAGTAGAAGGCATTTGGAAACCATGACCACGTTAAGACCACATCGATAACCAAGTATGCTTCCTGAAGTCTGCAGGAATTCTACAAGTTGTGCAACCTTCTAGCACCACATGGTGATGTGGGACCCTGAATTAGAGTCATCAGGAAGCTCTACTGAAACAAGAATTTAATTTTGGAAATACACTATTTTAGTACCTTTAACTCATGCCTTCCTTCACCAGGTGGCCAACATGTGATCATTCAATGTATGTAAAAATGACAGTATATGAATTATGCATCATTTGGCTGTAAGAATCAAAGAATGTGCATTATCAGGAGAGCTGGGGTAGATTGTAATCCATATTTCAGAGCCACTACAAGAGAATCATTTATTATCAAGGCCCCAATTGAGTTATCTAGTGACAAATCTGAATTTTATAGCTTTTTAAGGTGATAGGTTCCTCCCCACCCCTGCTTTTCAGGGAACATAAGAAAATGCACTGAGATTTGCCTGCGAACTAAGCCTGAGTAATTCTGTGTACCTCCATATTCTCAGTCCTGTCTAGGCCAAGGATTACAAAAATGTTTCATCTCACAAGCAAGATCTGATTGATTTGTAATGGATGCCTGAGGGGCTGTGCTGAAGCCAGAAAAAGGTGTCTTGACTGATCAAGGATGTTGGCCATGGGTGTTGGGCAAGGGAAGAGAAGCTTCATGCCTTGATTTGCCCTTCTTGTTACAGACTCTCTTCTAAGCTCTGAGGCAAGGCACACATGGATCCTCTCCCATTTTGTTGAGCTGTGCTTTTGCGATACTATTGGTTAATTGAGTCTTGACTTCGTTCTCACCATGTCCAGACTCAGCTAAGGTTGCCAGATAAAATACTGGGTGCGTAGATAAACCTGAATGTCAGGTAAACAACAAATACAGTTTGGTTCTAAGTATGCCCTGAATATTGCAAAGGACATGCTTCTACAAAAGACGTTGGTTATCTGAAATTCAAATTTAATTGGATACCTTGTGTTTTTATTTGCCAAATCTGGCATGCTAAATTGAGTATTTAGGACACTTGATAGTGTCCTAATCTCTGATTTATAGGTCACCTATCTCTAACTTCTTCAGGGTATGCAAACTCAACTGAACACTAGAATAGTTCTGTGTATCCCAGAGTGACCCAAAGTAAATATGCAAACTAATCCTGAATTACAAAAGTTTGATAAATCCAAGGAATGTAGAAAAGGGGAGTAGGGAAGAGATTTAAAGGATTAGGGGGTCAGTGGAATGTAGGAGTCAGGAATGTTCAATATTGTAGGTTGGGATTAAGCTGTCTGGAGGAGGCCGAGGTAGGTAAAAGCAATTGGCTAGAGGTGACTCTTAGGGAGGGGTTTAGGAGGAGAAAAGCAGTGTGGCTTTGTGTTTGGTCCCTTCAAGCTTCCAATGACTTCCACATTAGGAGTTTCTTGAATAGTGGGAAGGAGCAAGAACAAGGCATATCCTGGGGTTCAGGCTGACCCTTGGTTTAGCATGGAAATTATAAATCTATGTGTGATTCTGAAACATGGTGGTGATAATCTCTGGAGTCCTGCAAAAGCATTAGAAAGTAGTATTCGTAATGCATTGACAAGGAGGGAGGTGGAGAGAAAACCCATTTGTTCACAGATTGCCAGGAGCGACTCTGTACTCTTTCTCTCTGCTTCTCTTTTTGTCTCTCTCTCTTTCACTCTATCAGGTGTCTGGGAGTAAAACCTTTTGGTTGATGTTTGCTTCAAATGAATTTTGTGTGTGTGTGTGTGTATGTGTGTGTGGGTGATAGAGACAGAGACAGAGACAGAGAGAGAGACAGAGAGAGACAGAAAATATAGTTCAATTTAAGCGATGATCATTTTTGGTAATAATTCAGATTCACGCTAAGCTTTGCAAGGCAAAACAATGGACAGGCTGAAAACCAGACCTTAGCCAAAGATTAAATTTGTGACTAGGCATAAAAAGATTTACAGTTAGGCGCTACTGTTAAAACTAATTTCCCCTGTGGTTTCATTAGATTTTCTGTATGCAGAAGAGTTACACTGCGGTGTGGTGGATCTTTTTCATCTTGGTAAATTGCACGAAATCAACAAAGTATCTGATGGCTGTGATTTGGAACTGTGATTGAGCTCTGCATTATCCATCTGAATTTGCACTAAATGTTTGACTTTGAGCTTATTAGAATTCAGCACAATCCTTTCTTTTGCCTTATTGACATGTTTTATTAAGCACGGAAGTACCTGCAGAGTGCCCAAAAGGCTGCAGGCAAAATGGGGTTAAAGATATTCATCTGATCGCTTTCACCTAGAGTCTAGATATTCAGCAATTTAGGATGAAATGCACCCACCAGCTCCCAACTGAAGCCTCCCATAAACTGGCTATACTGCCTCGGCTGCCAAGACCTCTCTGTCATGTTTTCTAAACTACAATGGTCATTTTTGCATTACTTACTGCAAGGTCCCCGGGAAGACGAAGGCAGGGGAAACAGATTACGTGCCAGGTAGCTGGATTTCTTCTAAAGGCTTTTCCTTTTAAAGAAGCTTCCTCCTTTCGCAGGTTTATAAACAGCCCTTCCTGTGATTTTTGCAGCACAGAATATGGTGAGCATGCCTGCCAGCTCACAGCACAGCCAGGTGCTAAGCATCTGCGGCAGTGAGCTCGTGCCTCTGCAAGCTGCCTCTTCGCTCTAGGTATGTGATAGGCACTGTGTCATTGTTTGGGAAGCCAGGAGGTTGGCTGTAACTCTCCCACACAACCCTCCCAATTGGTCTCGCAGGTAGCAAGAATATCACTTTAATGTGAATTGCCGATGCGCTGCCTCTGTTTTCCCTGCTAAGCCAATCCCAGGGGTATCAAAAGAAGCAAGAAGCCCAGCCTGTGTGGTGCATTATTGCTTTGTGGCCAAGAGGTCCTGGAGGATGTGGCAGAGAAAGCCTCTCTTTTCCATGATGAGCAAGAGCAATTTCCATTGTATTCATACAATGTCTTTTCCTTATATAACTGTTGAATTTCTGTCATGGTAGGAAAAGTATAGTGATAGAAGATACTCTCGAAGGAAAAATACATGAAGCCCATGCAGGTACATAGATAAGGGAATGGATTAGCAGTTAGTCCGTCTTCTAGAGGTGAAAAAACACAAATATTGGCGAAGTCATTTTGTATGCGTGATTACTAAATTCTGGATAGCCCCGCGACTAGAAGTAAAATGAAATTTATCAGTCAATAGCTGAGCAACTGCTCTACTTTAATAATTACGGATTTGATTTACAAATTACATTAATAATTTGTAACCAAGGACAGAATTGGTGGTATAAAAATAAACCCTGACTTGTATTTCTGCCTGATCACACCCTAAGTATACACCTCATGTCATACGCTGTAAACAGTGGAAAAAAATTCAAGAAATCAAATTGCATTTTAACTTTATGAGGGAGGAAAAATTTATGACGGTTGATATTTATGTAGTGATTACTATGCGCCAGGCACAGCTTAAGTACTTTGTGTGAATTTTCTAATGTTAATCCCTGCAACAACTGTATGATTTGCATATTACAATAATCACCATTTGATACATGTCGAAATTGACCACAATAGGTTAAATAATCTGTTGTAAGTCATTAGTGATGAAGTTCAGATTCCAGCTCAGGCAGTCCGATACTCTTGGGGTCCACACTTCAATGGCGATAAGTGAACTGGACATAGCTGTCAAATAGGTAAAACTTGCCATGGTTCAGACTAGAACCAACTAGATAATTCTGGCTAGAAAATTGGGTACCCCATTCTGTCTTCAGTGCCAAACCTCCCTTGTAAGTTTGACATTCATGAAGTCAGGCTTTGTTTATCATTCATCTCTGTATTTTGAACTATAGTTATCTTAGACACAGAAGTCAAGGCATTCAGTAATGCTGTTGAATAAATAAGTAGGATATTTATGAATGTAAATTAATTTTCTGGTGTTGCTTTTGTATTTTTCCATATGTAAGAGGTTAAGGTAATTATCACTATAGTTACAAATATTATTCTACTTATCTTTAGAGTCTTTATCCTGCTAGAGTGGTAGAAAAACAATTTGTCAACTTAGGTGTTCTTATGCTTTTCATATACATTGTAGCTACATTTGGAGGATGAACTGAAGGCCTGACCCAGGTAAAATGGGTACAGCGGTACTCTTCCCAGATTCCCCTTTCAGCACGGAGGTATCCATGCCCCCAGTACCCAAGAGTGTTGTCTATCCACAGCTCACAGGCAGTTGCATTCCATCCTGGGACTTGACCTTGGCTGAAAAGAGGTACCCCAGGTTACAGCCTTTTCCTGAAGGCAAGGCACATCCAATGATGGTTGAAAAGGGGGTACAAAGGCTCAGCTCCCAGCTTCAACATGCGACAATTCTGAGAGTCCTGCCTGGTCCAGAGCTCCCTAAAGAATTGTCTGAGACCCCAGTTATAATTGCATTGCAATTCGCCTTTTCCTCTGCCCCAAACTGCTTCATTCACTTCCTTACATGTGTTCTCAAATATATTTCCCAACAAAGAAACCTCCAGCACCCAATTCTCTCCTCCAGGGGACCTGACCTAAGGCAGTAGGTATCAAGAGAAGACCTAGGAAGTCAGACTCTAGAATGAAATTTGGGAGCTACACTACTCGCAGCAAGAACTCAGCCATAGGTGGGAACACAAGCAGTCATTGGCATACTGGGGCTGTGCTAGTGTTAACATTGTCACTGGAGGTGAAATGGAGATGTGTGATCTGTGGAAGGGAATGCATCAGCTGGTAGTATTTCTCAGGAATTTGAGAGATACAGGGGGAAATCCTACTTATAAGGACTATGGAATTGGGTAGCTGCTGTTGGCTGCTATGAATGCGTTGCAGAAAGCTGAATGGTTCATCACCAACTGAGGGTGAAGTATGAAACTCAGCCTCCTTGACTCCACTCAATGACACTTTAATTTCTTGCATTCAGAAGCCAGAAAAACCTGATGATGGGGATAGGTCTTTATTATAGGTGTGGTGGCATTCTAGGTAAGGTCTCATTCTCCACTCTGGCAATTTGCTATGCCAAGGTCAAGGCTCTGATTAGAAATGCATGAAACAACACATCATAGTGAAACTAGCAAAATGCAAAGATAATGAGAGAATTCTGAAAGCAGCTAGGGACAAAGGGGCCTTAACCTACAACTGTAGACACATAACAATAGTAGCAGACCTATCCTATCTACTGAAACTTGGCAGGCTAGAAGGGAGTGGCAAGAAATATTCAATGTGCTCAATAGGAAAAACATGCGGTCAAGAATCCTTTATCCAGCAAGCCTGTTATTCCGAATAGAAGGAGAGATAAAGGTTTTCCCAGAAAAACAAAAACTGAATGAGTGCATCACCAGTAAACCAGCCCTGCAAGAGATCCTAAGGGGGACTCTGTGGGTGGAATGTTGCAAAGATCACAAAAGGACCAGAGACATCACTATGGGCACGAAACCTACAGATAATACAATGACTCTAAATCCTTATCTTTCAATAATAGCATTGAATGTAAATGGACTAAATGCTCCAATCAAAAGACATAGGGTACCAGAATGGATAAAAAAACAAGACCCATCTATTTTCTGGCTACAAGAGACCCATTTTAGACCTGAGGACACCTTCAGATTGAATGTGAGGGGATGGAGAATCATCTATCATGCTACTGGGTGTCAAAAGAAAGCTGGAGTAGCCATACTTTATCAGACAAGCTATGTTTTAAACCAAAGACTATAACAAGAGATGAATAAGGGCATTATATCATAATTACGGGGTCTATCCATCAAGAAGAGCTAACAATTATAAATGTTTATGCACCCAATTCAGAAGCACCCACATATGTAAAACAATCACAAACATAAGCAATCCTATTGGTAAGAATGTGGTAATTGCAGGGGACTTTAATACTCCACTTACAACAATGGACCAATCATCTAGACAGAAAATCAATAAAGAAACAATGGCCCTGAATGATACACTGGACCACATGGACTTGACACAGATATATTCAGAACTTTTCATCCTAAAGCAGCAGTATACACATTCTTCTCAAGTGCACATGGAACATTCTCCAAGATAGATCACATACTGGGTCACAAAACAGCCAAATATAAAACAAATTGAGATCATACCATGCACATTTTCAGATCACAATGCTATGAAACTTGAAATCAACCACAGGAAAAAGTTTGGAATGCCTCCAAATGTATGGAGGTTAAAGAACATCCTACAAAAGAATGAATGGGCCAACCAGGCAATTAAAGAAGATATTTTTAAAAATATGGAAACAAATGAAAATGAAAACACAACAGTCCAAACCCTTTGGGATGCAGCAAAGGCAGTCCTAAAAGGAAAAAACATTGCAATCCAGGCCTAACTGAAGAAACAAGAAAAATTCCACATGGAAAATCTAACAGCACACCTAAAAGAACTAGAAGCAGAACACCAAAGAAACCTCAATGCCACTAGGAGAAGAGAAATAATAAGGATCAGAGCAGAAAATAAACAATATAGAATCCAAAGGGGGAAAAAAAACCAGTGGAACAGATCAATTCAATAAAACTAAGAGCTAGTTTTTTGAAAAAATAAGCAAAATTGATAAATGCCTAGCCACACTTCTCAAAAAGAAAAAAAGAGAGGACCCAAACATAAAATCACGAATGAAAATGGGCTTATTACAACCAATCCCTCAGAAATACAAGCAATTATCAGACAATACTATGAAAAATTATATGCCAACAAACTGGACAATCTGGAAGAAATTGACAAATTCCTAAACACCCACACACTACTGAAACTCAAACAGGAAGAAATAGAAAATTTGAACAGACCCATAACTTAGTGAAGAAATTGAGTCAGTTATCAAAAATCTCCCAACACATAAGAGTCCTGGACCAGATGGCTTCCCAGGGGAATTCTACCAGACATTTAAAGCAGAATTAGTACCTGTCCTTTTCAAGCTGTTCCAAAAAATAGAAACGGAAGGAAAACTTCTGGACTCATTCTATGAAGCTAGCATTACCTTGATTCCCAAACTAGACTGAGACCCCACAAAAAAAGGAGAATTACAGGCCAATATCCCTGATGAACATGGATGCAAAAATTCTCAACAAGATACTAGCAAATTGAATTCAACAGCACATAAAAAGAATTATTCACCACGATCAAGTGGGATTCATTCCTGGGTTGTATGGCTGGTTCCATATTTGCAAATCAATCAACATGATACATCACATTAATAAAAGAAAAGATAAGAACCATATGATCCTGTCAATAGATGCAGAAAAGGCATTTGGCAAAATACAGCAGACTTTCTTAATAAAAACCCTCAAGAAAGTCAGGATAGAAGGAACGTAACTAAACATCATAAGAAGCCATATATGAAAAGCCCACAGCTAATACCATTCTCAATAGGGAAAAACTGAGAGCTTTCCCTCTGAGATCAGGAACACTACAGGGACATCCACTCTCACCACTGTTGTTTAACATAGTGTTGCAAGTCATAAAATGAAATAAAAGGCATCCAAATTGGCAAAGAAGAAGTCAAATTTTCACTTCTTGCAGACATGATACTCTACATGGAAAATGCAAAAGACTCCATCAAAAGCCTTCTAGAACTGATACACAAATTCAGCAAAGTCGCAGGGTACAAAATCAATATACAGAAACCGGCTGAATTTCTGTATACCAATAATGAAGCAACAGAAAGGGAAGTCAAGAAATTGATCCCATTTATAATTGCACCAAGAACTATAAAATAACTAGGAATAAACCTAACCAAAGATGTAAAAGATCTGTATGCTGAAAACTATAGAAAATTTATGAATAAATTGAAGAAGACATAAAGAAATGGAAAAACATTCCATGCTCATGGGTTGGAAGAATAAATATTGTTAAAATGTCAATACTGCCCAAAGCAATCTACACATTCAATCCAATCCCAATCAAAATTGCATCAGCAGTCTTCTCAAAGCTGGAACAAACAATCCTAAAATTTGTATGAAACCACAAAAGACCTCGACTAGCCAAAGTAATATTGAAAAAGAAAACCAAAGCGGGAGGCATCACAATCCCAGACTTTAGCCTCTACCACAAAGCTGCAATCATCAAGACGGTATGGTATTGGCACAAAAACAGACACCTAGACCAATGGATTGGAAGAGGGAACCCAGAATTGGATCCACAAATGTATGGCCAACTAATCTTTGACAAAGCAGGAAAGAGTATGCAAAGGAAAAAAGACAGTCTCTTTAGCAAATGGTGCTGGGAGAACTGGACAGCCACATACAGAAGAATGAAACTAGACCACTTTCTTATACCATAAATAAAAATAAACTCAGAATGGATGAAAGACCTAACTGTGAGACAGGAAACCATCAAAACCCTAGAGGAGAAAGCAGGCAATAACCTCTCTGACCTCAGTCACCTCAGCAATTTCTGGCTTGACACATCTCCAAAGGCAAGGGAATTAAAAGCAAGAATGAACAATTGGGACCTCATCAAATAAAAAGCTTCTGCACTGCAAAGGAAACAATCAGCAAAACTAAAAGGCAACTGACGGAATGGGAAAAGATAGTCGCAAATGACATATCAGATAAAGGATTAGTATCCAAAATCTATAAAGAACTTACCAAACTCGCCACCCAAAAACCAAATAACCCAGTGAAGAAATGGGTAGAAGTCATGAATAGACACTTTTCCAAAGAAGACATCCAGATGGCCAACCGACACATGAAAAGATGCTCAACGTCATTCATCATCAGGGAAATACAAATCAAAACCACACTGAGATACCACCTTATACCGTCAGAGTGAGTAAAATTAACAATTTAGGAAACAGTTGCTGGCAAGGATGTGGAGAAATGGGAACCCTCTTGCACTGTTGGTGGGAACGCAAACTCGTGAAGCTGCTCTGGAAAACATTGTGGAGGTTTCTCAAAAAAATAAAAAATAGAACTACCCTACAACCCACCAATAGCACTACTAGGAATTTATAGAAAGGATACAGGAGTGCTGATTCATAAGGCCACCATGTATCCCAATGTTTACAGCACCAGTTTTGACAATAGCCAAATTATGGAAAGAGCCTAAATGTCCATCAGCTGATGAATGGACAAAGAAGATGTGGTTTATATATACAATGGAATACTACTTGGCAATGAGAAAGAATAACATCATGTCATTTGCAGCAATGTGGATGGAACTGGAAGGTATTATGCTAAGTGAAGTAAGTCAGTCAGAAAAAGACAGATATATGTTTTCACTCATATGTAGATCTTGAGAAACTTAACAGAAGACCATGGGGGAAGGGAAGGGGGAAAAATAGTTACAAACAGAGAGGGAGGGAGGCAAACCATAAGAGATACTTAAATACAGAGAACAAACCTAGGGTTGATGGGGAGGGGAGGGGGGAGAGGAAAATCAGGGATGGACATTGAGGAGAGCACTTGTTGGATGAGCACTGGGTGTTGTATGTAAGCGATGAACCATGAGAATCTACCCCCAAAACCAAGAGCACATTTTAAGCACTGTATGTTAGCCAATTTGACAATAAATTATATTGAAAAAAGAGAAATGCATGAAACAGTGAGACTTGATAATAAAGATATCTACACTGATGCACATAAGAACCTTGAAACAAGATTCCTCTAAAAATTTGGGCCTACAGAATTGGCCTTCTCATTTCTGTCAGAAGATGGTGCCTCCCTCTCACTTGAAGACGTTTCAGTAGCTTCTAGCTTGTATGACAACAGGTACTCTACTTGCCATAGTGTAACCCACCCCCACACTTCCCTTCCTAGACACCAAATTAGGATAAATTTAGGATATAATCCAGCTAGGGAAATGCTATCCTGCTAAGGAAGGAAAAGGCTATATTGCTGGCACTGCTACATGGTCTAGCTAACACGTACCTGCAGGATCCATGAGAGCAAATATAGGGATGATTATGGGAGCACTGGACTATAAAATTGGACAAAGAAAAATTGATCAATATAGGAATACTTTCCCAGGACACAGAATTTATCAGCTGACAAGAATCCTGGGAGACTGCACTAATATGGCTAGGAGGGCTTTTATGAGTTTGAGAAAAAGAAATAGTCTGTGCAAAATGAAATACAAATGTCAGAATTTCCATGGAAGACAATGGAGTAATATACCAAAAGCTTAGAGGACTGGGTGTGCTAGAGGTACCTTGAATATTTCAAGGAAGGCTGGAGAGCCCACCAGCTAGCTCTGTTTTGTGTGAGGGTCTGGAATACTCTTCCTTTACCAAAGTTACAAGGAATATGATGGTGAGGGGGGCACTCACTCTATGGGGAAGTTCAGTAGTGGCTGTACTTTGTATGGTGGGGCTAATGATAGGAGATGTAATACAACTTGGCTTCCTAATAGCAAAGTAGTATTCCATTGTATACATAAACCACATAGTCTTTACCCATTCATCAGTTGATTGACCAAGTAATAGAGCTTAACCTTTGCACAAAAGAGGGTTTAATTTTTGTAATAAGGGTCAAGGTTGGTAGCAGTGGAGAAGCCTGACGTGTCGAGAGCCAGGGTGTTAACAGAGCATAGTATCCTAGGAGTGAGATAGATGGATGGCCAATAAAGATGTTGCTCAATCTGCATAGTAAAAAAAAAAATAAAGGATGGGCGATCAGGAGGCTGAGGGCAGCTATGCCAAAGAAAGTCACGATTCCTCACCCGATTTCTGGATCTATAATCCTCATATTTGTCACTTGGCCTGTGGGGGAGTAGAACTGTCTTAGCATATAATATATAAGGCCAAAGAGAAATTTTTGAAACTGTCCCTGTCCCTACTCCACACCACTATGCCAGCCAAGCGGTAAATAAAAAGCAGTGTTACATGCCAGGAGAAATGGAAGATATTCATGTCACTTTTAAAGACTTAAAGTGTGCATTGTATCTAGACTTTATTGATTAGTTGGGCCCATCAGAAACCAAATAGGTCCTGGTGGATGAGAGTGGGCTACTTCAAACTTAACCAAGTGATAACCCCAATTGTGGTTGCTGGGGCCAGGTCAGTTACTTTGCTAGAGTAGATTAACACAGCCTCAGTACATGGTGTGAAGTGATCGATCTGGTGAATGTATACATTTTTCCATCCTTATCAGGAAACAGGTTCAGTGCAACATGCCTTTATATGAGATGGAAAAATAGTATAGATCTATTATGTTTTCTCAGGGCTAATTCATCCTCCCAACTTTTGTCACAGTATAGTCCAAACGGACTGGACCAATTGGATATTCTGGAGAACCTAGTCCAATATATTGACGAGATAATGTTAATTGAACTGATAAAGCATAAATAGCAGATCTTTGGAGTGCTTTGTAACATACATGTATTCCAGGTGATGAGAGAGAAACGGTACCAAATTTCAAGAGCCTGCCACCATCAGTGAAGCGTAGGGCTTTAATGGTCTAGCATACACTGTGAAATTGCAAAGAAAGGGACAAAGTATTGTATTTTACATCTCTTCCCACTGAGAAAGAAGCTCAATGCTGCAGGCTTCTTCTGTTGCTGTCGTGTATCACATCAGGAGATGTTGTTCTTATCTATTTATGGGGGGGGGGGGGATCTGACCTCAGCTGTGCCAAAATAGTTGCAATGAAGGATGTATAATAATGTCTTTGATCCTTGATGTAATCTATCAGCAGGTACCCATCATCCCATCTGGTCCTTAGTTACCACTTTCCTATGTAACTATGAAGATGCCATCATTGCCACGTGCATAGTCCCTTAGGTTTGGGGATGTCCTATGAAAGCACACGAGAGCTATTCTGCTCTTGCTGTGTCATGTCAGAACACGAGAACCCAGAAAGCAGTCTCTTGCCTTGGATACCTAGGACACTTACATTGTGTAGCTATTCTCGTTCTTTCTCTTTCTTTGGTTTTGCTTCCTGCCTGCTGCTTTTGGATTTTCTAATACTGGGGGCTCTCTTGAGAGGCCAGTTGGCCACTATGATTTGGATCAATCCATTTCTCACCACTTCCTTTCTCTTCCCTTTTCTCCTTTTTTTCCCCCCCAGGGAGAAGATTTTCAACTACCGAGGAACAGGTGTTGGCTGAAGAATTCACTTCTTAAATCCTCAGAAAAGCTAAAGTCAGGAGAGTTTCCACTCCCTTAGGGTAGTGGAATAGAAATAGAAGTGTGTTAAGAAAAGAAGTGTATTTCTTTTGAAATAGAAAAGAGAGTGAATGGTCTTCAGTACCTTTGGTTTTGGCCTGCTGTATGCCTCCCATGAGAAAATGAATGGAGAAGGTTTAGGTGGTTGGATTGGACAAAGGGAAAAGATAGGGTACAGAAGTAAAAACTCATGAATATCCATAAAAATCAGTTGATATATTTCAAAAATATAATTTGGGTATATCTAGCACTTTACTGTAGTGGATATCTACTTTCCCTCCAACAGTCTTTAAAAACAGCATCGATTTCTCTCTCTCTCTTTTTAAATCTAAGACCTACTACACTATTCTGTGTGTGAGTGTTAGTAACTGTTGTTCTTGTTATTGAAATTGTTAACGATAGCCAACACACAAGATAATAAAAGGCTTAATTTGAAATATAAATATTGACATTAGATTCTTGAAAACCAACATTAACCATGCCAGCCATATGAGAATTTGCAGGCTTATCCTCATATCTGACTGACTTAGGCTTTCTTTTATATTTTTAAGCTTAAAAACATCTTTTTTAGGATCCACGAGAATCTATTTATAATGTTTACACACTTCAATGATTCACTGTAGTCAACACTTGTAAGTAAATATCTCACTTCCTGATTAGATAATGAGATTTCATGAATGAAGCTGATATTATGAATGAAAGTGTTGCCAATGAGAGGAAAAAAACCAGATCCAGGATTCAAGTACACCTTGTTTCCTCCATTTGTCTCTGAGGAAAGGGCCAAGAGGGTCTGAGGTAACTACATCTTGGCTTGATCACTACTTGATCAATAGAAATCACCGTGTTCAATCATGTTAATTGTTAAGAAAATGCATGTAAAGCTAACAGTAATGTACCATGTCATGACTCTGAAGTTGTCAAAGATAAATACACACTGATTTCTATGGGTTTAAGAAATGGACACTTTTCACCCAACAGGTAGGACTGTAAATTGACTTGCTATTTTAGAAAGGCAATTTGATAGTTTAGGACAGGAGCCATAAAATATTTATTTTCCCTTTGATTTAGTAATTTCCTATTCAGGGATTTATCCTAAGGAAATTGTCAGAGATTAAGCAAAGCATTATGTACAAAGATGCCTGTTAAATATTTATTTGTAATATTGGAAAACGATTTGATGATAGAATATAGTCAAACAAATGATATCATGGTAATAATATGGAATAAAATACATCAATTCAATTTTTTACACGTTTGATGACATAGAAGATACTTCTGACAATTAATGAAAGATACTGTATTTACAGAATCATCAGAATTTTATAAGAAAGGAATAACTTTTCTGGGTGTGAAAAAATTCCAGGAAAAACCAACCATGCCAAATCCTTGATCTTGGACTTCTAGCCTCCAGAATTACTAAACAATGCATTTCCATGGTTTAAAGAAAAAAAATAATTCGAGTAAGAAAATACATCAAAGTGTGATCAATGTTTTTCTTGGGGTAGCAGAGTTAAGGGGAGTTTTATTTCTTTTCTTTATAATTTCCATATTTTCAATTGTCCACATTGGCTATGTGTTACTTATAATTATGAAGAAACACTAAAAGCATTCTCATACAAGAGATATTTGTCTTTAGTGACAACATTGGCGCCCTTCATGTGGTGAGGAAGAAAGCATTCCATATGCACATAGTGCCATGCAATGATGGACGTATCTGAAGTTTATTCCCACAAAATGCTTCACCATGCTCTGTCCCGTTCTCAAAATCTCAGTCCTGGGTTTCTTTGGCATACACACATTATGGAGCACAACATTAAAAGCTCAATTTCTTCCTTTGTAGGGTGCCAATGGGAATTGATTTCTTTTGTTATTCCTTGATGATTACTTACTAAAATGCTTCATTCATAGCTATGCATAATTTGGAAACTTCCTTCTCTTCTTGGAAACTGCAAACATGTTAAGCTCTAAGCAAAGCATAGAATTTTGTGGCCCATAGTCTTTCCCAACTGCTGAGGCATGAATATTGATTTATACCCAGGGGGATACGTATGAGAAAGGATTTGAGCATCACTGTGTAGAAGGAGAAAGTGTCGATTTCCAGAGAAATGACAATAGCAAGATCCTAGTTTCCATGTGTATCACATTAGAAAAGGAATTATGAGTTACTAGGAACAGAAACTCATTCAATGATGAATACAATGCAAGATTACAATGCCTCGTATTTCTCCAGGGAAACTGTTCTCTTCATCTGATTCCATATACCCTTTTTCTTTTGATCCACTCCTTCCAAGATTTCTTCCAGCACAGGTTTTACATAGTGCAATATAGAAAATAAATAGAAAGAAATAAAATGTTGTAAAATAGCCATATGTGTTCTAGGAGTACGGAATAGAGGGTGTTTTTATGTTTGTTTTTTCCTTTTTTTCCTTTCCCTCTTCCCTTTACCTCTCCAACCCTCCCTCTCTCCCTTCCTCTTTTTCTTGTTCTTATTCTTACTCTCTCTCTCTCTCTCTCTCTCTCTCTCTCTCTCTCTCTCTTTTCGCTTCCTGATTTAGGTTGTTACATAAATTCTGATTCTCCTTGTTCCTTTAGAGGTAAAGATATATAAAATCTGAGTTTCAAAAACAGTACTTTAATGTGCCCTAGGCATAACTGCTGTGCTAGAAACATGTTCTCCTGGGTGAGATGGCAGCTTCGTTTGGGATTCACCTTGTGATGTGTTTGCTTGGACAAGGATATTGACAGAAAGAGCATCTTTCCTAATTTTTGAAAGACTCTGAGATGCCTGGTGGCTGTTTTTGAATGATTTACTCACCATGGATTTAAAACCAGGGAATGTCTTGTTTCTTGTTTCTTTCAATAATTTTACCAAACATCTGCTAAGAGCTCCCAGGGGTATATTTTGTACAGGACTGAAAAATGACTGCTGGTAATGCTAAGAGCCTGCTACTTTCAGAATACGTAACACAGCTAATATGCATCATGCTTTAATAAATCCATGAATGGATATTATGTGGAGACTGCAGACCAGCTGTTCCCTGCTAAATAAGCCAGAGGAACAGGGTCCTGCAGCTAGAGGGATTTGGGTTCAAAATGAGGAGCTGGAAGAAGTTGCTAGGGAGATTTTTGAATCCCTGAGGAAGATCCTTACTTAGAATGTTGAATGTTGTCAGCTCTGGCCTGTGATTTCCAAGTCTTGCGAGTTAAAAAAAGAACAAAATATCGACTTGGATTTTAAACTTAGATGCAAATCATTTTATTCACTGGAACAGGTTCTCAAGCAGTACTGAAAATAAGGAGAAAATTTCCACTCAAAATTCCAGGAGTTAAAATAGGCCCTGCTCACCCTCGCCTTCTCTATCTCAGCAGAGCAAAAATCAAATCCCCACAGACTGTAGAAGTGAATTCAACCCCCCACGTTACAGCTTTCTCGCTGGGACTCCCAACAAACCCCCTGTTCATTACCCTGCCAGCCAGCGCAGTCCTGCTTTGAGACTGAAGCAACAATGGTTCCTTCAGTTTATTCTGTAATCTTCTAGTGTCGAATGCTTTCTCGTTTAGAGTCTCATTTAATCTTCCCAACAACTCTACAAAACAGGTATAATTATCCCCATTTCCCAATGAGAAAAGTAAGAATCAGGGGGTAACCTATGCAAAATTACCCACTTTGTAGGGAAAACTAAGTCCTTTGGATGCTAGTTAAGGGCTCTTTGTACTACAGCTCAGTAATTTGATGCACTCTTTTGTTTTGTTTCGTTTTGTTTTGTTTTTCCAGAGGTGTTTCATCTTATCACAGTGTGATTTATTTGCTTGGAAAGACCTTGGATATCCACCCTCTTAAGAAATTGTGAGGAAAATACTCAGGCTGGAGTTTTCCAGAAAGTATGCCTGATGCAGACATTCCTACTGATCCATTCACTTTAAGCACTGATGGCCTGGTTTTTCCACTTACCAACTATGTGGCAAGTTATTTAACATATCTCAATGTCCTCAGCTGTATAAATGGCAATAATAAGGCACTTACCTCAAAGGGGTATTGTAAGGGAAAACTGAGTTCAAGGATGCAAGGTGTATGGAAAAATCTTTGCTTGGAACAAAATAAATGGAGTAAAAATGTTGGTTAATATTACAAATTTGCCATCACCTCTAGACTCCAAGCTTGACCTTCCCATGGGGAAGGTTAATTATTCCCATAGAATAATTTTATAAGTCATGTATACATGCACCTCTTTTTAAGGCATTGGGAGAATATAGGGATGAATAAAAAAAGTAGCATCTTCCACCAGGAGGCATGTAATACAGTAGAAGAGCTATGGAATATATGCACATTTCTGTAGTCCAAGGCACAATAAGTAATGTAAGACCAGAGCATAAAGGAAGGAGATATTCCTAACAGCTGAAATGATATGATAACATTTCCAGGAGCGGCAGGACTTTGAATATCTTGTTTGCCTTGAGTTTCCACAGGATCTGATTTAATGCCTGTTGCATAGAAGGTACTCAGTGGATAAGTGTGAAGTTGACTGAGTATGACAGGTAGAGGTCAAGGGTGTGAGAAAGCATCCTGGGAGGGCAAACGGTATAAGACACACATGGAGGCATGAAAAGGATCAATTTAGGAAGTTAATGGCTACTGGATTTGCGATCCGGGGTAAGGGGATAAGGAAATGATAAAGGTAGGCTTAGTCCTAGATGCTGGATAGCCTCGAATGACATTCTACACATTTAAATTTTATGTGGTGCCAATGGAGGGATGCAGAACATCAGATAGTTCTGAGAAGGATCTGGCATGATTAGATATGGACTACGGGACCATGCCTTTTATGGCTCTGAGGAATGTTAGGACTGGTGATCTGGTATCCAAATACCAACATAATTTTGTCGAGGAAAATATCCATGTGGGGGATCAAAGGTAAAGAAAAGCAAAATAATATTTTATTATTAGCTGGACTATTTGTCCTCAACTCTCGAGAACTCTAGTGAGATGGGCTTGGAATGTGGCTTGTAGACTAGAAGCCTAAGGAGCCTCTTTGTTGTCCCTAAGTCTAGACCCTAACCTGGGCACTGCGCCTTTGCTGGCCTCAAGGAAGGACAGAAACTTTTGAGTTTAGTGAGCTGAAATGAACACGAAAGAGAAGTGATGAGCAAGACATTTGGATGACTCAGTCTCCCCGAAGTGGGAGAAGTCCTGGACCACTTTGCCATTCCAGGTCCATAAAAGGAGAAAGAAGAAAAAGCCATACCCATGGGTCCTATCTTTAATCCGCAGTGACCTTGCTCATTAGTAAACGTGGCGCAGGCACATGCCTGGGATCTGACTCATTTCATGAGTGTTCCTCCCCCTGCAGGAAAGAAAAAGAAGGCACAAGGGAGAGTAGATGTTCGTCTTTTCAGAGGCCCGCCTGGAAGGTGATTTAAAGAGGACAACGGTGGAAGCAGAGGGAATTTGAGGGAGGTCAGTGTCCACGAGACTGGAAAAGGAGTGAGTTCAAAGACATCAAAGGCCCTGATGTTGGCCTCAGAGATGCAAAGGCACTGAGACTGATTACCAGATAGGAGAATTCCTACCTCCTCCTGACTGGGAGGGCCTTGCTGCTGCCATTAATGCCGATAAGCAATGAAAAGGCCACAATGATTTTTGTTCTTTTCCAGTTTTAGCGTAGCCTTTAACCAAAACACATCTGCTTGTATCCCGAGGCTACCTCAAGGCTAAGCAGAACGATACGTTAATTAACAAGTAATATTACAGTGTTAGGAAAAAGGGAAGGATCAAAACCCCCTTTTCTCTTTTCCTAGGGAATAAAGTATAGGGAGGTAGAAAGCTTCAGGAGGGAGGTAGACTCAGAGTTCTACCACAAATGGTTGCTTGTTTGACATTTTTTGTGTGTCTCTGATGATCTCAGAAAACATCTAAGAGGTGCTGAAAGCTTTTAGAAGGATTACATCAAAAAAAAGTTGCAAAAGAAAGAAGTCATAGAAATTACTCTCTCAGCAACATTTTCATAGTGGAGCAGAGAGTCTTTGCTCTGGGAATTGTTTAAGTATGTGACAGAAAAGAAGAGATTCCTCTTAAAAGCCAACAATGATATTTTATTTTTTTTTAAATTTTTTTTTCAACGTTTTTAATTTATTTTTGGGACAGAGAGAGACAGAGCATGAACGGGGGAGGGGCAGAGAGAGAGGGAGACACAGAAGCGGAAACAGGCTCCAGGCTCCGAGCCATCAGCCCAGAGCCTGACGCGGGGCTCCAACTCACGGAGTGTGAGATCGTGACCTGGCTGAAGTCGGACGCTTAACCGACTGCGCCACCCAGGCGCCCCAACAATGATATTTTAAAAAGAAGGAAAGGAGCAACATAATGATGCAAAGCTGATGAAGAAAAATATATTGTGTATCTTAGGATTTGCTCTAGAATCATGGAAGGGAGCTGCTTATGGGTGCAGGATAAACAAGTGAGATTAGAAATGCTGACATGGAGGGGCACCTGGGTGCCTCAGTCGGTTGAGATTCCGACTTTGGCTCAGGTCATGATCTTGTGGTTTGTGAGTTTCAGTCCCACGTCTGGCTCTGTGCTGACAGCTCAGAGCCTGAAGCCTGCTTTGGATTCTGTGTCTCCCCCTCTCTCTGCCCCTCCACTCCCCCCTCTCAAAAATAAATAAACATTAAAAAAATAAAAAAGAAATGATGAAATGTAGTTGACAGTCCAGGTTAATATTCTAGGAAGACAAGAAAAAGACTTATAGAGAAGGCACACAAACTCAGTGATTGCTAACAAATCACACAGTTTCAGAGAATCCCATAGTTAATGAGGGTCAACTCCAGGCATACTTCGGAAGGCTCACAGGCTGTATACTTAGGCATCCATCACAAGCAAAAAGAGACAAGGGCCAAGATGCATGCTGGCAGTTTGAGCCATGGGGGGTGGGATATGGTGGTAAAAGTAGGGCCAGAACTTCGGCCAGTGCCTGGGAAGGAAATTCTAAGAAACCGGAGTGGAAGCAGGAAGGATCATGATGAGTAAGAATGTGTTTATTTGGTTTCTTGTTAGGACAAGAGCCAGTTCTCAGAATGGGTTCCCTTGAGCCCTTGTAAAAGAATAAATGAGCTCTTCACGTATGTAAGTGAAGTGATCCCAGAACAAAACAGAAGAAATGCAGAGCGCTTGGTATAGTATGCTAGCAATTGTGTAAAATAAAAGGTGTGTGGCTAAGAACTTCTGAAAGGATCCACAGGAATATCTAACAGTAGCCTCTTGGTTAGTGGGGGTGGTTGCGATGAAGGAAAAGAAGGAGTAGAAGGACACTTTAACTTACACAAGTATATAACAAATTGTTATATGACGTATGAAAAAACAGAACAAAACAAAATCAAAACAACTAAAGACGCACATTCTAAAAACGTGCATTGCTTGGGTTTTCATGTGAGAGTTAATGGGGTTATATGTCCTCGAAAGGGTAGAGAATGAGGTGAGCATCTCATATCATGGAAGGAAACATTTTATTTTAACAAATGCACCATCCGCAATTTGTATTTCATGTGTAAGTTAAAAGCTTGACCATAAAGTCAAAAGTGTGACATGTATGTAGATTAGAGACCCATTTCCGCAGAGACCAGAAATCATTCAAAGCCACCTGTGTTGGGGAGTGTATGAACTTTTGATTCTTTCTTGCTATCTTTAGTGGCATGGTTAAAATTCAGGAGCAAACCCGGAGGATGAACAAACCTCTTGGAGGGGAGACTGGAGTAAAAATTCCATGCGGCAATGGCTTGGTGATAAAGCTCATCCTGTTTGCAGGTGTTTTTGTTTTGTTCTGTTTTGTCTTCTCGTTGGCATTAGCAATGTTTTGGTTTAAAAACTCCAACAAGTTGACTGGTAATTGAGCCAAACCCAACAAAACAAACCAGAAAAGAGAGACAGAGTTGATGGCGATAATAAGAAACACCACACTTCACAATTCCCCTCAGAGCTGGTTTCATCTGAAGCATTTTTCCCTCACATCCCAGCAGCTTACAATATCAATTCATGGTTCATTCAAAACCTTCTCCTGCTGGTAGCTCTCAAGGGTGTCAGTGGGGACAAAAATGGAAAGTGATTTTAGAGTGAGGGTGTGCAGACTCTTCCTATGAATTGAATTCCATCCAGGGTGATGGAAGGATTGATCTGGGCAAGTTATGGAGGCTGCATAATTGTTAATAGGTGTCGAGTTCCATTTTGGAGGAACTGGAAATTCTACTGGAGTGTAGATTTATATTCAGGCATTACTGTCGTAAGACAACGCTAAAAATTATGGTCAATGAAAATGTTTCAACAGTGTAAAAAGAAATACTTAAGTGTAATTATAAAGAAAACATTCAAAACGAGGATTTTGGGGGGTGCCTGTGTGGCTCAGTCGGTTAAGCGTCCAACTTCGGCTCAGGTCACCATCTCGCGGTCCGTGAGTTCGAGCCCCGCGTCAGGCTCTGGGCTGATGGCTCAGAGCCTGGAGCCTGTTTCCGATTCTGTGTCTCCCTCTCTCTCTGCCCCTCCCCTGTTCATGCTATGTCTCTCTCTGTCCCAAAAATAAAAAAAATAAAAAAAAAAATAAAAAAAAAATTAAGTGTAATTATAAAGAAAACATTCAAAACGAGGATTTTGGGGGGTGCCTGTGTGGCTCAGTCGGTTAAGCGTCCGACTTCGGCTCAGGTCACCATCTCGCGGTCCGTGAGTTCGAGCCCCGCGTCAGGCTCTGGGCTGATGGCTCGGAGCCTGGAGCCTGCTTCCGATTCTGTGTCTCCCTCTCTCTCTGCCCCTCCCCCGTTCATGCTCTGTCTCTCTCTGTCTCAAAAATAAATAAACTTAAAAAAAATTAAAAAAAAAAAAACACGAGGATTTTGGGATTTAGTCCTGACTCTGGCATTTCCTCCTTCTATTTCGATCCTCTGTAACCTCAGTGTCTCCATTTTTATCACCTGGGAGATTGATGCTGCTTCGTGATGGTACTAGAAGGAACAACTTAAGAAATGTTATTGAGTCCTTCTGCATGGATGGATGAAAAGTTACAATCATAGAAAAATTATCTATCCTGACACAAAATGAGTATTGTTTGGATTTACTGATAGCATTCATAGTCTTACCTGTTCTTGGATTATGGTCCCTTCACACATCAGTGGTTGATTTAGCTGCTCTTTTGGAGACATTCGGGTTGAGACTGAACCAACAATGTTCCTTTCCTTATTTCTGCACGTTCTTCTTTCTGTTTTAAACATCTCTTCTTTGATCTGAAGTGAACTTGGAGACGTTTTCTTCTCCTCAACTGTAAGATAGATTCAGTAAAAAGAATTTTTTCCAGCGCTCCGGTCTTGTTTATAGTAGTCAGTTCTTTAGAAATTTCCTAACTGATGTTTCCAAGGGTTCACGATTAAATATTAATGAATTGGGGCTGAACTACCAAACAGCAATGTCGGAAGGAAAGAATCAAATGGTCGACAAACCAACAAACAGGGAGAGCTATTAAGTACTCTGAAATTCTAGCTATTTATCATTGGTGTTTTGGTAATTGTGATTTATTGAGGAGAGTTACAATGCCCCGAGTTCATCAGGCTCCACTTCTGTACTGTGGCCCAGGCTCCCTGCTTTTGTTTGTAACATAAATCATGTCTGGATACCAAAGACTCCAGATCTGCTCAGCTTTAAGCTTTTTGTTTTGTTTGTATTCTTTGTGTTTCCTTATTAGGAAATGTTGATGCTATGCTTAAAAGCATGTTATTTCCCTGAAAAGAAATATGGTCCAGAAATACTATTTCATATAAAAATTACAAGAAGACAGGCGAGCTTCAAATTTATGGCACGATGCCCTTCCCCCTGTTTTTAAACTTCTGCTATCATTTTGAACCAGAATCACCTAACTCAAAGGTTGCTGTTGTTTGAAATCTTGACAATAAGTAGTTCATTCTTACTTGGGATAATTAAAAAGTTAGCATGCTAAATATTATTTTGTGAAGTCACAGGTTGCCTTCACTCTTTTTTTAAGAATGCCCCCTAGATTGCTGTGCCCTTAAGTCTTTACTTACTAAGGTCCTTCCCCTCATGCACAGTTCACATCCAGTGTCATTTCCGCAAATATGAAATACTGTCTACAGTTCCAGTGCTTTCCTAGGAAGCCCCCTGCCATTACTTTCTTTCACATTACGCTGTTTTATGTCAATATCTGAAATCATCTTACTTATCTGTTTCCCTTTTTATTGTCTGTTTCCTGTTAGTAGCAGGAAACCTGCTGTGAGAGCTACATTTCACTCTCCTTGTTTCAGCTGTATCCTCAGAGCAATGGATTCAGTATGTAATAGACACTCACCAAACACTTGAAACAAATTCAATAAAGCAATTAAAGTGGAGTTCGAAAGAATTTTCCCTCCTGCAGCTTCCTGTTTGTGTCATGGTATGCGCATATTATTTAATCCTGTTCATCGTATTTCTTCCTTTGTAAAATAATTAGTTGAGCATCATGACTTAAAAGGTTGCATTGGGATCAAAATGTGTTCTCGCTTTAACTTGGAAAACTCCATTCAATTAGCATTGTTTATGTCAAGAAAGCCCATTGCGTTAGAGTGTATCATTCTACTGGCAGACATCTGTAATTACATTTTAGTTGAATTATTGTTTTCCTTTGATTTTGAGAGAAAATCGTCCTGATTTATAGTTTTCTTCTCTAGTGGAATCTTCCTTT
Source organism: Neofelis nebulosa (assembly GCF_028018385.1). Lineage (NCBI taxonomy): Eukaryota > Metazoa > Chordata > Mammalia > Carnivora > Felidae > Neofelis > Neofelis nebulosa. Next base: position 12,351,417 of record NC_080783.1, read on the forward strand.
CTGTTATAGCCTTCACTTAACATCATGACACAGAAAAGAAAGGTCAGGTCCAAAAGCACACCTATCTCTGGCACCTATCCACTGTCAGAACCCGATCAGATCTGAACCATGTTATGGTATCTCCCGTCCGTTCAATGCGATCAGCAGTGTTCGGAAGTACTCGTTAATACCTCTCTTCTTTTTTCTTTTTGCAATTCAAATTCAAAGTCCAGATTTCAAGTGACTAAAACAAATAGATGACAACGATTGGCTTTTTCACTTCCTGTATTTTTGACCAAACTATATTTTTTGTGCATATTCTTATGATAAAAGCTATTTTAATAATCCAACTTAAAATAAGATAAAGAATTTGCTTTTCCAAGGGGAGAGGCAGAGAAAGAAGAGAACAGAGAACCCGAAGCAGGCTCTGCACTGACAGCAGAGAGTCCTACACAGGTCTCGAACTCACGAACCATAAGATCATAACCTGAGCCGAAATTGGGCACTTAACTGACTGAACTACCCAGGTACCCCTGTCTTCATTTTCTGTTTCTCTTCAGTAAGTTGGTAAGTTGCACATCAAAGATTTTTTTTCCCATTTTTGTCTGTTTTGTTCCTTGTGTCTACTATGTATCTGTTACCTAGGAAAAAATATAACAAATATTTGTTGAATGAATAAATAAATATTTCCACACCTAGTTTCTAGATTTTTTTTTTTTTCATTTTATTGGTTGCCAGAAAAGCAGGACCAATGCTTGCTTCTGACTTCACGTTTTTTATATTATGAAGTTGGGAATCTGGGTAAATTACTATTCAGCAAAAAAAAAAAAAAAAAAAAAAAAAAAAAAAAGAATTCTTAAAAGAACCAGTAATTACTTAAGGACATAAATTTGTCATTGTTTAGTTTGACACTATATGTATTAAACATTACACATTTTCTTTGGAAGTGGAATTAAGAAAAACCCCATAAAAAGATATTCAAATTAGTTTGTATGAAAAAGTCAACCTGATATTTCTGATGAATAGGAAAGGGAGCATTTAAAAAAAAAATTATGGGGACACCTGGGTGGCTCAGTTGGTTGAGCGTCCAACTTCGGCTCAGGTCATGATCTCACCGTTTGTGAGTTCAAGCCCCACGTCGGGCTCTGTGCTGAGAGCTTGGAACTCGGAGCCAGGAGACTGCTTTGGATTCTGTGTCTTCCTCTTTCTCTGCCCCTCCCCTCCCCCCTTCTCTTTCTCTCTCTCTCTCCTTCAAAAATAACAAATAAACATTAAAAAAATTATGATTCCGAGGTCCCTGGGTGGCCCAGTCAGTTGAGTGTCCAACTTTGGCTCAGATCACGATCTCACAGTTGGTGAGTTCGGGCCCTGTGTCAGGTTCTGTGCTGACAGCTCAGAGTTTGGAGATTGCTTTGGATTCTCTGTCTCCTCTGCCCCTCCTCCACTCATGCTCTGTCTGTCTGTCTTTCTCAAAAATAAATAAATGTTAAATTTTTTTTAAATTTATGATTCCATGCGTAGAGAGTCTAATAATCTCACCAAAAAGGCTTCCTATTTTTTCACTTTGCATTAAGAAAGAGGAAATAAATGTTCCCTATGTTTCTGACCGCAGATATTTCTTTATATCTTGCCTATGAAGTAGGAGGAAAAGGTTTGGTTTTTACATGAGTTGAAATTTCCATAAAGTGCATTTTTTTTCAGGATAACTTGAGCTTTGCGAGTGCCAAGCACCCCTTCTTCTTCTCATATTAAACTGGATTAAACTCAGGAGGAAGAACATGTTGAGCAACATTTCTTTCTTTCTCGTACATAAAAGCAAAGGTTGCTCAGTGTTTCAAGTGGGATGGGGTTGCTCTGTGAAGCATTTTCTTTCACAGAAAAACATAGCATCCGCTATTCACAAGGTTGGCAAGCAGAACAGCAAAGAGAACTAAAGAGCAAATTGTCAGGACTTAATAAAAATCTGAATGAGCTTTCCTTCTTAGAGGGAAGGGTTACTGATCCAAAGCACACTACTGACACCGACAAGAAAGAAACATGAATATGTGGGGTTGGAAGAGTAAATTGTAGTTCAGTTAAACTGGAGCCACCTATTGTCCTCACTTATTTCATAAAAAAAAGAATAAATAAATAAATGCAAAGTGTTAGAAATCCCAGATTATAGAAAGCTATTTTTTTGGCATTAAACGAACCAAAAGTAATCGTTTCCCCTACTGCAACACATCCCCTCCATTTACTTCCTTGCTCATTCATTCCTTTATTCCAAGGGCTCCTCATCTACTAGACAGATCAACCTGGAAACAATTACAGTGGTAAGACAAATGTCCTTATAAAAATGTAGACAATGCACAGAAAAGGATTTAGTTAACTCTGCCTGAGAACTGAGACAAGGCTTTTGTCAGAGAGTGACATTTGAACCACGTTTTAAAGAATAAGGAGGATTTTTCTAGCAGGACAACGTGGAAGGAACATATTGATCAAAAGGAAATGGTGTTTTCAAAGCAATCAAGATGAAAAAGAGGAAATAAAAAACATGTAAGTCCTTGCCTTGTTCATGAGAAGACTAGCTTGGCCATTTTCCATTTTCCTGAATGCTAACATCAAATGCTCTTTTAACAATTAATATACCTGCTTTTCATGTTCAACTCAACAGAGTTCTTAATACACCAGATTTAGATGGCTGACTCCAGAGTGTCAGGGAGACATATATTCAATGGAGATCGTGCGCTTGAATCACTATGGTGAAGAAATGTGCTCGTGGACTGGCCAGTTACATAGCCTTAACGTTCTGCAAGCATTTCCAGGATACCTATTCATAATGCTCGGTCCTCTTGTGGGTGAAATGCTGCTGTTTTCCCATTACTGGTGATGGAATGTCTTGATTAATATCTCTCACTTTTCTTCGTTCTACCTCCTGGGTGTTTTGGCCATGACTTCATGGGAATTCAACGGTTGCTTGGTAGAAATATTTGTGCAGTGAGGACAGCTCATATATTCTTTTGAAACAGATATTTGTTTGCTCCCTTCACTCCTTCTGGCCTCTTGCCTCCTTTCTTAGCTGCTTTCACCTTCCTTCCATCCCCCTGAAAGGAGTTAAGACTTGTTCACGCCATGATCTTGGTATTCGTTTTTCTTCATCCTTGTCATTTACTCAATACTGTGGATATTATAAAATTACACTTGATCTTAGCCAAAAGGCCGAGAAGCGATTGTGGATATTATAAAATTAAATAAACATTCCAAAACTGCTTACTTTTGCTTAATAATTTAAGTAAATGTGCAATCATTTGAGTTTTAAGGTTGTAATAAGAGTATTTTCTTGTGTGGTTGTAATAATAACGCTTCCTACTTTTTATAAAAACAATGTTTTCTATTATTTTACGATAATATTATCTTTGACTTTGTCCATTTTTATGAATTAGTGCAACATTATGAAAACATGATATTTAATGAAATAGAATATTAACCTTAACACGTAGCTTTTAGAAGTGTATTTATAAAAAGGCAATGAAAAGGAGAAAACTATTATACAGAACCTTTTATTATTTTGTCTATAATATTTATCATATCTAAACATAAATTATGACTAAATTACTTCTTCCCATAAACATCAATTTCAATAAATGAAACCTTTGCATTTTCATCTTTCTTAAACATGCTTAAAATATTTGAAACCCAATACAGCCAATATATTAACTACCAACTTAGCCAGAAAAAAAAAAGAAACGTTCTCAAAATAAAAACATAAAGATTCTTAAGTCTTTATGTTCTTAAAACTGCAGTTGACCCTAGAACAACATGGGGGTTGGGGGCACCAGCCTTGCCTCCCTCCACCGGTTCAGTAAAAAATCTGCATATAGCTTTTGACTCCCCCAAAACTTCACTCTAATAGCCTCCTGTTGACCAAAAGCCTTACCGATAACGTGTACAGTTGACTAACATCTATTTTGTGTGTTACATGTATACTATCTTCTTACAATAGAGTAAGCTAGAGAAAAGAAAATATTAAGAAAATCATAAGGAAGAAAAAATACATTCACAGTACTGTACTGCATTCATTGAAAAGATTTCGTGTGTAAGTTGACCCGCGCAGTTCAGGCTTGTACGTTCAAGGGTCAACCGTAGTAGATGCCAATAGCATTTTGGATGAGGTACTTAGGTGATCCCATTTTGCATATATATATTCAAACATGATTAAGAGCATCTAATTAGTTTTTCAATTAAGTGGTATCGTTTAGTTGGGAAAAACTGAATTACCCTGAAAGCTCAATTTCTTGTCACCTTAATCTCATAGGTCGTCCTTTCCATTGAATCATTGGTTTTTAAGATCACATAATGATACTTTGTACAGGCATCATTTTAAGTATATATATTACCTTATCCAGCAATCAGAACAGCCCTGTGAGCAAGGTACTAGGGACCATCGCTGTTCTGTAGATAGGGGCATAGTGGTACAGAGTGATGAAGGTCCAGGCCATATGGCCAGGAAAGCACTTCCTGTCTCAGCTCTCTGCAATCTATGATATTAACCACTGTATTTTATTGCTTTTAATAATTAGGAGTCCACTTGGACTGCTCATTCTGCTAAATTATCTGTGCGTTGGAGGAAAACTTAATAAGTAATAGAAAATTATATATAGAATCATGATCAACAGAAAACTGACAATAACACTGGAAGTACACTTTACACGCATTAGTTATGTCACTTTGTGCAAATCGAATTTCTCTGGTCATGGTTTCTTGATCTATGAAATAGGAATAATGGTATATCTTTTACCAGGTGATTTTAAAGATTTAACCTTTTAAAGGTTCAAAGATTTTATGAAACAAAAGTTCTTACAAAACACAAGGCATTTGCAACCTGTTTCTCCTGGACTTAAAATGTGCATGTTTTTGTTTTCTGTTGGTGTTGGTAGTAGAAGTCTGTGAAAACCCTACATGAAGTTAAGATGAGATGATTTTAAAAGGTTGTAGGTCCTTAAAAGTTGCTGTATCATTATTGAATTTGTATTTTGTAAAAGTAACTGGACTATAATAAATATTTTGACATTTTGCCCTGGTTCAAATAATTGATTTGACCCATTTCTACTTCTAAAACCTTTCACTTTTATCTACTTTGATAACTATACAGATTTGGGGAGGCCTAGCACCAGCAATTTCACCAGAAGACATTGTGGTATGGCAATTCAAAAAAAAGTCTCATTCAAGCATTTATTTAGTGCCCAGAGTGTGCCTGACCCTTTTTTGTAAGTATTTGTGACATAAACATGAATAAAGCAAGTGAACCCCCTCAAGCATTAAGCATGCTTGCAGACAGACATTTAAACTTTTAGTAACATACAATGGGGGAAGTGCAATGATAGGAGGGTGTCATTAGAGGAAAGGGAGAACCTTTAAACCAGGCTTCTCAGAGGAGGGGATACTGATCTGATATTCAGACAAGAGTAAGACTTAGCATGTCACTGGTGGTGTGGAAAGACGTCCTGTTGAAGGACTTAGCATACACAACAAAGTGGAGATAAGAACTATCACATTGATTAAAGGAACTGGAATGAAGGAGTCATAAATAGGGGCAAAAAAGAGACAAGGCTGGTCTAGATCACCTAGAGCTCTGAGCACTTATCCAGACTGTTAGAACTTGATCATGAAACCTATGGAGGCCACTGAGAACTTTATCACAGTTGCATCACCACATTTGAAATTTGGGAATATCACTCTGATGATGCAGCAAAGGAAAGCCACCTATCCAGGAGGTAGGAATGGAGAGAAGCCTTCTGTACTCATCCAGATGAACTGGGATGAGGGCTTGGGAAGAGGAGGAAGAGAAGATATGTGAAAGATGGGATACTTTTAAGTTGGTGACTGCTTGAGTAGAGGCTCCTTAGTTTCTAGACTGGGCAATTGGGAATGGATGGTGGGGTCATTAGCTGAGATAGGAACACAGAGGGAGAGAAGCAGACAAGCTCAGGAAATTTTAGATGTGTGTGTCTGGAATTTAAGGCAGTAGTTTGGGGTTTAGATATAGGTTTGAGAGTGTTTTCTGGCATATGCAACTACCCTTCAGCTGGACAAGGAGAAGTGGGCCCCTCAAACATTAGATGTTCCTCACTTGACCTCCTCTATCCTCAAGTGGACATTTCTCTTGAGTCATTCTTATAATCTCTCTAAAGCATTCAATATTAGCTGTATTCTCTCATGGGGATAGAATCTACCAATCAAGGCAACTCTTCTCTAATTCTAAAAGTCTAATCTAGTCCTTGTGCAGATATGTCTTATTGACCAACTATGGACAGGGTCCCGGGTAAAAGGACTTTGGTCACTGGTCTTAGCTGGTACCATGAACAGAATCTGAAGCCATTTAGGTGTAACATAATTAATGTGAACTGGGTATAAGGCAGAAGGAGAGTTTTGTGTCGACTGTGATTATAGAAAAGCAGAGGCGATACTAGAATTTGGAAAGACCGATGAGGTGGCTATGGAGTCACACCTGTCACCTGTTAATCTACATAAGGTACTGAGAAAACTGCCTGGCACATCACAATGACTATGTGAATGTTTGCTTGTGTGTCAAATAGCTTCTTTGTAAAACGTAAGTGAGAAATATCCTATAGAGAGGGAGAGTTGAGGTTTTAATATTCTTTCGGAGACGGAAGGAAATGAGGAATAAAGTTTCAAATAGATAGGCAGAATTTTTCAGCTTGGTTTGAAAGTTCCTCTGTTCTCAGAGAAGACTTAAAGTTCTACACATGAACAGTAGATCTTATTCTTGAGGGAGGGAGAGAGAGAGAGAGAGAGAGAGAGAGAGAGAGAGAGAGAACAAGTGGGGAGGGGCAGAGAGAGAGAGAGGGGAAGAGAGAATCCCAACCACACTGCCAGCACGGAGTCTGACATGGGGATCAAACACATGAACTGTGAGATCGTGACCTGAACTTAAATCAAGAGTTGGATGTTTAACCAACTGAGCCACCCAGGCATTTCTGAATAGTAGATCTTAATCTTTCCTGATTAGCTAGGTCCAAAGCTTCCCAGACTGAGCTAGCAGGTAATGGGTTAGAAGTTTTGAGGAAAGAAGTGGAATGTAGAACACCTGCTGAAGAGCATGGAAAAGATGAGTTTGGATAACTGGGAGGGCTCCTGGGGTTGTTAATGCATGAGCTTGAAAATTATTAATTAATATTGGCTCTCATCATCAAGATCACTGAGTGATATTCTTTAGCAGCATTCAGCGTCTGGGAGACAGAAAAGGCAAGTTAGGCAATTAGATTCCTCCAGGTCTAGACTATTCCAGGGCAGGTGAGGAAGGAAAAACAAGAGAGCAAGAACATAAGGGTTTAGAGCAAGGGCAAGGAAGTGTTTATGTCATAGGCCTAACCAAATGGGCTGGAAAGGGAAGTAAACCTGGAAAATGAAGGCAATTAAGAAACATTGATGGGTGCCACAGCCAGACCATCTCTAGGAGGGCAAGAGATAGAGAGAGAGGAATAATGAGTTTGTGGTTGGAAAGTGGATATTGGAATTTAACTAATATTACATGGACCTTTACAAAAATATCACCAAAGCTTATGGAAACTGTATGAAGATAAAAATTACTGAGGATGTCAAGAAGCAGTTTGCCTAAGATAGTAGAACCATTGAAATGGACATGGGGTCATCTAAGATGCTGGACATAGACCACAGATTTACTGCGAAAAATCATTAGTAATATGAAGAAGGAAGGAGAGTGTAAGTTGATGACAGGGATGAGGGTCCCCAAAGAGATATGGTCACTGTAGGGGGTCAGATTTGTAATGCTATATAAGTTACAATGGGCAACAAGAAATTATTGAATAATTCCTACACACTTCCTGGTCTCCATACCTGCTCTGTCCTCTTAGCCTTGTGGGAACATGGAGTTGGAGAACGTGCAGCTTCTACTTGAGTTGACTGAAAGCAAGTGGGAGAAGTCTTAAAGAAAAAAAAAAACTTTTACCTTAAGGAAAAAAATAGAGGGAAATGTGAACTTAGGGATGGTTTTAGGTAGAGGGAAACTTTTGTGAACCAATTGAGGGTGATGATAGAAATAGAGTTTACACTTGAACGTGCATTCCAGAGGGCATCCTAAAAAGCTTTTGTAAAGAGAGACTCAAAGGGATGATGAGTTGAATGAAACGGGGTTTGCATGAGAGCTTGGCAGGGAATGGAGAACAAAAGGACTTGAATTTTGGATAGAAGCCAACAATGGCAAGGATGTGACAGATAATGGCATTGAATGGTCTAAGGATTTGGAATGGAACTCTGATGTATAACTGTTTTTGTGCCAACAGAACCCTGGGCCCAAGGAAAGATCTTATTCTGTATGTGGTTCTGTCAGCAATTTGCAGCCTTTGCTCATTATTACAAACAGAACCTTGATAAAATGATGTGTTTTGACTTGGCAAAGCTCAAAATTGGATATAAAGAACAATGTAGTTAGAACCCAGTCAAGATGTTGTCACCAATCCCTTAAAACTCATTGGATCTAATGGGCTCAAGTATTTGCCAAATAGCGAATAGCACTCATCCATATACATTTTCTCTTCCTGGTCACATGTCCAGGCTACATTTTCCAGTCTTCCTATGGTTAGGTCCACATCTAACTCCAATGATTGAGTTCTACCCAATAGGATTGATAAGGATGATGTATGTCACTTATGGGTCTATTCCACAAAACTGTCTCCAAGTCCCTTTCCCTAAAGCCTGTCTCAATGGGGGAGGTCTCTGAGGACCTCTAGGAATCACAACATGGGAAGAGCTTAGAGCACAAGATATTTCCCTCACTGCCTCCATTGACTTATACACATGGGACAAAAATTATAAATCTTTATGGCATATAACTAGTAAGAATTGGATATTATTTATGATAGCAGTGGCCTTACCTTTCTGACAGATATCTGTGGAAGATAGCTTTGCTGTATGAACTGATGGAAAACTCCATAGTTTTGGAGCAAAAGCATATTTTCTCAAAAAGCAATTTTTTATTTTTAGGAGGGGACCCTAACTTGTTATTGCAACCTCATAGAGACTAAACATATGATAACTGTGCTATCCAGGCACAGTGTCTCCATCATCAATTCAGCCTCATCTGATTGGCTGAGCCATGAAATCAAGTGTTCCCTTGGGCACTCCCCCCATCCCATGAAGTTGAATTCACAGGCCTGGATCCAAGCATGTCCTGATGGCACAAAGTGGCTAATATACCCACGGTGCCTCCTTCTACCATACTGACTTCTCTCTCAAAATAGTATTACGGCCTCAAGAGCAGTTTCCTATGAACAAATGACAGTGGAAAGAGAAAAAGCCTCATTTAAGATGACTATATGTGATATTCTGGCATCAGCATTACCACCTGCTGCATGGGTGGCCCTGAGGGACAATCAAGGAAGAGAAATTCTCCCAGTGGGTAGAATTTTGCATAATACTTACCAAATTTGAAGTTCACAGATAAATCAGCTCTTCTCAAAATGCATTCTCTACATGATGGGTAGTCTTTAAATAGTAATTAGATAATATCCCTTGCTTGCTCAAAGTCCTTCTGTAGCTTCCTATTAAATTTTGCATTATTTTATACTTCTAACTTTGGTCTACCAGGCCCTACGTGGTATGTCCCCGGCTTTACACTAGAACGTCAATGTGGACTGACCTTTAATTTGCTGCTCTAGCCACTGGGCTTATTTTAATTCCCAAGCATCAACCTCTTGGCCCGACACAGACCTTCACCTCCGCGAACTCACAACTTGGCTGGCTTTCTCGTCATTTGGAGGTTAGCTTAAGTTTGATCTCTTCTGATAGGTCTTCATTAATCTTCCAATGTCAGTTAAGCTTCCTCTGTGACTCTACCTTTTCCAACATTTCTTCTGTGTCTTGCTCTTTTCCTTCATAGCAGGTATCCATATTGATGTAACTGTTTATATATTATTTTACTTAAAAGTTGTCTTTTTCATGATATTGTAAATTCTGTAAAAGACCCTGTCCATTTTGTTCACCATCAAATATTGGACACTTAGTATATAGTTCTTGGCTCACGGTGGAGGGAGGGGAAACTTGTGTTGAGCAAAGAATGTGTAAATAGTTGTCCCTCTTGAAAAGAAGTGGAGGAGAATGTGGGTCCCTAAGCTGAGTGCGGCTGTTAAGGTACCAGGAGATTCATTTGATTTATATAAGCCATGGAAAAGAAGAAAACCGGGAAGCTGGCAGAACAAAGTCAGCCATCCTGTGAACAGGAAGAGGTAGGTATGATATAGCTTTGGAAGATGGTGGAACAAGGTAGGTCTTGCAGATATTAGAGTCTAGCCAAAAGATGAACAGAAACTCTCCTAGGACCACTGGTGGCATCCTTTAAGAGGAAGTATATTGATGCTGCTCTGACTGGCATATCTTCCTTCCCTTTTGGTTCTTTTCTCATTCTTTTCCTTAATTTCCTAAACAAAACAAAACAAAACAGAACAGAACACAACAGACAAACAAAAATCTAATCATCCAAGATTTAAGGCTAAAATATCAAGGACAATAAAAGTCATTCATAGTGAGTGACATTTCCAGAAGCCTCCTAACTAAATCATTCATTAAAGAAAAACAATATCGATGTTGCTGTTCATTAACAAAATAAAGATTGATTTCCTTCATGAAATATTTAAATTTTATTGCCAAATTATTGTAATGATGCTTTTCTCAGCCAGGACAGTCTGGGAAATACAGCTTCTAATAAAAACTCGTAAAAACATCAAGAGAGAAAATTCCAGATTTCCAACTGGAGTGCATCCCTCAATGATTAAACATTAATATCAAAGGAACACATACCCATATATAAAAAGCAGATGATCAAAGGTCACATTTTTGAAGGTAGAAGATTAAGGAAACAGATATCTCGGAGGGTGACTGAATGTTACTGCTAACTTCAAAATAGTCTTGGTTTTAGTTATTTTTTCAGGATGTCAAAAAACCCTGTAGTCATTCCAGTCATTTCATGCCTAAAGTTTTCCCCACAGAAATAAAATATTTTTCAGGAAAATGTTACGATAGGAATGACGGACAAGTGTATTAAACATCTGCAGAAGATCTGTAAGATTGAATAAGAGTTAGTTGTTTCATGGTATGTTAATTCCTTTCTTTTCCTAGCTTGTAGAGTTCCTTGTGACACAAGCATTTTCTTTACTAAAAAAATGCTCTGAAGTATATGTAACGCAGAAATTACACCTTTTTAAGTAATAAAATATGACCCCCAGAAAAAAAAAAAGTCTATCACTTACACCAATGGTAGGTGCATTGTATAGTGTAATTAACTGCACGCAACAAAAATACACTAATTTAAATAGTAGAGAAATGTATTAGGAAATCAGTGGCAGCTCCTCAAATCTCTAAGAGGATCAGAGAACTGTTTTGGGGGATGCAACCAGGAACAATACTGCAAACTATTCCCCAGAACCACACATAAACTATCACTAGGGGACACAGTCAGGGTAGCCAGGGAGCTTCTGTCCCTCAGTACTGATGCAGGTGATGATTCTTCTGCATCACCACCCCCATTGTCCGGCCAGCCACAATGGATTCTAGGTGGACCCTGTTTTCTTGTCTTTCTATCTCAAGATTCAAAGTTCAGGAAAGGTGCATGTGATTGGAGGAGGCTAGATCTTGTACCTGTGCTCTAGCTTCAAGGTAAGCTGACGTTCTCCAAGTCTGCATTAGGAGGTACCCTTTTCTAGAAGCTAGGCATATATGTTGGACATAGGGAAGATGATGGCCTCATAGATGGCTTAAAGGAATAAAAAAATACCTGCTACTGTAGATATTAGTTTCATTTAATATAGATTTTGTTATAAAAGAAAGTGTAATTTTTTTAAGTAGTTAGTAAAGCCGATATGTGTTTGGAGTCGAAAGTTCTGGGTTCAAATCAAATCTTGAGCATTTAAGTCCATCAAACTCTAGTATTCTGTCTTATGTGTGTGTGCGTGTGCATGTGCATTCAGACAGAATTATATCTTGTCTCTTGTTTCTGCCTCACATAGTTATTGAAAGGTTCCAATGAGATGTATGTGAAAATAATTTGAAAATGTAGAGCTAAAAGGATTTGAAGTGAGAGGAGACCAGATTCGAATCTGCTCTCTATGTCTTACTTGATGTATAACCTTCGACTTGTTATTTTAATGATCCAAGCTTTAGTTTCCCATTGCATGAAACGGGGATAAAAATGCCCACTTTTCAAAATTCTCAAAGAGTTTAAGTCGGATAAAATGGTTAAGAACTCATAACATAACTTAGACATAGAAAGCCCCCAACAAACAACAAACCCAGCAAGGAGCTGTAGGTGTGTCAAAGTATCATTCATTTTTTTCCTAAAAATTGTATGCAAGATAGGCATACACATATATCTATGTCTTCCTAAGAACACATACATATACATCCATCTTTTGGAAGTTTTAAACGTTTTTTTTTGCCCTGAGGAATAATATAACATATTCATCTAAATCACATTATGAAAAGAGGAAAGGTTCTTGGCATCTGTTGGAGATATTACTGCAGAGATGTTTGAGCTGGTCAGCCCTATAATTTTTTTTTTGTACGACACATGATATCAAGCATGTGGCAGTTTGTTTGTGTGCTGTAACAAGCTCTCTTTCTGATTGGGATTTGCAAATGTTTCCAGGGAGCTGATCGCACTTGTTAAAACAAAGCGGGAAATTCCTCTTGGATGAAAGAGTGTATTACCTTTAGGACTGGTGGGATTATGCACTAAGCCCTTAGAAGTGAACTGCTAGAAAGGGCTATGATTTTGAGAGGGTAACTGCATGATGACATCTGTTGCCCAGTGACACCTTTGTGCTCAAGTGAACTTGGGCCCAATGGTCTTGTGATATTTTTCCTATCTGGGAAAAATGCCATCACTTTTCATGCTTCAATGCAGTGAAGTTTGAGATAAAAGAAAATGAATCTCCCCCTTTATTCAACAGCTTTTATTGAAAGCTACTATATTCTGGTCATTATTGGCTCTAGAAATAAAATGGAAATTAAATGAGACACTGCCTCTTTTCACATTCTAGCAGAATAAAACAATTTTTTTTAACAATTAAAATACAAGATGACAGTTGTTATAATCGAGCCAGATAAAGCAGGGAAAGGAATCCACATATCTTTGGAAAGCCAAAGGAAGTCACAAGAACTAGGACTTCGAAGATACATAGAGATGTGTTTGGGGAAAATGGGCAGAGAAGAACAAGGCAGGCTAGGGAAATTTAGGTCCCAAATCCCAGGGACTTGGAGTCAACATAGATCTGGTTCAGAGAAGGGCCAGTATTCCGGTGTGGTCATGTGAGGTGGGCAGTGAGAAATGAGGCAGATTCAGAACACAATGGGCATTATATGCTTGTTAAGGATTGCTAAATTTTATCCTGAAGAGGACTATTATTGCCTTTGGCTATCTCCTTTAGATCAAATGATTTCTTTTTAAGTTTATTTATTTATTGAGAGAGAGAGAGAGAGAGAGAGAGAGAGAGAGAGAGAACACACGCAGGGAAGGGGCAGAGAGAGAAAGAGAGAGAGAATCCCAAGCAGGCTCTGCACCATCAGCACAGAGCCTAATGTGGGGTTCGATCTCATGAACTGTGAGATCATGACCTGAGCCGAGACCAAAAGTCAGATGCTTAACTGACTGAACCACCCAGGAACCCTTTAGACCAAATGATTTAACACTACATTGGGTAATAAGAGGCAGATTAACTCAGTGTGAAATTTTGATGTATGTCTTACTGTATCAAGTACTGATCTACAATTTAGTTCTTACAGCCCCCTTTTTGGGGTAACTAGCATTATCACCTAACATCGTGGTTAAGCTCCCATCCCAAAGTCAGATACCCAGTGAGTAGCAAATCAAGGCTCAAACCCAGGAAGTCTGGTCCCAGGGGCCACCTGCTTTAACCTCTGGTATCCTGCCTCTCCAGATAGGTCTTCTATTCCTCTGCATCCTTCGCTATGGACTGTACTGTTTAAGGATAAGTCACTAATATTTGCCAATGGATCCAGATCTTTCAAAGTTAAGAGGTTTAATGGATATAATAGTTAAATGTTACATATTAATACAGAAAGCTGTCTTTTTAGTGTTCTTCAAACGTAACACCAGAAATGAGAGCATATTCAGGCCAATATTCATCCTTACCCTGGATATTGAAAACTAAAGCTGGGAAACAGAAGGCATTTTTGCTTTTTGGCCAAAGGCTGTAAGCATGTGACCTCAGAGCTGTGAGTGCTCATGTCTCCACCATGCGGAGAAGCATAAGAGCAGAGGCTCCCCCAGCAGAGACATTTAGAGAGAGAAAGGACCGACTGTGTTCCCGGACCTAAATCCTGTTGTGCCTTAGAGGATCCTTCACCTTTCTAATATCTGATGATGTTAAGCTATCAAGCCCTGCCTTTTTTTTTTTGACTGAGCTACTTAGAGAGTTAGGATATTTGTGGCATCAACTCTAAATATAAGACAGCATATATATTCGTCCTCATTTTTAGAATAGTTAACTTTCTTAAAATGTAAACTTTCATTGCCTAAATTGATGTAAAACTATTAATAATACCTAAATGAAATGATATAAAATGAATCTACTCCAAACGCCTTCTTCCTTGATCTCACGCAAGTAAACTTTTGGTATTGCCATTTAAACATCCAAAACGCAGTGTTTCTTTCTGGATCCATAACAAGTGACAGTGTAAAAAAGGTAACAGATATATGATTCAGAAAGAGAATAAGGGAAATAGTCTCTATAAAATGGTGTTATGACCACTTTTTAAATAATAAGTCTCTTTTGGGACCTCTAGCAAATTTCAACTGGTAGACAAATTAGGCTTCAGGGTGCTTAAGAAATTTTAGGAGACTCCTGTTTGAGTGTGACATAAAAAATATGTTATGACCGTAATGCATGAACACTGACCAATCAGAATGGAGACTGGATTTCAACAGCCGGTGTATGGTCATACTGGTATGATGAGTACTGGCTGAACACAGGCTGGTCCTCCTCACTCCATGCTCCAAAACTTCCCTGAAGCATTATCTTGTTCCTGTATTCTCCATCATTACCCTCAAACACCCATCTTACACACACACACACACACACACACACACACACACACACATACACGCACGCACGCACACACATACTTCATTGACTTAAGCAGGAATTCTGGTCTTTCATTGAAAGCAGAATTGGGCCCATGGGCTTAACAAACACATGTTTTTCCTATTAAGGTGAAGGCGGCTTGTTTTAAAATTTAAACAAGGGTTCTGTTTTGTATGACTATCATTTGACTATTTTCTGGCATTTTAATAACCTTTATTTATGGAATTCTTTTCATATTACAACTTCTTCTATGTCTTTTGAGAAACGTTAAATTTCAATGTTCAAAAGAAAACCCATTTGACCTCAGGAACACGTTTACCCGCAGGGAGTTCAAAATATCTTTGGCCTTTGTGCTTTGTGTTTGAAGGTGCTGTTTGTGCTGATTTTAGGTTCTGTGCTTGGCCTGCTCACTGGCAGGAAGACATATGCATGGATTGTTGGAGGCAGGGGTGACTTGGATGTCTTACCTTTGACCCTGGGACTAAGCATCCCCCACAGTGAGGGCTAATTTAGTGAGAAATGTAGTGACGAATGGAATCCCCGTGTGGTTCTTTCACTGTTACATCAACACGTAGCTCAGAGGCTCCCACTCTTCCCCCTTTAAGTCCCATTCCAATCTTGACTGTTAATTAATACAGAGAATTTTGACATATGTATAGTTATGATGAAAAGGTTAAAGGACAGTCAGGTATTTGAGGAAAGCTCTCCAAGTGGAGGGGCGGTCCTGTTGGGTAGGGAGAAAGGCATCTCACAGGAACTGGGTAATATGGGAGGGAAAAGTCTAGAAACGGGGAGTTGAGAGGTGCAAGAAAAGGTAAAAGGACAAACTATGTAGGTCAAGGGTGGCAGAGAACAAATAGGGCAATATCGTATGAGGAAGACAGTGTGTGGGAAAGCTATCCTGGAATTCTTCACTTCCATGGCAAGGAATCTCTAGCTATTCAGGCTGACAAAGAGAGAGACCAAGTTGTTGGAGAGTTTTGTGGAAAGTCAGCAATTCACTTACACTGATTCTCAGACTCACACTAAGAATGTTCTCCAACACCGTGGAGGTCTAGTAAAGATCCACCATAGGCTTCTCTATTATAATCTAGTAACAAGAACTTACGGAAATCTAGAAACCATGCCAGCCACTTCTATAGAAAAGAAGTTTGGATTGTCCCGTAAGTTCAGCATCATAAGAAAATTACTATTAAAAAGACAGCAAAAACAAAGCTTTCATTCATACAAATTTTCATCTGATTATTCAACACATGCATGGCAAATCAGGTCAGCAGTAATGAGTTTACATCCCTCACTGCATGCAACACATGTTTAAAGCTTGCAATTTTCTCTACTTAGGTTTGCATTTTCAAATGGATCCAAATATATATATATATATATATTTGGTAGAATATATATGTTGGTAGATGTAGGAAAGTATGAACTATGGATAAATAGGGATACATTTTTCTCCCTTTGAGGCCAGACTTATGAGCACCCTGTAAAACATGTTGTTACTAATGTAGGAAAGGAAAGAAAAGGGCTTGAAAATATAAAATTAAAGCTTTTCTGAATCAGGCAGTTTTCACGTGCTTACATATTGGTAGGACACTGGGTTAAACTGAGCTTGAGACCAGGGGTCAGCCAACCATGGCCCCTGGGTCAAATCCAGCTCACCATCTGTTTTTGTCAATAAAGTTTTACTGCCACATTCGTTAGTTTCTCACTACAATGGCAGAGTCAAGCAATCGCTACAGAGACCATATGGCCTGCGAGCCTAAAATATTTACACTCCGTCCATTTACAGAAAAACTCTGCCAACACTTGCTTTGGACAGAGGCTGCAATGATACTTCGAGATATTTCTAAAGACTTCCAGGCACAGGGCAGACCACAGCGAGCCTGGTTTCCCCATGCTTTTTAGGAAATAGTGAGGTTAAGGTGAACTTCAAGGGTAGGTTTTCAGGCAAAAAGAATATAAGAGTATGTGTCCTAATGGAACACATGGACGGGGCTGCTACCCTCAGGGTCATTGTGATTCACCAACTGCATGGACACCGGCCTCAAATCTGTTTTCTAACCAGTGGACAGCTCTGACCCTGCATTCCTGTCATGTGAAACTTTAGCCACCTGGTCCCAGGAGCAGCGAGGGCCTCCCAAAGTGAGGGGCTCAAGCTGATTAGCTCAATTTGTTATACCCGAGGATTTGGTTGTGAGAAGTCACACAAATTCGGGACACTGTGAAACACAGACACTTACTGAACAGGGCTGTTATGTGATTAAAAAAACAAAAAACCACCACGTGATGCACACAAAAGACATAAAATCTGTAACTTGAGAGAGAAAGAGCCACCAGCTGGTTTCAGGAGCCAAGAATTCCCAAGAATGGCAGGAATTGAGCCCCCTCAGAAGGAATGGGTAAAAAGCTGATGAATGGCGAAGAGCGAGAAATGCTCCCCTGTGGAATCCGTGGAGATTTTCTCTTCTCTGCCTAGAGCAGAGCTAAGTGACAGCTGTCTGACTTCCTACAGAGAATGGCCTTTGTGCACAGGAACCGAAGACTCAGTCCAGGCTTTACGCTCTAGGAAAAACACCACCTTAGACCTTGAAGACAGGGCATCCCTCAACACAATTCTCACCATTGTTCCTTCCAGAATTTGTATTTGTCTTGTCGGATTTCTCCCCACTGCTGTCACGTTGGACAGCCACGGGAAATATTTTTGCAATTTACACATTGAGAAAGAAAGAGATGCTTGTACATAAATCAAGTTAAATGGAATTTGCGTGGAATGAATTTAGGGCAAATAGCACAAACTGACTTTCAAAGTAGGGGAAATTGGGGTGTGAGAACAATATCCCAGAGTGACAGTTAGTGCCAGATTAGTTACCAAATTCAAGCCTATTGACTGAGTGTGTCGTGCCAATATGTAATCAATATGCATGGATGAGACTTTACTTTGTTAACATATGTTTTTTTGAATTTCCTTTTTAGGGGCGCCTGGGTGGCTCAGTTGGTTAAGCAGCCGACTCTTGATTTCGGCTCAGGTCACCATCTCACAGTTCATGGAATCGACTCCCTCGTCGGGCTCTGCACTGATGGCAGGGAGCCTGCTTGAGATTCTCTCTCTCTTTCTCTGTCTCCCCCCACCTGCTCACTGAAGTGACCATAACTCCTGCTTGCCCGGGACAATCCTGATTCATATTTGTTATCCTGGTATTATTAATAGAGTACCTTTTATCACTCTTAAAGCCATTTTAGTTTGGGTGATAAATTATGTGTTCACTCTACCAAGGGCCCTCTACTGTCCCCTTCCCTTGGACCTCCCTACAAATAACAACCAGAAGGTTAATGGCAATGCAGGCGGGGTCTACAGAAGGGAGTGTGGCCCAGTCCCAAGGCTGGTAACCCTGCCTAATCAGTTAGTAAATATTTTGACTATTATCCCTGCAGGTTTGGCCTTTTTCAGATTTTCAAATTCCGTAGATGGTTGAGAGAGATTCTCTTTTAGCCTATGGCTATAAAGTGCACCCCCAGAGGGTAGGACTCAAGTCCTTCTGTGGCTTACATGGCCCTGGATGATATGGCCCAGGCCATATACCCGTACCTCTCACCTGATTCTCTGTCCTCTTGCCATGTGGACCTCCTCTCATTATTCAGAGAAACACTAATCTAGGTACTACTGTGAAGGGGTTTTGCAAATCTGATTAATGTCCCAAATAAGCTGACTTTAAAATGGAAAGCCTAACTTTGGTGAGCTTACCCCAAATTTGGCAGACCCTAAAAAGGGACTGGGTTCTCCTGAAAGAAAGAGCTTCGAATCAGGAGAGTTTCAACACACACAATATATTCTGTTGCTTGCTTTGAAGAGGCAGGGGACTCGGTGACCAGGGATGTGGGTAATCTCTAGGAGTCAAGCATAGTCCCCAGCTGTCAGCCAGCAAGGAAACATGAACCTCAGTCCTACAACCACAAGGAACAGATATCTTCTAACCATCTGAATGGAGCTTATTAGTGAATTGTTCCCCAGAGGCTATGGACCAAAACTCAGTCTGGCCAACACCTTGATTTTAGTTCCTGAGATCCTGGGTAGAGAATCCAGCCACACTGTGCCTGAGTTCTGACCTACCGAAGGTTAAGACATTAAGTGGATACTGTCTTAAACAGCTAAGTTTGTGGTAGTTTGTTACATAGCGACTGAAATCTACTATATCCACATTCTACCTCACACGTCTTTTTTATCCTTGTGTAAGATCATATTCTTTCCCTTCCTTGTCTCATTTAGTTTCTAATTGTGTATTAAGCTGTGTGGTGGGTTGAATAGTGTCTTCCAAAAATTCATTATCTACCAGGAACCTTAGAATGTGACCTTATTTGGTGATAGGACCTTGGCAGATGTAATTAATTAAGGATCTTGAGTTAAAATCATCCTGGATTTGGGGTTGGCTCTAAATACAATACCTGCTATCCTTCTAAAAAACGAGGGCACCAGGAACACACAAAGGAGGAGATGATGTGAAGACAGGGGTAAAGACTGAATGAAGTGTTTACAACCCAAGAAATGTCAGAAACTTGGAAAGACAAGGAAAGTTTCTGTCCTAGAACCTTTAGAGGGAGCTTGGCTTCAGAACTCTGAAAGAACAGATTTCTGAGGTTTTAAGCCACCCAGGTTGTGGTGCTTTATCATGGCAGTGTTAGGAAACTAATATAAGGTACATGATTTAAAATTTTTTGGACTCTCTCTGTAAAGCCTCTTGAGTTAAAGATTGGGTCTATTTTTGCCCAAGATGGCAACTCCAGTGCCTTTCCCAATACTCGGCATAGAATAGACACTCCATCTAATTAATGTGTATATGATCACATGAATAGAAAAAGACTGAGGGCTTTGCCCTATTTCTGATTATTTAAGTTTCCTTTTCAGCACACTAAGGAATAAATATATCAAAAGAAATTTACAGCACAAGTCTAATTGTGAGGTCAGTCAATATACTTTACATCTGGGGACCAAAGACTCTCCTAGTCCTCCTTCTACAAAGAAGCAACAGTGTTATTGGATTATTTCCATTCAGGGCTGGACATGGAATTTGACAAAAACGTGCCTTCAGTCTTCAACATCTCAGATACTGTGTACAACTATGCATGACTACACAGCTAGCTCAGTGGTAGTTGAGTGGGGCTGCACTCAACAGAAACTGGCCTTGATTAATGTAAGTGGCAAAAAACACAACCAAATCAAACCAAAAAAACAATGAGTGGACATTGGGTAGACCATAGAATTGAAGGAAAATTTGAGCATCTAGACGTTTTGAAAAGGCAGGAGCCAAAGCCTCTAAGGTACCTTGGATATCTTAGAAACAAACACTCATGGCCATCCCTTTACATTGGCTGACTCAGCTCCAACCACCTTCTGTACCTCAGCGCTAAAGATTACATTTCCCAGGAGACCAGATCGGATTGGCTAACTTGAGTCACATGTTCACCCTGTGGTCAGGGTGCCATGATCAGCAGTTCCACTAAACCATATTGCACAATAAAAATGGTGTTGCTACTGAAAGACAGAGAAGAGAAGCTGGACAGACAACCAAGGCAAATTCTTTTATGCTTTTCATGTCCACTCATCCTCAAACTGCAGTGATCCGACCAGAAGTTTTTTCTGTGATTTTTGCATTTCTAGCGTCCACCTCCCTTTAGGGTACCAGTGGACCCTCTTCCTGCTTGGGGAGCCCTTTCTGCATCCATTTGGCGTGAATGGAGTTCCAGATTTGCACAGGAGATCCTATCCGGGTCAATTCAAACCAAGGAGTGTTCAGATTTTTGTGTTGCTTGTTTGTCTTCTGGGAAGTATGTGAGAAAAAGTATTCTTTTGCTTCTGGAGGTTGTTAAGAATATAGAGTATAATTCTTGAAAGTCTAATTTCCATACAGAAGGAATAGTCTAGTTGAAAGTGGTGCCAGTGCAAAGGAAATAGATCTGAGGAGGGAGGGGAACAGAACCGAGCCATACTGACATGATTTGTGTCCCAAATGTGACTAAATTCTGGATTTTTCAGTTGAATAAGGTTTCTGCCTTCATATCTCTTTCCCACCCCTTTTTCTCTCTTCTTCCCTCTATTTCCTTCATCTTTCTCCTTCTCTTTCCTTTTTTTTTTTTTTTAAGTCTTGAGCAAGTGTGAATTGTAGCCTCTGTCACTTGCAACCAAAAGAATTCTGAGTAAATTGGAGGAAAGGAGAGACGATTCCACTCATACACAGGGAGAACAGCTGAGTCCCCCAGCTGGTTTCTGTGGATGCTCACTCTATCAAGGTGCATACAGAGACCATCGTCCTCTGCCTTCTCTTCAGAGGGCACGTGGTATGCCTGGTGCTGGATCTTCATCCCCTTTCTTCCAGCTCTGATTGATTGTGTCCAATCCCTGGTGTCCTCTGATATGGCCCCTTGAACTGTCTTCCTACTCTTTCCGTGTCTGCATTGACGATTGCTTTCACTCTCTCAAAAGCTGCAAATGTTTCTCACTGTTGCTCTGAAAAGTGGGAATAGTGCAGAGAGGTGATATTTGTCAACACAGCAGCATTGTGAGATCGGCTTGCCAACTTGGTGAGACCCTTCACCTGGTTTCCCTCGGGGTATGGAGCTTTGTGAAGGTCTATTTTACTTTTGCTGTAAAGAAGTCAATGCAGGAAGACACATGTGCCTGCCCTGTGTGCAGACAGCACCTGCCTGAAGTGTCTGGGTCCCAGGGAGGGTCTGCGTGAGGACCCAGAGTCATCCATCACTTTTGCTACAGCTCCCGGCCTCTGCTTTGAGAAATGTGCTTTGCCAAGCTAACACCGTGATCTGAGCCATGACCGAACTAGGAAAGACAAAGTTAGGAGAGGGCTTCTCAGGGCTTCCTTGTTTATCCTGGAGCAGCTGTTGGCATCGATGTAATTTCTCACTGCCTACCTCCGACACAGCGGCTGGGAAACTGGTAGAATGATTGGTGACTAGGTGGAGAACAGTCATTTGATGATAAGGTAGAACACTGCCTTTATGGACCTCAATATATTGTTTCAGCAGTTGGCCTTCCAAGTCCATTCCTGCGGAGGTGGGATGTCATTCTTCGCACAGCCACAGAAGTAGGTGTCAATCACTGCCACGCCATGTTCGTGACTTTTATTATGATCATATCCCTTGTCTGAATTGGTAGAACCGTTTTGTTTGTAAGCCCAGATGACGGCAGTTGTTTTTTCGTGTAAAAGAAACCTTTACATTTCTATTAGCAAGATGCTAAATCTCTCATGAAGCAACACTGAATTATAAACACAAGGTTCCTCAACATTCTCTTACTAACAGTTTGTAAATTTATTCTTACAAAAGGTATTCTGGTGGAGTTCTCGGAAGGGCATGCAAGGTGGTCTGAAGACACGTTAGAAGGCTCAGAGGATGTTTCAGAGAAGGCTTCTGGAGACGAATGATTTAGGGAAAGAAGATACAAGTTACACGGATGAAAAAATACAGCAAGGGCATCACAGATAAAGGGGATGCCGAAATAAATATGGTCCTTTCAGGTGATCCCATAATTTTCATGAGACCCTTTCATAACGATGCAAGATGCAACAGAAAACTCCTTGATGAATTTTTTCATACAATATTAGAAATTGGTATTAGATTTTCCAAGAAAGCTTGCCATCACTTAGACACTTACAGCAAATAAAGCAGAAAACAGTCCTAGGTAGAACATGCCAATTACCCTTCATGTGAAGAGAGAACAAGGCATGTGTATCTCTGGGGATGAGCTTACAGATCTGGGCTCCCAGATAAGGAAGCTCACCGTCTTTCCATCCCAGCACAAGCTGGAGAGATCAGGTCCAGATTTCACCTTCTACTAGCTCTGTGATCTTTGGAAATTGTTTAATTATTTAAATGCATTTCTTCATCTGTAAAATGGATCTAATTATTGGTATCTACTGAGCTCTTGCTAGGGTCAAATGATAAATGACATTTAAAGTGCTTGCCACTCTTTCTATGAAAGAATAAAAACAAACCATTTTATCCTTAAATAAAATTAAAGAAAATAATCCGAAGGAAAGCATGAGAAATTGTATCACACAGATAAAAGCAAGAATGATGAATTAAATAGAAAGCTGACTTGACAAACTCAAGACATTTTTATAGTGGAAAAAAAGCTTACTATTCAAATTTAACAAAAACTACAAAAAACACAAAACACAATATTATGTGTTAAATGCTTTAAAAGACTCATACGTTTTGATTCAGGATTTCTAACTCTAGAAAATTCTCATGAGGAAATAATTACAGAAGTGCATAAAGACTCACAAATATATGTATTATTTATTTTAGTAAAATAATAGAAACAACATCCATTAGTATCAAACTGTTCAGATAAATTTTGTAACTTATTAGGTAAATTATGGTAGAGACAAATAATCAAAATCTATATAGAATATGTATGGGTATAGGAAAACACCCCAAATATAACAATGTGCAAAATTAAACTAAAAAGCTATATACTTAGATACTAATTTTATTTTTAAAAATCTATATGAATTTATAAGCCTGGGGATGTATGTTGGGGGATAGCTAATGATAAACCCTAGGATATTCAGATACAATGGAGTAAGAGGATTGTATAGTTAGTCTGATTTTCTTCTGTATATTAAAAAGAAAATCCTAATTTTGTTCAATAAGCCTGTGTTGCTCTAGTATCAGGAAAAAACATCGTAAAAGTTGCTATTTTTTTTTCAAGCCATGCTTTAACATAGAAATAACTGAAAATCTCTGTCTCCCTTTCTCTCTTTCTCTCTTTCTCTTTCTCTTTTTCTTCCTACACCCCTCCCCCCAACCCCCTCCTGTAAGACACTTTATTGGACTGGGTAAAGTCCAAGGATTCTTGTACAAACAGGCACTGACACAAAGAAAATTTTATGTACAAAAATGATTGTTTTTCAAAACTCCTCAAGGGTAGGGCGGGTGGGGAGGGGGTTGAAAATATCCATCATTCCCATGCAAACGTCTCACATTCATTTATTCCCCCTTTAAAAAAAAGTTTATTTACTTTGAGAGAGACAGTGCATGCATGTGCATGGAGGGGAGAGGGGCAGAGAGAGAGGGAGAAAGAGAGAATCCCAAGCAGGATCTGTACTGTAAGCTCAGAGCCTGATGTGGGACTTGATCTCAGGAACTGTGAGATCATAACGTGAGCTGAAATCAAGAGTCTGACACTCAACTGACTGAGCCACCCAGATGCCCCCATTTACTCCCTTTTATACTTTGTCCAAGTGAGACATATCACCCCAATGAGGGGTGTCACAACTACTCTGTCTTCCAGACTCACCTTAATCCAATATATATATACACATATATATATATGTATATATATATATGTGTGTATATATATACACACACACATATATATATGTATATATATATATACACACACGTATATATATATACATGTATATATATAATACATATATACATATATATACGTATATATATATATATATATATTTTTTTTTTTTTTCCTGGCCCGGCAACATCAAATCGTATTCACACGAATTTAAATGTAATTTGCATGCGTAACTGGTTAATTTTTTTAAAAAGCCAGCTGCATATTTTCGTTCTCTTTTGATTTAGGAAATTTGGATGGAAAATTAAGTCCATTCGGGAGTTTCCTGGAGCAGTCAGGAGAAAAGATCCAGTTTCTACAAAGTTGCATAAACTTCATACAGTGGATTCATTTCTCTATATGTACGCTTATTTCTTAAGTTGGTTTACATTTCACACTTAGAGGGTGTCTTATTTCCTATCATTGTAGTATTGTCTGTGCCTTATAGCCAGCGAGCCCCGCAGAGCAGTAAACACGGGGCAAGGGTTGAGTTCCTTGGGTCCAGAGCAAGGAAAACAGTTGATCTTCCTGTCCAGCAACATTCTCTTCTGTAAAAGGAGAAGTTTATTTGCGTAAATTCTCTCTCGGTTTTTCTGGAAGGATTAAATAGCCCATGTCTGGAAGCAACATGAGCGATTCTGAAAATAAGGCCTTGGGAATCTGTGATTTTCTCTCTCAGAAGGATTTATTGCTTCGGCATTGGAGCTCGCGTGTGTTGTGTGCGAGCCGGGAGTGACGTTCCCGGTTCAAGAAAGGAATCTATCTCCTTTAACAAACACACGTATAGTGCTTAGAATGTGCCAAGCACTATTCTAAGATCCTTACAAATTTTGATTCATTTAATCCTTGCAATAGCCCATGAAATAGGCACTATTATTATTTTTTTCATTTTATAAGATAAGGAAATTGAACCCCAGGGCAGGTAAGTAATTTGCCCCAAATGTTTCAATTACTGAATCATAGAGCCACATTGTAAACTCTGGCTACCTGTCTCTAGATTCCATGTTTCTAACCACAATTCTATGCTGTTGAAAGGAATTTTTGAGAATGAAATGAAAGTCACCACCATTTTGAGGTTGGTTTGTTTCAGATATAATCTGACTAAGGCTGCCTACCTCCTGATTTCTCACTTAGATTGATCCCACTGGGCAAGTGATTCCTGAATTTAACCTTTCAAGGTGATTCTTCCATTTAAATGCCTTCCATGAACCAAGAAACCCTTTCTGTCACAAGTCCTTGAACGTATTTGAACTCATAGGTTGAGAACCGCCAAAGGAGGGGACGAGGGGGAGGGAAGGTCCTCTTCTGGATCCACAGAGGATGAATCTCAGCACAAATCTATCCATCAGGGAGCTCAGAGCACATAGCAGCCAAGTTGTTTTTGAGGATTTTAAGTTCACGAGCCCAGCAGATTCCCCACTGTGGTGATGGATGAGAATCCCTGGACTAGCCCTGCCTAAATGTAACACCACCGGCTTGGCCCTCGGTGGAATTAGCTTGGCTGTAGATGACATTCGGCATTTGATCAAAATTAATGTAATGCAGCTACAGTTCCAGATAACATTTGCTAAATTAAAAAAAAAAAAATTCTGTTTTACCTAACATGCAATGTGTGCCCGTTGTAAATTTTTTTTTCTTTTTTTCTTTCTTTCTTTTTTTTTTTTTTGCTTCGAACAAATAATACAAGTGGAAGTATCTGCTTTTTCAATTTACTGAAAGAAAAATAAGGCCCAGGGAACCCGGCATGTGTGTGGCCATCAAGCCATCTGATTTCTTTCTAAATGCACACACAAAATTAAATGCCACCAACGTCACAATCGACTCCGGGGATCAGCATACAGCAATCTCCTTGAAACAACCGCTATCTGTAAGAGCTGTAATGAAACTTGTGAACTTCACCTGCATCCTCCCGAGGTGCCTTGATATGATATTCTTAGTCTTGGTGGCACTTTGCAATCGGAACTGCTCTGTAACCAACTCGTTCCTAACAACTTAGCACTCCTCACTCAATTTAATTTCATAATCCATTTCAGGGACAGATGAATATCATTAATTTCATAATCCAAATTTAAAAAATTGCAAATGGACACATCTGAAACATGGTTGTCAGAGTTAAGGCAATAATAATAAGAAGAAGAACGACAAAGACAATGTGAAAATTCAAACACAGAAGAGACAAGAGAACAAAAGAGATCTTCACAAACTTACACAGACAATGGATAATACTTTTTTTTTTTTTTAGGTTTTTAATCTATTTTGAGAGAGAGAGGCAGTGGGTAGGGGAGGGGGAGGGGCAGAGAAAGAGGGACAGAGAATCCCAAGAAAGCTCTACAGTCAGTGCAGAGGCCGACTCGGTGCTTTATCTCACCAACTGCGATACTTTGACCTGGGCTGAAATCAAGAGTCAGACACTTAACCGACTGAGTCACCCAGGCGCCCCAATGGACAATACTTCTTGTTTTTATTTTAAAAGACTTAGATAGTTACAGAATGCCGCTAACCAAATTCCTCTGTTCTTTTATTTTTTCGGTAGAATAGTTGGTTGGTGCAGGCGGTTTACTGGGCCAAACCAAGGGATTTCAAGTATATGGACAAGACTGGCATATATTTCCGCTGTGGTAACACCCTTGTTTAAGTTCTGTCTATACAGATTAGATCTAAAGGCTTCTAAGCAGCACTCTTGTATTCTACACTTGCTCTCTGGAGATAGCATCTCCCATATCCCAGCAGCCAATGGGGGCTCTGCGGTCCAGCCCAGGGGTAAGGGTGAGCTTCTGCTCTCTGGGTATCAGCCCTGTTTCCTTTTTGCCTCTCCATGTCCTTTTACTCTATACCTCCTTAAACAACTAGTTTCTTGGATTAATACACTTCTGTTTAAAGTACCTAGGTGGTACTAGGCGCCTGGGTGGCTCAGTTGGTTAAGCATCCGACTGTGGCTCACATTGTGATCTTAACCTTAATGAGTTTGAGCCCCACGTTGGGCTCTGTGCCAACAGCTCAGAGCCCGAAGCCTGCTTCAGATTGTGTGCGTGTGTCTCTTTCTCTGCCCCTCCCTGCTCACGCTCTTTCTCTCTCTCTCTCAAAAATAAATAAACATTAAAAAAAATAAAGTACCTAAAATATTTCAATTTTCCTGAATCGATCTGAAGATTAATTTCAGCACACGTTGAAAATAAATGACATTTCTTTGATTTTATTGATATCACTTAGAAAGTATTCTTCCACTAGTGAGTATTTGTAGGGTCTTTCAGAGATATGCTAGAAGCAATGTAAAAGTTGTTGTCGGGCAATGACTAATTAATTGCAGTTATTCATTAAACATTAATTGAGGTCGTATTTATTATTATGTGTCATATTATGATATATAATATTGCATTTATACAATTCATTATAAATAAATTTTTTATATATAATAGCGTATTTGTTATATACATTTAATATTCACTTCTAGATTTTACAGAGCTTTATTCTTTTATTTCTTAGTTTTAACAAGAGTACTAAGCAAGAATTTGATGGGAAGCAGAAATTGATGCTAGTCTTAATTAAAACCCCTGAGTTAACAAGGAGCAATGCAACTCTGATCAATCCTAAGCAAGACAGTTAAGACTTTGGAACTGTCCAAGTCGCTTAAAACATAGCTAGAAAATTGCTAAGCATCTGTCAACTTCTAAAGTACATTTTACAACACCCTGGAAGAAAATGAACTTTAATTCTAAAGTGAACTTTGCAATCTTCTAATAGTAATAATGTGTTTCTAGATGCAGAAAGAACTGCTTTCAACTTCAGTAAGGCTCATAGAAATTTCAACAAAAAGTGGAACTGGTTAATGGTTGGCTTGGAGAATAAGAGAAGCGAACTCAGGTGCCCAGAAGCAGGTGTGGAGTCTATCTGAGTCAGTATCCTGGCCCTGCCATCATTACTTATAAATTGTGGAGTGTAGATGTCCTGTTTGCAGGCGATGATTAGGATTATAATAATAGAAAAAAGCTCACAAGGTTACGGTCAAGATTACATCTCAAGTGCTTAGAATAACATCTGGGAGATAATAGACATTCAGTAAATGTTATTATTAACAATGATTATTGTGGTTGCTGTGGTCACAGGGCATAGGGAGCCTAGATGCTAAGTGAGTAATTTACTTCTCGTCAGTATACTCACTTCAAAACACTTCTTCCCTCTCTCTCCTCCTCCCTCCCTCCCCCCTTCCTTCCTTCCTTCCTTCCTTCCTTCCTTCCTTCCTTCCCTCCTTTCTCCTTCCTCCCTCCCTCCCTCCCTTCCTTCCTGACTCTCTCCTTGCTACTTACCCCCCCCCCCCTCCTTCTTCTCTCTGTGAGTATCGATCTGTTTCATTGTTTGCTTTCACCTCTCTCTCCATTGGTCTGTCTTCTCCATGCACTGACTCTCGCGCTACCCACCCCTATGCTTCCCCACCTTCCTCCTACCCCATCAATCTCACCAGTGTTTTCCTCAACTTGTTATGACCTGTTTGAAATGCACATTCTATCACTTAACTCTTCCTAAGTCATCTAAAATTTCTGTAGCCCTAGTTTACTTGATTAAAAACCAAGCCCTCAAAACCAACTAAAATGGTTTTACACATGTAATTACCCTGGTCCGATATTTGCATTTGTGGGGCAATAACCAACAAAACTTTCTTCCCTTTCACCGTGGTGGAACATCAATGGCTTCCTAGCCCCAAAACAGTAAAGAGAGAAAGAGAGAGAGAAAGAAGTTAGGGCTTCTACAGGGTCTAATAGATTAGCACCTGCAGACTGAATGTTGCTGGAACACACAGTCAGGAAGCTGGGCAGCATGCGTGTCCAGGGCCACATGCTCCAAGCAGCTCCAACCAGTGAATGGCTGGCCAAGTGGAGGTTGGACAGTAGCCATTGTCAGACATGTGGCACGGGGAATTCCTGTCCCGGGGGGAGGAGAACTGTAGGCCCTGCCATGACCTTCCTTCTTGGATATTGTGAAGGCAGCATTCTTGTGCCTTTTAGGTTGACATATTTGGAGCGATGCTCTTCTCTCTTCTTGCCTATATTTCAGAGCAACTAAGGCCTTCAACAGGATTCTGGATGAGGCGCACTAAGAGAAAGTTCAAGAACATTCTAAGGGCTCCTGATGCCAACAGTCTTTGGGAAAGTGTCTTTCTGTGTGTTTTCACTTATTTAGTGAAAGGTCTAATATCACACAGAGAACAAGTTTTACTCGGTAGACGGGAAACTTTTTGTTACCAAGTACTCGTAAAGCTACTTTATGAGAAGTAAGGATCATTTTTTTCCAGAAAATATTTTATGATTATTTACATAGTTTTTAGTAGTACACAATCCTCTCTATTATAGACAAAAGTGGAATTGAAATGGAAACAAAATTCGATCTTCCTTCCCTACAGAAAAGCTTTCTGTTTGGCACCTAGTTTTTCTGGGGATGCCACAAAATAATGCGTGGTCTATCGGTGTCCCATGGTATGCTAAACAAAATTAAGATGGAAACACGGAAAAGCATCAGAGCTAAAATCACCTGCAGAATAGCTGTGCATTAAACTCAGTGTCCCTATGTCCTCATACATTATGTTTTCATCAGAAGCTTTTATTTTTCAACTTTTTAAGTGTTTTTTTTTAAATTCATTTTTGAGAGAAAGAGAGAGTAAGCATGCAAGTAGGGGAGAAGCAGAGAGAGAGGGAGACAAAGAATCTGAAGCAGGCTCCAGGCTCTGAGCTGTCAGCACAGAGCCCGACACGGGGCTTGAACTCGTGAACTGTGAGACCATGACCTGAATGAAAGTCAGACGCCCAACCGACTGATCCACGAAGGCACCTCCTCATAGTGGCACTTGTGGAACATATTTAGCTTCATAAAGATCTTTTACATGCGTCACGGTGTTTTCCATTTGTGGCGTATTTTAGTATTTATGAAGCACGTTCACCTACATGGTAGCATTTGAGTGTCACTACAATCCTGTTGCATTAAAGAGGGACCCAGCGAAGACCAGAAATGATAAATCATCCCCAGGTCACACAGGTAGAGGGTAACTCAATCCTCTAGTAAGGGCACATTGGGAGCCAGAGCTTCCGATTCCTTTTCTTGTAGGAAACCACCAATCGGCACAACAGATTTTGCAGGTTTGTGCAAAGAGGGAACGGTGGACAGAATCCTAAGAGAACAGAAGTCACACCCCAAAATGCCCACATGTGAGGTGCGGCCCTTCTGAAGGGTAGAGGTCTTGTCCTTTTTCATCCTCGATCATTTCAGCTACATGAAATGCATCCAGATGACACCAGCAGAGCACTGGCTTGATTTAGAACTGAGCCACACACCTGTTCTTCTAAATATAAACAAATTTGCAACCTGAGCCATTGGCAGTCACTGCAGGGTAAGGGGGTGAGAGCTGGGGCCGGTGCTCGCCTGCAGGCTGGCTCTGGGCTTACACAAGGCCAAGGCTCTGGGCACAAGGGCCAAGGAAGCAGAATGCCAGGCAGGATATTTGGAATTGTGATCTGGTGGTCACAGTGACCTTTTATCTTGCCGGAGAGATAATAATTAGCTTTATTATCCTTATTGTTATTTTTAAACGTGCTTAGTCCGCTCTTGTGGCTCAGCTTGTACCCAGCGTGTTGAATGTTCCAGGTCTTCTTGGTTGATATGTATGAATGTTGCCTGAGTTGCCATGTTTGAAGAAAGCTTATTCTCAAGGAAATGGTTTGCTGAGATCCAGAACACTAATTTAAATCATGGGGTATTTTTATTGTCTCTGTGAAGGCAACACTGTTTTGGATTCTAGAGTTCCTGGCTATTCAAAGTATGTGACTACTCCCTCATACTGTCGTGCCTCTTTCCATTCTTGCTTAGAGGCCGTGCGATCGTGCTGGAGTCCTTGGAAACATTCCATATTATTCTTAACTGATGGGATGCTACAGAGGTCATATGGATGTAAGTAGCCCAGTGGCTGGCATGTTATTGTGCGTGTGGTACAATTATACAGAACTGGGACACTTGATTGGTCCGATTGGCCAAAGCTCTTAAAATGGTCCAGATTACGATCATTAGGTGCTGCAAGCATTATTTCCAGATGCTGAGAATCAGCAGAGAAATCTCTTAATTCTCTTTCAGAATTAACAGTTAAATCTTCTTTGTGCAATTGGAAAAGATTTGCATGTTGAAATTTTGACTGTACAGAAAAGCCTCAAGGGAAACTACAACTATTGCCATTTTTTACTTGCTTGTCTGTTCCCCCACCTCCAATCTGGTGTTTTGGCAAATTCTACTCAAATGTCTTCTAATGTCAGTAGATGTTTGAATTCAAGGGATGAGCCCCACTTGTGTATAACGAAATGTTACATATTTGGACACAGATCGAGGTATAGAGATTGGTGTATTAATGTAGCTTGATCCAGTGGTGGTGGCCATAGTGGTAGAATTCATTTCTTTGTGGCAAGTGTCGTTGTCAGACAGTATCAGCTGCTGCAGCTTGGATTCCACCTTAGTATTCAGGCTCTGGCCACCCTCTCCTAGTCTGTTCTCAGCCAATGACTGAGCACAGCGGGAGGATTAGGATTGGGCCATTCTTGCTCCTTTCCATCCTCCACCAAGAGCGTAAACCAAAATAGAGTTGTAGCCCAGGGGGTGGTGGGACTTAATGCCACCATTAATGACCTAAAAGGTGCAGGGGTGGTGCTCCCCCATTATATCATCATTTGATTCACCAGTCTGGCCCTTGCAAAAATGGATTAATCCAAAAGGATGACTATCGATTCCCACAAGCAATCGTGTAGCTCTGACCACAACTGCTGGTGTCATTGCTGGAGTAAATTTATGAGGCCTTATGTACATAGCATGTGGCCATTGATTTGGTAAATATATTCTGTTTGAGGGGCAGACACAGTTCACATCCATGAGAAATATGTGGTAATAATTATAGTTTTGCCTCCTGGCTATGTTAACTGTCTCTCTCTCTCTCTCTCTCTCTCTCTCTCTCTCTTTCATAATACTATCCAAAGAGATCTTGATCATCTGCATATCCTAACGAACATAACATTGCTACTAAATATCAATAACATCATGCTGATGTGGCAGACTGAGCAAGGAGTTGGTAGTATGCTGGAGAACTCGGTGAGATCACATGCACCAGCCTCTAGGCTGGGAGTTAAAGTCAGTAACAAATCAGGGACCCATCTCTTTACTAAACATTTAGAAATCCAGTTGTCAGTAGAGTTCCAGGACGTACCCTTCAAAGTAAAAGCCAAATGGCTACCTCTTGGACTCCCTACTACCGAGAAAGCAGGGAGCACACCTCTTGATAAACGCCTTCAGGTTCTGGAGACATCATCCAGGTCCCAGGAATGCAGTTCTGTCCAAGTGCTGGGTGACACGAAAGGCTGCCGTCTTTATGTGGGACTCACAATAAGAAAGAACTCTCGGGGCGCCTGGGTGGCGCAGTCGGTTAAGCGTCCGACTTCAGCCAGGTCACGATCTCGCGGTCCGTGAGTTCGAGCCCCGCATCAGGCTCTGGGCTGATGGCTCGGAGCCTGGAGCCTGTTTCCGATTCTGTGTCTCCCTCTCTCTCTGCCCCTCCCCCGTTCATGCTCTGTCTCTCTCTGTCCCCCAAAAAATAAATAAAAAAAAACAAAAAACAAAAAACAAAAAAAAAAAAAAGAAAGAAAGAACTCTCTAGTAGGTCAGGCTGTAGTGTACGTAGTTCTGCTATTTGGGCTAGAACAGTGTCCAGTCAACTGCATGTTGGAGGAATCAATGACAGGAAAAGATAAAGTGTGGGGCTAATGGCGAGCCTGACTGGGAGAATCGCAGGGAAAGTGTTCCTGAAGCTCTAAAGAAAGTGCATGCCATTTGAGTGAGAATTAGATGCCTTTTGAAAACACAGCTCTTGACATTTTATTGGGCTCTGGTGGAGGCAGACCACTTCACTCTGGGACGACAAATGATCAAGCATCTAGAACTACTTTTTATGAGCCAGATCCTATTGGCCCACCCAGTCCTACAGTTGGCTGGGCACCGCAGCAATCTGTTGTAATGCAGATCACACATCAGGGATGGAGCCCAGGCAGGACCACATGGCGGGTGCAAGTGGCATGAGCAAGTAGCTCCGATTCCCCTGTTTCCCACCAAAGTCGCACCAGCCCTTCTCTCAGTTTGGCCCTCTGGCTACACTGTAGGGAGAGGTTCCTATATGGCCAGCAGAAGGAGCATAAGAAGCCCAAATGCCATTTGCAGATGGGTGAGCTTAATAGGTTGGTGCTAACTGAAAATTAAAGGAGGCTGAATTACTGCCACCATGAGAGTCAGCTGAGACAAAAAAAAAAAATCTTTCCAAAGATGCAGCTTTGGGCAGTCCTCCTGTGTGGAGGGAGGAATGCTCCCGAACTACAGGGGAGAAGTAGCTGAAAGCGGTCAGGGCCCGGGAGGAAAGAGATGGGAGCCCTGGAGGCAAGGAGACCGTGAGCAGAAGGCTGTGGATGGGCATATGTGAGTGGGCATGGGGCATGATTTCTGGATGCCGGTCATAAAGCACTGGGCCTCTGAAAGGCACTGGAAAACCTAGGAAGTAGATGGTGTAGCCAGTTCACGTTAGCCGGTCTGCATCACTAGCCATCCCAGAACTGGCGGAGTGGGCATGTGAACTGAATGGATGAGCTGGGAGCTACTCATGGACTCCTGCGTCCCATAGATGATCGACTGAGCTATATCTGCCTCCAAAAGAGCAACAGAGACCGATGCCGATACCCAATCTGACACTTTTCTCCAAGAATTGACTTCGCTACTTGGTAGCAAGTTGGCTACATTGGATGTCCTCCAGTTTTCAGGGCAGACCCTTGGAGACACAGAAGCGTCTTTTTGTGTGCGTTTGCCTTTCTCATCCACAGAACCTCAGCCAGCAACACTTGTGGGGACTTATGACTGCCTGATCCCCAGACACGGGATGCCGCATAACATAGAATCTAACCAGGACCCTCCCCAGCGTGTGCTCTCTCTCTCAAGCATAAATAAATAAACATTAAAAAAATATTAACATATATGCATATATATGTATATGTATATGGCTGTCCCAGGGCATGGGCTCAGTATGTCCAGGGGCCAGCAGGTGAAGAGAAGAGTTGCTTTCGTTCCAGGGACCACTGACCCTGACCAGCAGAAGAATGAAAGGCTGCTTTTGCCCAATGGAGAAACATGGACAGAGCCCAGGTAATCCACTCGGGTACCCCCCGGTACTCCATTGCTCCACTGTGACCATGGAGACGGTGAGGGTGGCATCATGACCAAGTGTTCATACCCCAAGGAATAAAGGCTTGGATCACCCCTCCAGGTAAACTATCAAGACGTGCTAAGGTGATAGCTGAGGAGGAAGGGAACTTTAAGACGGAGAGGAAGGGAAGGAGCACCATATGTGGCCCCAGGTCCCATCACAGAGACGGGGGCTGCATTTTCTCCCAGTGACTTCCTTCTCCTACGTTACCCTCAGGAAGAGAGGCTGTGGGAACTGTAGACACGTTGCTCCCTGACTGTGTGGAGAAGTGGGGGTGTGAGGTGTGAAGGGTGTGGGCTGATGGCCATCAAGGCGCGTCACTTGGATCTCCCTCTAAGAAAATCTGGTGGGTCCAGTGTGGTCGGCCAACAGCCCCCAGGTGCTGCCCCCTTGGGCCCACCACAGCATTCAGGCCATGGCCGTGCTCAATTCAGGCTGCTTCCAGCCAACAGCTGAGCAGGTGGGGGTGTGAGAGCTGAGCTCTTCCTGCCCCTCGTGGGCTTCCTTTGATTTCTCTGCCCTGGGGCGTCACCTCTGTCCGGCCACGACTTTCTCTGAGCTGCTCTGCCCCCTGAGTCTCTTCCTACCTAAAACTCTCTGCTTCCCTCAAGTGTCACATCAGCGTTGCTTTCTGTCCTCTCTGGATCCCTCCTCCCCGTACTCTTCCCAGGCCTCTCTCTTAAGTCAACGCTTCATGTCTAATCACATCTTGGCATCCCCTCTGCAAAGACCTGAAGTGACACATGAGACTTAAAGCTTAAACCCTGGCTTCCACACTTTCTCTGGCTCTCCCGCTTCCCCTCCCTCCCCCAGGTCTCCTTTCCTTCTGCAAGACTTTCATCCCCAGCTCGGCTCTCTCCACCTGGTGGCATGGACAGGTGCAGGCAGGGCTGGCCTCAAGGGCACACACACTGTGCGGTGGCACGGGCACCCCCGGCTTAGAAGGGCCCAGCATTTGGTTTACTTCTCTGTTGTCACTGTATCTGTCTGCTAGAGCTGCTGTAAAAGAGTACCACCAACCGGGTGGCTTAAACCATTAAAATTTACTCTCTTACAGTCCAGAGGCCGGAAGAGATCTCTTGCCCAAGATCAAAGTGTTGGCACGGCTGTTTCCTTCTGAGGCCGTGAGGAAGAATCTGTTCCATGCCTCTCTCGTAGCTTCTGCTGGTTTCCTGGCATTCCTTGGTGTTCCTTGGCCGGTAGACATGTCACCATGATCCCTGTCTTTGTGTTCACATGGTGTTCTGGGTCTCTGTGTCCAAGTTTCCCCTTCTTATAAGGACACCAGTCACAATGAGCTAGGGCCCACCCTAATGACCTCATCTTAACTACTTACATCTGTAATGACCCTATTTCCAAACAAGACCCTATTCCGAGACACTGGGGTTTAGGGCTTCGATATATGAATTTTCGGGGGGACACATTTCAACCCATAAAAGTCATTATCTTGAAATCCCTAGTGATTTTCATTTTGCACTGATCTCCACAAATTATGTAGCCACTCCTGGCTCGGACAGCTAATTCCAGGCTTTCATCTGCCTTAATATCTTGGATCCCAGGAGAGAGTGTTTTTTTTTTTTTTTTTTTTTTCCCCTATAATTGCAGCAACTCTCCGTAGAAGGCTTGATTGGCTTCAACTGCATCATCTAGACATTTCTAACCAGTTATATGGCCATAAAGACCTGGTACTCTGGCTTGGCCAGGCCAGGGGCTTGTGACTCCCAAATCACATTGCCTGACAAAGGGGAGAGGGATGGGAGCACAGTCTTTGGTCCATGAGAACATTCTTGCCAAGGTTTGGGACAAGGTTTATGCTCGTTTTATAGAATGGGGTTTACAGCTTTTCTCTAATTCTTTGATCTGGAAGGGTTTAGGCTGTTTAAGAATTATCTGTGATTTGTGTGTCTATAAAAAAAACATCAACGAAGTCCTCCGTTTCTCATTTCAGAATATTTTTAAATTTGAAACATTTTTACATCATTACTAATCTCAGAGTTTTCTATTTTTTTTTTGAGTCAAAGTGTAGAATTTGTACTTTCTTTAAATGTTCATTAATGAAGGCCACGTAACATGTTCTCCAATATGTAGCTGTTGATGCCTGTTGTAGAGTGAATTATGTTCTCTTGAAACCCATATGCTAAAAGTTCTAACTCCCCGTACCTCAGGGATTGTTTTTGAAGGTAGCTTCCTTAAAAATATTATTAAAGTGAGGTCGCCACTGTGGGCTCTGATCCAATGTGACTGGTGCCTGTGTAAGAAGAGGAGACGGCATAGATGTTCCCGTGTATGGAGGGAAGACCATGTGAGGACCCAGAGAAAAGATGGCCGTCTCTGAGAAGCCAAAGACAGAGGCCTCAGACCAATCCTACCAACACCTTGATTTCAGGCTTCTAGACTCTGGAATTGTGAGAAAATCCAAGTCTCTGGTTGAGACCTTCAGTCTGTGTTATTTTGTTATGGTGGTCTTTATGAACTAACACAACACCTAAGGGGTTGTGTTTGTGTTTTCTTGTCTTTTCTCATTTAAATTTATTAGACTTACAATTTTGTCCCCCCAGAAAATGTATTTGGTTGAAATACCTTCTGAGACTTCCCATGTTTGATAATATCTGT
Source organism: Neofelis nebulosa (assembly GCF_028018385.1). Classification (NCBI taxonomy): domain Eukaryota; kingdom Metazoa; phylum Chordata; class Mammalia; order Carnivora; family Felidae; genus Neofelis; species Neofelis nebulosa. Next base: position 12,388,753 of record NC_080783.1, read on the forward strand.
TTCTCTTCTCTTGTCTTGCTATAAATTTCTTCTTCCAAGGCCATTTTTCATCAGAACTCTGTGGACATTGTTTCATTGCCTTCTGTCATGTTGTGTTATGAGGAGAATTTTAATATAAAATGAATACTTTATCCTTTGTTGACAACTTCTTTATTATTCGTGCTGTATTCATTTGGAATGTTGTTTTCTTTCTTTCTGAAATGAAAACATATCATGCGAATATATAGCTTTTTTTGTTTGTTTTGTCTGGCAATCATGGGACCCTTTGACCCCAGGCCTCGAACCTGTCTTCCGTTCGGGGAGCGATCTCTTTTGTTATTTTGAATCTGCCTCACATCTGCCTTCTGTTTTCTCCTGAAACTGCTGCTACACTATGTCCTGGCTCCCAGATATCTTTGTGTGCCCTATCTTTTCTCTCACTATTCTTTTTTTTTAGTTTTAAAACACTTTTTAAATTTTTTATTGAATTTTTTTTAATGTTTATTTTTGCGAGAGAGACACACACACACACACACACAGAGTGCAAGTGGGGGATGGGCAGAGAGAGAGAGGGAGACACAGAATCTGAGGCAGGCTCCAGGCTCTGAGCTGTCAGCACACAGCCTGATGTGGTCCTTGAACCCATGAACTGCAAGATCATGACCTGAGTTGAAGTCAGACACTTAACCGACTGAGCCACCCAGGGACCTTTTTTCTCTCCTCCTCCTCCTCCTCCTCCTCCTCCTCCTCCTCCTCCTTCTTCTTCCATTTATTTATTTTTGAGAGACAGAGAGAGACAGTGTGAGCAGGGGAGGGACAGAGAGAGAGGGAGACACAGAATCAGAAGCAGGCTCCAGGCTCCCAGCTGTCAGCACAGAGCCTGACACGGGGCTTGAACCCACAAACCATGAGATCATGACCTGAGCTGAAGTCAGACGCTTAACGGACTGAGCCACCCAGGCGCCCCTCTCTCATCATTCTTAACTCGTGATTATTGAGTAGTCTCTGAACAATCTCCCCTTATTAAATAAGAAAGCACATCTTCTGCTCTACTAGATGAGGGCTTCTGGAATCTCATGAAGGTGGTGCTGTCTCTGTGTCACTTGTAAATCTGGGAATAGGCATCCTTTCCACATCTCTCATGGCTGCCACTTAGTACTTGACTAATAATGTAGATTCATAAATGTAATATGCTCTTTAACTTCCCCCCAAATCTTTCTCCTTTTATTGCAGTAAATCCAGTGACATTGAGGAATATTTGCTTGATTTCTTGGATTGGCGAATTTCTTTTGAACTGAAGTCTGTTTTTATGTGTTTGGCTATTTTCCTATGTTCATCTTCACAAGTCCAAAGTTGCCTAAAATCACAAATTCTGGTACGTTGGTCTCTCCTTGGATCTCACAGACTCAGATGAGGGGAAAAGGAACACTTTTTTCAAGTTCATTTATTTATTTTGAGAGAAAGTGTGAATCAGGGAGGGGCAGAGACAGAGAGAGAGAGGGAGAGAGAGAATCCCAAGCAGGCTCCACACTGTCAGCACAGAGTCCGATGTGGGGCTCAATCCCATGAACCGTGAGATCATGACCTGAGCTGAAGTCAGATGCTCAGTTAGATGCTCCTCAGGGCTCAGCCAGGAGCCCCAAGGAACACTTTTATATTTATGATAATTGTATTTGCCAAATAGAGACATGAATTGTGAGGGGTAGTGAGGTAATGAGAACTTAGCCCCTCTGCCAAGCAGTTGGTTTCCTTTTGTTTCTTCCTTCCCACCCACCCCCAGCTTTATTGAGCTAGATTTGCTAAAGAAATTGTAAGATACTTAAAGTGTACAATGTGATAATTTAATATATGTATATACAACCTCCCCCCAGCCAGTTAACTAACACTTTCATTATCTCACATAGTTACCTTTTGTGTGTGCATGAGCACATTTAAGTCCTACTCTCCTAGCAAATTTCACTTATACAATACAATGTTGACCAAACGTAGTCACCTTGTGGCTCTAGTCATATTAGATCCTCTGGCCGCATTCATTACATATCTGAAAGTTTGTAACGTTTTACCAACTTGTCCCTATTTCCCCCACTCCCAGCTGCTGGCAACCACTATTCTACTCTATGTTTCTATGAATTTGACTTGTATTTTATTTTATTTTATTTTATTTTATTTTATTTTATTTTATTTAAAGTTTTATTTATTTCAAGAGAGACAGAGACAGAGACGGTGCAATTGGCGGGGCGACAGAGAGAGAGAGAGAGAGAGAGAGAATCCCAAGCAGCTCCATGCCACCAGCACAGAGCCTAACTTGGGGCTCAAACCCATGAAGCTGTGAGATCATGGCCCGAACCAAAACCAAGAGTTGGAAGCTTAACTGACTGAGACACCCAGGTGCCCCAAATTTTACTTAAAATAAAGATTCTATAATAAGTGATACCATGCAGTATTTGTCTTTCTCTTTGAGGCTAATTTGACTTAACATAATGCCCTCTAGGTTCACCTATGTCATCACGAATGTCGGGATTTCCTTCTTTTGAAAGGCTGGATAGTATTCCTTTGTATATATACCACATTTTCTTTATCCATTTATTACACCGATAGACACTTAGGCTGTGCCCATGCATTGGTTATAGCAAACAATGCTGCAACAAACATGGGTGTACAAATACGTCTTCGAGATAATGATTTTGTATCCTTTGGGTATATATACCCACAAGTGGGAATGCTGGATCACAAGGTAGTTCTATTTTTAGTTTCTTGAGGAACCTCCATATTATTTTCGATAGTGGCTGCACCAGTTTACATTCTCACCAGCAGGGCACGGGTGTTCCCTTTTTCCACATCCTCACCAGGCTCTGTTATCTCCTGTCTTTTTGATAATGGCCATCCTAACAGGTGTGAAGTGATATCTCACAGTAGTTTCGATTTGAGCTTCTCTGATAATTAGTGATGTTGACTATCTTTTTATGTACCTGTTGGCTAGCCATATGTCTTCTTTGAAAAACAAATGTTTATTTAGTTCCGTTGCCCAATTATTCAATTGAGTTATTTGTGGCTTTTGTTGCCATTGAGTTGTATGAATTCCTTGTACCTCTTGGATACTAACCATTTATCAGATATGTGGTCAATATTTCCTCCCTTATCATAGGTTAATATTTCCTCCCTTATCATAGGTCGCCTTTTCATTTTGTTGATTATTTCCTTTGCTCTACCAAAGCTTCTTTAGTTTAATGCTGTCCCCTTGTTTGTTTCTGCTTTTGTTGCCTGTGTTTTGGGTATCTTATTCAAGAAACCATTGCCAAGACCAGTATCAAGGAGGTTACCCCTTTGTCTTCTGCAGTTTATTGGTTTCAGATCTATGTTTAAGTCTTGAACTCACTTTGAGTTGAGTTTTGGGTGTGGTATCAGATAGTAATCCAGTTTCATTCTCTTCACATGGCTGTCCAGTTTTCCCCACACTTTACAAAGAGACTATCGTTTCCCCTTTGTATATTATTGACTGTTTTGTTGTAAATTAATAGACCAAAACACATGGGTTTATTTTTGAAATCTGTATTAGGTTCTATTAACTTCCGTGTATCTTTATGCCAATACCACACTGTTTTGATTACTATAGCTTTGTAACACGGTTTGAAACCAAGAAGTGTGATGCCACCAGCTTTGTTCTTCTTTCCCTTTGTCTCTTTAGGGTCCTTTATGGTTCCATACAAATTTTAGGATTTTTTAAAATTTCTGTGCTAAAGGGCCCTTAGAATTTCGATAGAAACTACATTCAATCTATTTACTGCATTGGGTAGTGTGGACATCTTAACAATATTAATTCTTCAAATGCATGAGCATGGGACATATTGTCCTTGATTTGTGCCTTCTTCAATTGTTTTGATTAGTTTTTTACAGTTTTTAGTGTATAGACCTTTCACCTTAGTTAAATTTATTCCTAGGAATATTATTCTTTTTTTTTCTTTTTCTTTTTTATATTAAATATAATTTATTGCCAGATTGGTTTCCATCTAACACCCAGTGCTCATCCCAACATTATTCTTTTTGATGCAGTTACAAGTGGGATAGTTTTATTAATTTTTCTTTCTGATAGTTTGTTGTTGGTGTGTAGAAAAGCAAGTGATGTTTTATAATTATCTTGTATCCTGCAACTTCTTTGAATTTGTTTATTAGTTTTATTTTAATAATTAATTATTATAAAGGAACACATTAACAAATTTGTTTATTACTTAAACTAAACTAAGTGTTTTGGTTCAGGGTTTTCTATACATAATATAATGTCATCTGCAAGTACAGAGAGTTTTAATTCTGCCTTTTTGACTTGGATGAAACTTTTCTTTCTTTTTCTGCCTTATTGCTCTGGCCAGAACTTCCAATACTATATTGAATAAAAGCATTGAGAGAGGGCATCTTTGTCTTGTTTCTGACCTTAGAAAACAAGCTTTTGATATTCTCCCATTAAGTATGATGTGAGCCATGGGCTTTTCATTCATGGCCCTTATTATGTTGAGATGTGTTCCCTTTATGCTCAGTTCATTGAGTTTTTACTATGAAGGATTGTTGAATTTTTTCAAATGCTTTTATCTGCATTTATTGGAAGGATTATCTTTATCATTCAAATTGTTAATGTGGTATACACTTTTGTTGATTTGTGGATGTCAAACTGTCCTTGCATCCCTGAAATAAATCCCACTTGATTATGTTATATGATGCTTACAATATTGTTGAATTCAGGTTGCTAATATTGTGTTGAAAATGTTTCCATCTATGTTTATCAGGGATGTTGGCTTGTAATTTTCTTTTCTTGCAGTGTCCTTGTCTGGCTTCCTGTCAGGGTAATGCTGGCCTCATAAAATGAGATTGGGAGTACTCCTTCTTTTTCATTTTTTTTGGAAGAGTTTGAAAAGGATTGGTATTCGTTCATCTTTAAATATTTGGTAGAATTTGCCAGTGAAACCATCTGGTTCTAGACATTTTTTGTTCTTGTTTTTGTTGGGATGTTTTTAATTACAGATTCAATATCCTTACTAGTAATTGGTCTGTTCGGATCTTCTATTTCCTCATAATTCAGTCTTGGTAGGTTGTATGTGTCTAAGAATTTATCTAATTCTTCTAGGTTGGTCAATTTGTTGGCATGTAGTAGTAATCTCTTTTGATCCTATGCATTTTTTTTGTATCAGCTATAATTTCTCACCTTTCATTTATAATATTGTTTATTTGTGTCCTCTTTTTTTTCTTGATATGTCTACCTACAGATTTGTCTGTCTTTTTCCTTTAAAAAACAGCTTTTAGTTTCATTGATTTTTTTAAAAAGCATCTTTTTAGTCCTTATTTCATTTATTTCCACTCTATCATTGTTATTTCCTTCCTTGTGCTAACTTTGTGTGGTTAGTTTGCTCTTTTCTAGTTACTTGAGGTGTAAAGTTAGGTTTTATATTTTAAATCCTTATTTTTTTTCTTTTTTTACATTTTCAGTGTTTTTATTCTTTTGACTCCACAAAAACTGTGGTTAAGCCAAGTATTTTGCTATCATTACTTTTCTTTCTTATACAACATGTTGTTTTTCCTGTTGTTAATAACTGCATTAAAATTGGGATAATTATAGATTCATATGCAGTTGTAAGAGAATATAATAAAATGCTCTGTATATTTTTCCCAGTTTCTCCCAATGGTAACATTTTACAAAACTGTGATATAATATTACAACCAGAATACTGACAATACTGGCATTGATACAATCTCTTTTATCCACATTTCCCAAGTTTTACTGTTTACCTGTGTCCGTGTGTGTGTGTGTGTGTGTGTGTGTGTGTGTGTGTGTAAAGTTCTATATAGTTTCATTACCTGTGTAGGTTCATAGGTTCACCACCCTGGTCAACATTCTGAACATTTCCAAAAGCACAAAGATGATTTGTGTTGCTCTGTTATAACCATATCTTTCCCTCTCTCCTTCAACCCTGTGTCTACTCCCTGGCAACTTTCATATTTTATCCGTTTCTAAAATTTTGTCATTTCATGAATGTTATGTAAATAGAATCATACTGTACGGAAGCTTTTGGAATTGCTTTTGCTTGCTCATTACATTCCTTAGAGATTGACCTGGATTGTTTTGTGTTTCAAAGGTTTTTTTTTTTTTTTCTTTATATGGGTGACTAGTATTCCATGGCGTGGATGCACCATTCACCCATTGAAGCACGTCTGGGTCGCCTCCAGGTTGAGGCCACTGCAAATAAAGCTGTCACAAACATAAACATTACTGTACAGGTTTTTGTGTGAACATAAAACTTTCATTTCTTTGGAATAAATGCCAAGTAATGTCATGGCTAGGTTGTATGATAGTTTTATGTTTAGCTTTATGTTTAGCCATTTTCCAGAATAGCTATATCACTTTTCACTGTCACTAGCAATGTACGTGTGATCCGGTTTTTCAGTGTCCTCACTAACATTTGTTGTCACTCTTTTTATTTTAGCCATAGTGGGAGGTGTGTCATGCTATTTCGCTGCATGGGATCTTTTTTCTTTTCGTAAGTATTTATCACTAGAAATTTCTTTCCTATAACTGTGTTAGCTGCATCCTGTAAGTTTTAGTATGTTGTGTTTCCATTTTCATTTGTCACAAAATATTTTTGTTTGTTTGTTTTCTCTTTTGACTTTCTCTTTGACTTCTTCTTTGTTTTTTCAGGGGCATGCTGTTCGATTTCTACATATTTGCAAATTCTCCAGTCTTCTTCTTGTGATTGATTTCTTTTTCTTTTTTTTAATTTTTTTAATGTTTATTTATTTTTGAAAGAGAGAGAGAGTGAGACAGAGCGTGAGCAGGGGAGGGTCAGAGAGAGGGAGACACAGAATTGGAAGCAGGCTCAAGGCTCTGAGCTGTCAGCACAGAGCCTGATGTGGGGCTCGAACCACGAACTGTGAGAACATGACCTGAGCCGAAGTCAGTTGCTTAACAGACTGAGCCACCCAGGCGCTCCTCTTGTGATTGATTTCTAGTTTCATACCATTGTGGTTGGAAAAGATGCTTGATATGATTTCAGTCTTAAATTTATTAAGGTTTGTTTTGTGGTCTAACATGTGATCTACCCTGGAGAATGTTCCATGTGCACTTGAGAAGAATGTGTATTCTGCTGCTGTTGATGGAATGTTCTGTATGCATTTGTTAGGTCCATCTGGTCTAACAAGTTTTCTTCTTATTATTGTTTTTTTTTGTTTGTTTCTTTCTTTGTCTTGTTGAGACAGTCAACTCAGACATTTCTTCCATTCTCCATTATTGCTACCATCACTTGGCAACATGGTGGCATTACCTCCATTTTTTGATTAATATATCAATCTGGACTACATTTATGTGTGTTTGAGTAAATATTTTTGAGGAGATGGTCTGTATCTGTGGTAGGTGTTTATTCACTTTGTAGTTTTTTCTAATTCCACCTTCTCCATCCAATCAATAGCCCCCGAGCGATCACCTCATGGGCAATCCTTTCGCCTTCAAATTTTGATACGCTGTTGGGTTCAAGTCAGTGTGTTCCCTCTTACTCATGTTTGGGACTTTTCTTTAACATATAATGTCCTGTGTGTTGACTAACCATCACTCATTTTAGATTTATCAATATACTCTGTTGAAGAAATCCTGAAGTTTCTGGGCTATGAATAGGACATTTCCTTGGCTTCCAAAACTTATATGGAATTTTCCCCACTGTATTTCTTTGGACTGTTTAAACACATAAGCTTAAGCTGTCCATAACAGCATAACAAATCCTTAGTGGACTTTATTTTGTGTGAAAACATTTATGACAAGAGTCACTTTCTTACTGGCAATAATAAGCCTAAGAAATGCATCTCCATTTTGTGATCAAAGCAGTCATTATTGATAGTAAATGTAACGATTAAAGGGTATATATTTTGGTTTCAGACTCACATACCTGATTTCAAATCCCACCGAGTTCTTTACTAGCTTGGAGCTCTTAGGGAAATTATGAACATTCTCAGAGCCTCAGGTCTACCCCGTGTAAAACAGAGATAACAATAATTCCCTTGCAGAATGTTTTTGGAAAGTTCACAATAATTGCAAACACTCACTGAATGCTTACCGTGTGCCAGCCAGTGCTCTAATATATACGTGTGTGTATAAATATGTATAACAATAAATGTTCTACATAATATAGTATATATGATATGTATTTTATTCAACACCATATTATATTTTATATATGATGAGATATGTAATCATTAGGCTTCATAAGAACCCCCATAAGGTGGTTACTATTAATTCCCCATTTTATAGTTTATAAAAACAAACCAGAGGAAGGATAAAAAACCTTGATTTTACACAAGTTAAGTTACCAAACTATTGAGTCATGGAATCAAGATACGAACCAAAACTGGTTGGCTCTTAAGCACCTACTTTAATTATTTGGCACAGTATATATACCTCACAAATAACATATCCCTCAAATAACAAAGTAGCTTAAATTCAAGTAAGTACAATTATACTTACTTATGAGTACCATTGTATAGCTAATATTTTAATGTGCAAAAACATATACACACAAACACATGTAATAAATATATATAAAATCAGATTTTTACAGTATGCACACATCTTAAAGAATAGATGAATAATATACATGTGCCAAGATGTTAACAGTAACTTTAAAAAAAATTTCATGGTATTTTAATTTTTATAAGTTTTTAGTATTTTTTAACTTTATTTTTTATTTTTTTAATTTGCGTCCAAATTAGTTAGCATATAGTGAAGCAGTGATTTCAGAAGTAGATTCTTTAATGCCCCTTACCCATTTAGCCCATCCCACCCTCCCACAACCCCTCCAGTAACCCTCAGTTTGTTCTCCATATGTATGAGTCTGTTTTGTCCTCCTCCCTGTTTTTATATTATTTTTGTTTCCCTTCCCTTATGTTCATCTGTTTGGTCACTTAAAGTCCTCATAAGAGTGAAATCATATGATTTTTGTCTTTCTATGACTGACTAATTTCACTTAGCATAATACCCTCCAGTTCCATTCATGTAGTTGCAAATGGCAAGATTTCATTCTTTTTGATTGCCAAGTAATATTCCATTGCATATGTATACATACCACATCTTCTTGATCCATTCGTCCATCGATGGTCATTTGGGCTCTTTCCATACTTTGGCTGTTGTTGATAGTGCTGCTATCAACATGGGGGTGCATGTGTCCCTTTGAAAGAGCACACCTGTATCCCTTGGATAAATGCCTAATAGTGCAATTGCTGGGTCATAGGATATTTCTATTTTTAGCTTTTTGAGGAACCTCCATACTGTTTTCCAGAGTGGCTGCACCAGCTTGCATTGCCACCAACAATGCAAAAGAGATCCTCTTTCTCTGCATCCTCGCCAACATCTGTTGTTGCCTGAATTGTTAATGTTAGCCATTCTGACAGGTGTGAGGTGGTATCTCATTGTGGTTTTGATTTGTATTTCCCAGATGATGAGTGACATTGAGCATTTTTTCATGTGTCGGTTGGCCCTCTGGATGTCTTCTTTGGAGAAGTGTCTATTCATGTCTTTTGCCCATTTCTTCACTGGATTATTTGTTTTTTTGGGTGTTGAGTTTAATATGTTCTTTATAAATTTTGTATACTAACCCTTTATCTGATATGTCATTTGCAAATATCTTCTCCCATTTGGTCGGTTGCCTTTTAGTTTTGTTGATTGTTTCCTTTGCTGTGCAGAAGCTTTTTATTTTGATGAGGTCCCAGTAGTTCATTTTTGCTTTTGTTTCCCTTGCCTCTGGAGACATGTTGAGTAAGAAATTTCTGCGGGCAAGATCAAAGAGGTTTTTGCCTGCTTTCTCCTCGAGGATTTTGATGGCTTCCTGTTTTACATTGAGGTCTTTCATCCATTTTGAGTTTATTTTTGTGTATGGTGTAAGAAAATGGTCCAGGTTCATTCTTCTGCATGTAGCTGTCCAGTTTTTCCAGCACCACTTGCTGAAGAGACTGTATTTATTCTACTGGATATTCTTTCCTGCTTTGTCAAAGATTAGTTGGCCATATGTTTGTGGGCCATTTCTGGGTTCTCTATTCTGTTCCATTGATCTGAATGTCTGTTCTTGTGCCAGTACCATACTGTCTTGATGATTACAGCTTTGCAGTATAGTTTGAAGTCTGGGATTGTGATGCCTCCTGATTTGGTTTTCTTTTTCAAGATTGCTTTGGCTATTCAGTGTCTTTTCTGGTTCCATACAAATTTTAGGATTATTTGTTCTAGCTTGGTGAAGAATGCTGTTGTTACTTTGATAGGGATTGCATTGAATATGTAGATTGCTTTGGGTAGTATCGACATTTTAACAATTAACATTTTAACAATATTTGTTCTTCCTATCCAGGAGCATGGAATCTTTTTCCATTTCTTTGTGTCTTCTTCAATTTCTTTCATAAGCTTTCTATAGTTTTCAGCATATAGATTTTTCACCTCTTTGGTTAGACTTATTCCTAGGTATTTTATGGTTTTTGGTGCAACTGTAAATCGGATCGATTCCTTGATTTCTCTTTCTGTCACTTCATTGTTGGTATATAGGAATACAACTGATTTCTGTGCATTGATTTATATCCTACAACTTTGTTGAATTTATGAATCAGTTCTAGCAGTTCTTTGGTGGAATCTTTTGAGTTTTCCATATAGAGTATCATGTCATCTGCGAAGAGTGAAAGTTTGACCTCCTCCTGGCCGATTTGGATGCCTTTTATTTCTTCGTGTTGTCTGATTGCAGAGACTAAGACTTCCAATACTATGTTGAATAACAATGGCGAGAGTGGACATCCCTGTCTTGTTCCTGACCTTAGGGGGAAAGCTCTCAGTTTTTCCCCATTAAGGATGATATTAGCATTGAGTCTTTCGTATATGTCTTTATGATCTTGAGGTATGATCCTTCTATCCCTACGTTCTTGAGGGTTTTTATCAAATTCTTTCTCTGCATCTATTGAGAGGATCATGTTTCTTGTCCTTTTATTGACGTGATGAAACACGTTAATTGTTTTGTGGATATTGAACCAGCCCTGCATCCCAGGTATAAATCCCACTTGGTCATAGCGAATAATTTTTTTAATGTATTGTTGGATCTGGTTGGCTAATGTCTTGTTGAGGATTTTTGCATCCACATTCATCAGGAAAATTGGTCTATAGTTCTTCTTTTTAGTGAGGTCTCTACCTGGTTTTGGAGTCAAGGTTATGCTTGCTTCATAGAAAGAGTTTGGGAGTTTTTTTTTCCATTTCTATTTTTTGGGACAGCTTCAAGAGAATAGGTGTTAACTCTTCCTTAAATGTTTGGTAGAATTCCCCTGGAAAGCCATCTGGCCCTGGACTCTTGTTTTTTGGCAGACTTTTGATTACTAATTCAGTTTCCTTACTGGTTATGGGTCTGTTCAAATTTTCTATTTCTTCCAGTTTCAGTTTTGGTAGTGTATATGTTTCTAGGAATTTGTCCATTTCTTCCAGATTGCCCATTTTATTGGCATATAATTGCTCATAATATTCTTTTTTTATTGTTTTTATTTCTGTTGTGTTGGTTGTGATCTCCCCTTTTTCATTCTTGATTTTACTTATTTAGGCCCTTTCCTTTTTCTTCTTGATAAAACTGGCTAGTGGTTTATCAATTTTGTTAATTCTTTCAAAGAACCAGCTTCTGGTTTCATTCATCTGTTCTACTGTTTTTTGTTTTTGTTTTTTTGGTTTCGATAGCATTCATTTCTGCTCTAATCTTTATTATTTCCTGTCTTCTGCTGGTTTTGGGTTTTATTTGCTGTTCTCCTTAACAGTAACTTTTTAAATTGATGACTAAACATATGCTGGTTTTTTATTATTTGTTTATTTGTTTATTTATTTTGCTATTATTTTTTTAATACACCTTTTCTTTTGGAATTGTTTTAAATTTACAGAAACAGATCAAATTGAATCTTTGTGGGCTTTGCCATAGCCCACTTGATGTCCTTGGCAGTTTTGAGGAACACTGGTCAGGTATTTTGTAGAACGTCCCTCCATTAGGATTTGTCTGAAGTTTTGCAGCACCATTTGTTGAAAAGACTATACTTTCATTGCTGATTTGCCTTTATTTCTTTGTCAAAGACCCACATTTGTGTGGGTCTAATTCTCTGTGCTCTATTCTTCCTCATTAATCTATGTCTGTCCTCTCACTAATAGTACACTGTTTTGATTATTGTAAATTTATAGTAAATCTTGAAATCATGTAGTATGGGTACTTCATTTTTGTTCTTCTTCAGTCTTACATTAGCTCTTCTGGGTTCTTGCCTTTCAATATAAACTTTAGAATCAGCTTTCCAATATATACAGGATAGCCTGCTGGTATTTTGATTGGGATTGCATTGGATCTACAGATCAAATTGAATCTTTGAATCCATGAAAATGGATTATTTCTCCAATTACTTAGATCTGTGGTTTCTTAAATCAAAGTTTTGTAGTTGTCCCCATATATGTCTCATGTATATATTCTTAGATTTGTACCTTTTCCTTTCATTCTATTGTTATAATAAGTAGAATTTTTAGTGTGGCATTTAACAGGAATGGTGAGAGAGAACATCCTTGCCTAGTTTCTAACTGTAAAGAGAAGTCCATTTATTCCCCATAAAGTATGTTACCTATAGGTGTTTTTAAAACAGATGTTCTTTATTAATTTGAAGAAATTCCACTGTATGTCTGCTGAGTTTTATGTAACAAATGGGTTTGGATTTTGTTGTATGCTTTTTTTGCACTAATTGATACAATCATATGAGTTTTCTTCCTTAGCTTGTTGATGAGGTGCATTCTATTGATTGATTTTGGAATGTTGGACACATATGGCATACTTGGAAGAAAGCCCACTTGGTCATAGTGCAGAATTCTTTTTCCATTCTGCTGACTTCCTTTGATAATACTTTGTAGAGGACTTTGCATCTCTACTTATGAACAATATTGGTCTGTTGTTTTCATTTTTGCGCTATATTTTCTGTATTTTTATATAATGAATTTCATCAAATTAACTGAGGATTGCATCAATTCTCTTTTCTACCTCCCCTCTACTTTGTGGAAGAGATTGTGCAAAATTGGTGTTAAGTCCCCTTTAAACCTTTGATAGAATCTCCACTGAAATCGGGGCCTGAAGATTTCATTTTTAGTAGTTTCGAATAATGAATTCAATGTCCTTAATAGTAACATGGCCATTGAATGGTTTACTTCATGTTGGATGAGTTTTGGTAGTTTTTGTAATTCTTATCTTTGTTTTTCTATAGGTAAGGTGTTTTCTCCTCTGGCCTCTTTGACATTTTTTTCTTTTTCTTTGGTTTTCTGCAGTTTGTGTATATCTATGTGCAGCTTTTTGCTTTTTATTTTTGATATTTATTCTGCTTAGTATTCTCTCAGTTTGTTAGTGTCTGTCATTAATTCTGGAATTAATTATTACTTCAACTATTTCTTCTTTCTTTTTTTGCTGAAATTTCAGCTGTGTGTATGTTACATCTCTTGAAATTGTCCGTGGTTCTTCGATGTTCTGTCCTGTTTCATTCATCCTTTTCCCCTCTTTGCATTTCAGTCTGGGGAGTTTCCGTTGATCTGTTTTCTCATTCGCTAATTCTTTGCTAAGTCTGTGGATGAGTCCATCTGAGACATTATTTCTCTGGCATTATTTTTAATTTCTAGCGTTTCCTTTTGATTATTTATTTTAGCACTTCTGTCTCCTAATCTCCGGTGTACTGATGAACCCAGCAAAGGAACTCATTTATAGCATTTCCTTTTATTCTTTTTTAGAGTTTTCATCTCTCTGTTTACATTACTCATCGGTTCTTGAATTTTGTCTAATTTTTCCACTGAACTCTTGACATATTAATCATAGTTATTTTAAATTCCTGTCTAATAACTCCAACATCTGTGTCATATCTGAGTCTGTTTCGGATGCTTGCTATGTCTTCTCAGGCCATTCTTTCTTTTTTCCTTCCTCTCTCCCTCCATACTTCCTTCCCTTCCTACCTTTCTTTCTTTCTTTCTTTCTTTCTTTCTTTCTTTCTTTCTTTCTCCTCTTTCTTTCTTTCTTTCTTCTTTCTCTTTCTTTCTTTCTTTCTTTCTTTCTTTCTTTCTTTCTTTCTCTTTCTCTCTCCTTCTCTTTCTTTCTTGGAATGCCTTAGACATTTTTGAAACCTAAATACATTGCATTGGGTAATAGGAACTCAGGTAAATAGGCCTTTAGCGTGAGGACTTGTGTTAATATGGCTAGGAATTCAACTGTGTTTATTGTTTGTTGTAGCTGTAAATATCAGAGGTTTCAAATTCCTCTACTCTGCTTGCTTTGGCTTTTGTCTTTTGAGCTGGCCTAAGTATTCCTCCTCACAGGAAGTATGTTGTGTTATTATAACTACCATTAGTTTGGTGATTAAGTGCGGGGATAAGGGAAGCTTTCTGTAATCTTATGATTAAGTCTCAGTCTTTTGGTGGGCTCCCTTCTCTAGTCTGTGAGCTTCCCAAGTGTTGTTCCAGTGGTATCCCCTCCCCTTCCTTTAGGTGAGATGGGAAAGCTGAGGAGAGCTACAGGAGAGGAAGGCCCTTCCCAGCTGGGGTAAAGCTCTGGGAAGTGCCTTTTCTGCAATAGACCTTTGTTGTGGAGATCTTTCTCGGTGAATTTCACAATGATTACTCTTCCCCTCCTCTTGCCTGAGCCAGGAGGGGATCTTTTCGGGAACCTTCACTGGGAGTACCTTGTGTGGTTTCTGCAGGTAAAGCCCACAAAAACGTGGGGATCTTCTTCAGTCTGCAGCTCCTGGAGTTTCTTATTGTAGGTGCATATGCAGCCTTCAGCAACTTACCAGAACTCTCCCTTAAGTGTCCTACTAGTTTATGTCTCCAGCGGTCATGTCTATCTGCTCTAGGTAAGCAACTCTGACTCTAGACTTACCTTTGTCTCCAGATTTTGGGGTGATAGTTTGTCTGCAACCTCAGTTTTCTGTTGGTTCTGAGATTTTAAGGTTGTGTAGCTTTTTTTTTTCTCTAAGGATGGTAATGAAAGCTTCCAAGGTTTTTAATATGTTGAAACTGACTATTGAAGTTCATATGTTGCTTTTGGTGCATTATCTTACTTCCGCCTTTCAATTATCCAGTGATGCTTGTTGCTTATATAGTAGACAGGAATTGTAAAAAAATAAAATCAAATAAAATAAGTCATTTTAAATATGGGAGATAGAGCACAAAGTAGAACAGGCATGCGAATGATACGAACACTTTTATATTACTTACTAGCTCCCAGACAATATGCTAAATATCTTCCTTTAATGCATTTAGTTTTCATAACAACCTGATGAAGTAATTTATTCTCATTTTACAGATGAGGGAACAGGGGCACAGAGGAGTCAAGTCGCTCATCTCTAGTCTCACAGCTATTAAACGGCAGAGCTGGAACCTGAACCCCAGTAGACTGCTTCTGGCTTCCACTTGGTTAAACACTGTTGTATGCCATCTCCTTCTTTGTTGGCTAAACACATCTCAAGGTGCACAAACCTGCAAACATTGTACAAATACCAGTGGCAGACGCATAGTCCCTTAGAAAGTCCTGATAGTAGAGCAGAGATATTTTACTGGGCAACTTTGATCAGCGCTAGGTTTTCTATTGCTCCAGACTTTTCATCTACTTATACCCTTCAGATTAAAGATAGATATATTGTATTAGAACTATATGCAAGATAGAAATGCACGTAAGAGAGAAAATGATGACTTAAGAAAACATAAGGTACTGAAGGTTAAGTTAGCTCCCACGCTGCAAATCTCTGCATGGCCAAGGCTAGCATGATGTAGGTGAGGCATCCCGAGTGACTCCTTGGTTCTTGGGATTTATGTGGCTTGCTGGCCTCACTCCAGCTGTCGTTCTGAGGCTATTCAGGAAGATATGGCTTCTGGACCTGTCTGGACTGGATTTTATAGCAATAAATACAAAAAGGGAAATATCAATTCCACAACTCACAACTTTCATAGGATAAAAACAAAGCTAGTAATTTAGGAGAAACAGAAATATTGTTGGAACCTGAAATAAGAAAAAAACTCTCCAATGGTGCCTCGCAGAGAGACATTTGGGTAATGTCAAAAAGGTGTGCTCAACAACATCAGAGTGGTAAAAATGAGGAGTTTCATGGGAAGAGGCCCATGGCATGGTATCTAAATGTAATTCAGTTAAAGTGGTTACTGCATACGAAGTTTCAAGGAAACTTGGTCCCATGGCCCAGGATTTTATTGACCAGCTGGCTTATTTTATTGAGCATAACCAAATAGAGTAATCATAATGTGTGTGTGTGTGTGTGTGTGTGTGTGTGTGTGCATACATGCGCACGCGTTTGGGGTTGGGGAGAGCTGGGCCTCCATTACTGGTTCATATTTCTCTTCAGTTCAGACAATATGAGGTGCTTCTGAATGGCTTTAAGTGTTTCTAAGGATAGTTCAGAATGCATGATTGATAAACACAAAATTAGATCTAATAAGAGGGAATGTGGAATTACCAGGGGTGTCATGGCAGCGAGAACAATAGAAAGCTAGAGACGGTAGCAAGGTGACAGTGGCTTGGCTTGACTGTCTCAATGTGGGAAGCCCAGAAGGAATTAATTGGATACGTTCTTCAATCAGTTCTTTATCAAATGATCAGTCATATTTGGTATCATGACAGGTGGTAGAGTTCTGTGGAAATCAAGACAGCTTTGAATAAGGAAATGTGTGAAAACTCAGTAGTTCCTCCTACAAAAACTTCATTAATATTCAGTAATTAGATTTAACTTGTGGTTGAATGTGTGCATGGTCAGAGCTTGGGCTTATTAGTGATGGAACTACTTCTGTAAAGCAGCACCAGATTACGCAGTAGTAAAGAAATTTAAATGTTCACACCGTTGGGTATGAAGCTAGGGTAATGTTCTTTCTAGGAAATCTGCTTCCCCTCATTATAATTACATTCTCGATTGGAGTTTATGCACTTTTATGGGATTGAATTATCTCTGTTATTTTATAATTCAAGAGATATAGTAAAAAAAATTATTTCTTACAATTATCAGCCTTAATATCTTTGGGGCAAAGCTACTGGGATTTAGCTTTTATAAGTCCTTCTTCCCCATTTTGACCCCTACTCTTGAAGAGCAATGCTATGGTTTTGGAAAGAGGAGACATATATTGGCCAGCCATTAAGAGTGAATATTTTTAATAAGAATGAGTTAACCGGGTCACAGGAGCCCTTGGCTGTATCAGATACAGCCTGACTGATTTTACCCACAGTGTTTCTCTTTCTAAGGGTAGAAATGGTCCAGCAATGATTTAGTTACTCCTCTATTCCTTAGGAAAGGTAAAATATCAAAGAATTTAGACTATATATTGCATCTAACATCTCCCAAGCACATAGGATTTTCTTCCTATTATTTTCCCATGACACATTTGGTTCTTACAGGTGGGGCTGTGAATTGAATAATGGATTTATTCTATTTCACAAATCTTATTCTTTGGTCTATGAGCTTTGCATCAGGGTGGGACACTACCATGGAAACCATCAGCATAACAAAATTCTGAGTTGTAGATTGCATTTTGCTTTTTGGAAACATCTGACTCATTTATTTTGGTTGATTTCAAATCTGTTCTCAGATTCGACTGAGGTGCTGGCCATTCCACATATTCTCTCTTAATTTCTTTCCCTAGGGCAAATCTTTTAATCGTCTATTCTTGTGGTATTTTTTGCTTATTTCCCTGTATTGTAAACAACGGTGCCCAGGTCTCATGTCCTTATTGGATTGTGTTTCATTTAAAGGCAAAATGGTCATTTGATTCAACAATGGATTCTTCAAAAACCTAGCTAGGTGTCTCTTAAAGAGTTGGTGTTGAATGTATATTGTTGAATGAATAGGTAAAATGTGCTAGTTGGCCAATGCCGACTTACTATGCAGCTAGTGATGGGTTTTGAGAATCTTTCAGAAAATAGGCTTTATACCATATGTAAGATATTGCTGAAACTACTTAAATACAGGTGACCCAGATGTCAATTATCCCTCTATGTTCCTTTTGAAATTACCCGTTGACGTTCTCACCATTCTAGTAAGAAAAAAATCAAGCATTAGTGTAGAAGCAATCAAAGATGTGTTTTAAAAAACGCAGGATTGAGGTGACTCCGTTGGGTCACCTCACGCAGGATTGGGTGACTCCGTCCATTGAGCGTCCAGTTGAGCATCTGAGTTCAGCTTGGGTCATGATCTCACAGCTGGTGGGTTCAAGACCCGCGTTGGGCTCTGTGCTGAGAGCTCAGAGACTGGAGCCTGCTTCGGATTCTGTGTCTCCCTCTCTGTCTGTCTCTCCCCTGCTCATGCTCTGTCTCTCTCTGTCTCTCAAAAATGAATAAACGTTAAAAAAAAAAACTTTAAAAAAGCATTGGATTGGGTTAGAGCATAAAAATTTAAAACTTAGCAAAGTTCATGAATTGGCCTTTTCTTGTTTTCTTCTCCCAAGTTCCTCTTGTCCCTTTTCATATTTCCTCTCCCACACATCCAGCTTTTCCTAAAATATAATCTTCTCTCAAATATTTCTCAAGGTCTCCAAATCCCTTGCCCCTCTATTCTATGTAGAAATTTGCCTCTCCTGACTTATTACAGTGTTCAGCAAAATGCCCTCTGGTTAGCATCATCTAACCTCCTTAAATGGTATTGGGGGATTATATTCATTCAATAATTCAAAAGAACCTTTATTAAAATGATTAAATGTTATTAATAATTAATGCATTAACAAAAATTAACAATATCTGATAGTATGCTTGTCCTAGATGTGGCATATAGGAAAGGCCTGTAATATACACAGGATGATAGCCATTTCTTTGTTTGAAGAAGATTAAAATAAATGAGCCTGAGGAAAATGCAAGTTATGACCCATATTAGGAATCTTTCAGTTTTGTGGGCCTAACTGGAAGTGAGCAGAGAGCTACCAATTCTGTGTGAACACCATTTTTTTATTCAAATACACCTTTACATGCCTGCTGGTGATCAATGGGAATAAGTTATTTGGACATCGCTCAATGAGAATAAAGAATACTGTGAACTCCATGAAGCCATGTTAAGAAAGACTGCTTGGGGTAAAATTCACAAGGGTCTACTGTTGTTTGCAATACCCCTAAGCTCTTTTATTTTCATACATTTATCATAAGATGTCTCTACTTCTATTCTTTTTGCTGAAATGTATTTGACGACTCTGAAAGATAAGCAAATTAGTATTAATTTATATAATTCATTGTTACTTTGCTTATCATTTGGAACTAAGGATTAAATAGAGATTATTGTTATCATTATTATTTTTCATGAACACAGCTAAATTCACCAGTTTTCAGATGTTTGTCTTGTTGTGGATGTTCTCCTCAGGTTTCCAACAGAGGACTTGTATTCTCACAAGAGGCTGTAGATGACCTGCCCTATGGCCCATCATACCTTTTCCTTCCCGCTCTGCCTGCCTTAATTCTCTTCTTTGGATATTTTGAGACCATCAATATTGAATTTATTTAGCGCTGATCTGGAAGAGAAACAAAGATCTCTGTTGGATTTGGTTAGGAAAATGACAGCATGGGTATTACAGAGGTTGGCCGCTGAGGTTACATGCACTTTATCAGAACGAAAAGGGGCCAATGGGATAAAGCAAAAGTAGTCACAGTTGGTTAAATGTTTCTACTCTTCTGGTTCCTAAGGGGATCTCTTTGACCTCATTTTAAGAAACAGTCCAATAGGTTGATAGTCAAAGAATGATTACAAGAGAGCAAGGTAGCTAAGAGTAGATGCCCGGAAGGTAGGCAGGCTCGTAGAAGTGTCCTACCGTCTGTAAGGTCCCTCTGCATAAGAGCCACACGACGCTGAGCCACCATAGTTGGAATGACTCATCAAATGCTTACCGTAAAATGGTGGAACCACCAAAAAAAAGCAAAAGAAGCAAACAAAACACACACACACACACACACACACACACACACATGCTACAGAGCAGTGGTTACTTTTCTGAATTCCCTGTCCTTTCTATGGAATCCCTCCATGAGGGTTTTTAGTCAGTCTTATTGCTCTTCCATCTTATAAATTTAATTTCAAGGCAAACAGACTTCCATGAAAGGGCATAGAGTTAAACACACTTTATTTGTTACAAGAACATCACCATTAAAGACATAGTTAAATGACACTCTAACAAGTATTATGAAGCCATTTCACCACACTGCCTTATGGATAACCATAATTAATGTCATCTTCAAATATGAAGGACAGACCCTTCTCTATTTTAAGAAAGAAGTATTTGAAAGTAATTTGCACTCCAATTATCTCAACCTGAATGTCAGCTGCATTTAGTCTGCATTGCTGAAAAGGTGAATAAAACCAGCTGCTAAACCATTTAGTGGTCATTTTTTAAACTATTTCATTTATTAGGCCAATTGAAGCAAATTGAAGCATATTTGTTTTCTTTCATTCTTTTCTTTCTTTCTTTCTTTCTTGTGTTTTTTTCTTTCTTTCTTTCTTTTTTGTTTTTGAGAAGCAAGGGAGAGGACATTACAGAGGACGGGATGGTTGAGGAATAAGAAGTGCCTAGGTCCAGTGCAATAGTCATTGGGGTGTCTGTAGTGTTATCGGGTTAACTAATAAATGGATCGATTTGATGCATTTGCATCACATGGGTGACCACATCACCAAATGTCCTTGAAACTAGAGACCTTGTTGGCAGTGTCCACAGGGAGGCCAATGCTTAAACAGCATATGAAGGTTAAGCCACCAGCTCCCTTTTCAGAAGTGGGACTACAGCAGGCATAGGGGGGAATACAGTTGGAGTGGCCTCAGTGGAGTTGAGTTCCTTGTACTGCTTTTGTTTCTACAGCCACATCCTTCATTAACATTTCATGGCCATGCTGGACTTCAGGTGCACAGAGTCAGAATGGCTCGATCAATTATATTCCCCGTTACTAGTGCAATGTTATTATTGTTCAGATAATAACTCCTTGACTGTTTTGTCCCACTTTGTCTCCTTTCCCAGTTCCATATCCTTCCTGTGCATTGGCATCTGATGCATGTCCTTTCTATCCATCTTCAACCAAAAACTAAAAATATGTAAGTGTCCATCAACGTATAAATAGTGCTTAATGTATAATTGTGAATTTTACACAAGTAGATTATTTGGTATGGATTATACACATTGCAACTGGACATTTTTTGTTTTTAGCATCTGTCTATGTTGATAAACGCGGCTTGATACTTTTAACTGTAACATAGTATTCCATGGTATAATTATACCACAGAATTTTCTATCCACTCCTCCATGGACAAACATTTAAATTGCTTCCAATTTTTTGTTACCCTTGGATTTACAGTATACTCTACAGTATACTTGGATTTAGAGTATACTCTAATGTTAAACTGTGCACATGTTTCCTGGTAAATTTGTGCTAGATTTTCCCTGGGCGTAGATAGCAAGAATTGGAATTTCTGAGGCTTGAGGCATATGCATTTTAAAATTTGTTTTTCAAAATGGCTGTACCAACTTTTCTCCCATCTGAAGCACGGGACATTTCCCACATAAATTTACGTGCAAGCAGCATTTAAAAGAAAGTAGAATCTTGTCGGGATATGGTTATGAGATTGTCCAAGGCTAGATAAGCACTTGACAAGGCTTTTCCAGGGGAACTAATCCGTGGTCACTAAGGAAGCATTTCTAGATGCCAATGTCAAAGGCAGGACGGAAATCATCATAGGATCAACTAGTTTTCTATTTGTATGCTGATTGGTGTTTTTAGGAAGCTGGTGGGGTTTGACCAATTACTTCAGGCACTGATGGCACACCAACATTCAGCCTTATCAAGCCTTTTAACATGTTGGAAGTTGAGCACAATGTGCTGGGATGGGTAACTTGCTGAAGCATGCAACCACTTCTGCCTGAAGGCTTGGATTAAACAGTGACATAGGAAGCATCTGTGAAAGATTCATCAATCACAGGATGTCTATTATTGGAATCAAAACACCTTCTAACCGTGGCATAGATTTGCATTGATTGCGATAGGCTGTGAATAATCCACTTGCACTGCATTGACTCTCTGTCTTTGGACTGGAAGCTCAGATATATGGGCTGATTTCCTCTCTCGCTTGGAGCCTACTTCTGCACTAGGATGCAGACACAATGCGGTATTCAATGAAATACAGATACGTTAGATGACTTGTTGTGTAGTCATTAAACTTAATATTATGGTGAACAGTTCTTTGACAATTCGAAATTTAACCATATGATCTGACAAAGACATTTATGCAAATTTAGCAACAGGCAAGCTGAGAGATATACTGAGATATTGACACTAAAATATGGCATATGGAAACAAGTGAAGAAAACGCTTGAATTCAGGATTTAGAAAACAGGGGTGATGACCATATTTATAATATTTTAACAAGTGCCTTTCATATTACCGTTCCTACGATGTTGAGAACCAACCTGTGTCCTTGCACCGAGGCAGCAGAGGTGGGTTCTATTCATTAAACTCTTATAAATAGGACTTTATTCTTGTGTTAAGGCCATATATTTGAAAGTCTTTTTCAGACTTCTCAAGATGCTCTAATTTCACAAGTAATAAGTATTATTGATAATAGTCACCATTTGTTGAACATATACCAGTCATAGTGCTAGATGCTTTAAGCCATTTGATCCTTACGATAATTTAAAAAGTGGGTTATCATCCACATTTTCAAAATATGAAAGTTACATTGAGTTACAACCTAAATTAATTTATGTTAAAGTGACCAGTATTAAAATACCCCTGGGAAGTATAAATTGGTCACTCATAATTCGGCAGGTATACTCGAGAGGCAGTAAGTAGGGAGTCAAGATTCACCTGGCACTAGTAAATATAAATTTCTCTCTAGCATTTATAAGGTGATCCTCAATGTCTATACATCTTCCTTTTGTGTAATGTCAACTTTTTTTTACATTTTTCAATGATGCCTGAGATCGTATGTCATATGTCCAATCCAGACTTTAATTTCTTAATAGCCAGTGAACATTTTGAGCTATAACAGAGTGGTCCCAAATGTATCTCTATAGCTCAAGGGTAGAAACATCTTCATTTTGATGCAGATAACAGTGTTTATTTGTGTAACTCAAAATGTTTTCTTACATTTTAATTTGTTTTCTAAAACTAGTAATTGGAAAACATATGTTTTAAAAGTTCTTTTATTTACAATAATAACAAGGGAGAATTGACTCTCCTGGTAATTGATGGATATCATTAATCTCAACCGGGTGCTCCACGGACAGATGCGGTTCATTGAAATTGCATGTGTGCAAGCCTCTGCATTTTATATATAACATCGAATTCATTGTTTTACCGGGAAACACTTTGCAGAAAACATGCTTTATTGCATCATGGGGCTTTCCCTTCCTAGAAACCAAACAGTTTCCCCACTAGTAAAGATCTCCTTGCACCCCGAAGCCTTCCCCTTGGTGAGAACCTTGTTTTCAGTGAGCAAATGGCAAAGCTGGAGGAGTGACCTGAAATGGAGCCTCACGTCTAAGTGGCAGGACAGAAGCTCTGTCTGGGAGAAAGCCCTGACACCGAACACAGGAATCTCAAACCAGGAGATGGAACAGAGGGACTGAAACTGTCCGCAGATTGTTAACTGGCGTCATCAACGTCATGGCTACATGAAGTAGGGCAAATCTCAACGCTTTCTTTGATTTAAATTAAATAAACAATAAACAAAACAACCAATAAATAAAAATCTCCTTTGAACATCTGTCCTTGACAACAGTAGAGATATATTTAAAATAAGATACTTAAGAAAAAGGTGCTAATTGCATATGTAAATAACTATGCATATAGGTTTGGGATTAGACTACCATACAAACAGAAATCAGTTGCACTGTGCTGTTTTCCCTCAATGTTCTTTAAACTTCTTGGATATTCTCAATAAGCACAAGTTTCAGTTTCTAAAAGTATTAAAAATATATGCTGTTTCTTAATTGGTTTTTAAATTTAATTTAATTATAACTCTACAGAAACATCTATTTCAATATCTGTAGATTTGTGATACTTCAAAGGGCTACACTTTATCTTCCTGTATCATTATATAGGACCATGATTAATTAATCAAATCACTATTGATGGATATTTAAATTGGTTCCCATGATGTACTCAGCAATATGTTACTAAACATCCTTGAATATTATTTGTCTGTGTACTTATTTTAAGGATATATTTGTATAAGTGATATTTCTGTGTCAATGTGGATAGATAAAATTTTGAATTTAGTTCCCTAAAGTGCTCTCCAGAAACATAGCAAACTTGCACTTATATCAACAACGCATCTCCCGCGTGCATACTAATATCGTGTAATGATTCTTTTACGTTTTTACAAATCTGAATTTTAATTTGATGTTATTTGCTTATTTTATCTTTTATTATCAGTGAGTATAATAAACATCTTTTCAGAAATAGGTTGGCCATTTGCATTCCTTTGGTGAATTGTCTTTACGTCTTCCTATGCTATTTTGTATTGTGATTTCTAGGTTTTCTTTTCTCCCTGATATGTAAGAATTAATTGCATAGTAGAGCTATTAATACTATAGGTTGGCCATTTGCATTCGTTTGGTGAATTGCCTTTACATCTTCTTTGCTATTTTGTTTTGTGATTTCTAGGTTTTCCTTTTCTGCCTGATAGGTAAGAATTAATCGCGTAGTAGAGATATTAACACTCTATTATAAGTTGCCAATGATTTTCTAGTTTGTCATCTGATTTTTGACTTTGCGGGTTTTTTGTTTGTTTGTTTGTTTGTTTGTTTTGCAGGGGGCTTTCCATGCTATGAAAGGTTCAACTTTAATGTAATCAGCCTTTTCCATGACGACTTCTGAAATTAGTGACATGTTAAAAAACGGTAAAATAAAAATTCTGTCTTGGTTCATACTTATATTGTATTAAGAATAGATGTTTATACTTTTGGAGTATATTAGCAGTGTTTGAGGGGCTAAAAATGCAAGCAACTGAAATTAAATTGCCATCTTCGAAGTTTGGAACAGGTATTTTTTTATTTTTAATTGAAATAAGATTTTAAAATTTAAACAGTTTGGGGGAGTCCTTTACCTCTTTTTTATTTAAAGAAAAGAAAAAAGGGGTGCCTGCAGTGCTTTAGTCAGTTGAGCATCCGACTCTTGATTTTGGCTCAGGTCATGGTCTCAAGGTCATGAGATGGAGCCCCACGTCAGGTTCCGCACCGGGCATGTTGCCTGCTTCTGATTTTCTCTCTCCCTCTCTTTTTCCTCCTCCATCACTCATTCTCTCTCTCTCTCTCAATAAATAAATAAACATTAAGAAAAAAGAAGAGAGAAAAGTACTTTGAATTCTCATTTTGCATCAATGTATATTTTTAAAAAAATAAATCGCTGATTATATGAATATAATAGCTTTCTTCTCAATATTTTTTCATCAGAAGAAATGGAATTCAGTTATGTTTCCATTGTAAAACAAGCAGTTTTTAAAAGAGACAAAAAGGAATATTCTATTAAATGGGTAGGTTTTGTATTTAGTGCGCTTTGCTGGGGTAAATAGAATTATATGTTATGGCTGGCAAATGAAGGCTAAGGCAGACATAATATAAATTCATGTTAGTCCTTCTACTTACATTGCTATAAAATCACGAATCAAATAGGCACATTCAGCATTTATTAGTGATTTTACGCTGGATTCTTTAGTTTATGTGGAGTGGCATGGTCTAAGTGTTAATAAATAGTCTGCACCTAGAATTCATAATGTTTCTTTACCCTTATCCTTCAGGGGAAAGAGGAGGGGATAGCCAGGAATCTTTAAGAATTCTCCATTTCTTAATCCCTGTTCCCAAAGCATGCTTTCTAATGAGAGAATAAGAATGTACAGAACGCTTAGGGGAGTGGGCCAGGAAGGTTGAAAACCAGTGAGAAATGATGGGTACAGGCTGAGCATTCCACCTGTGTCATCTCTCCCTGCTCCCGGAGCCCTTCTGGGTCTCTAAGTGAGCACCTCTGATGGGGCTATGTCAGGTTGCTGCCTCCAGGCCTGCCTGCAGACCACCATATAGAGGCAGCTGTCTACTTGGCTCATTGGAGACTTCACTGGCCGACAAACCAAACATGCAAATGGCCAATCTTTAAAACCTACTCCAAATAATTACATGGTAGAGATAGAGTACTCAAGGTGGGAGTTGAGGGGCAGGTACTGAAGGGCCCTGAATTGACCACTTGGATCTCGGCAGGTGATGGATAGGGTCGCCACTGCAGGGTAGAGCCGCACAGATTGAAGAGCTCTATCTTCTATTTAAATACTCACTGGAAAAATCTATCAGGCTATTTGACAGGTATTTTAAGCAGGGTTCTAGCTTCCAAGAAGCCCAACTCGTATTCCTACCCTGGCAGGCCACAAATCACGGTCCTTTCCATCCACTGGGCTCCCCCTTTATGAGCTTAAGTGGCTTTAAAACCAGCCTCACAATTTATACCTCTCAGTCTTCCTTACCATCAAAGCCAAGTCCCTGAGAGCCACCCACAGCTGTTTCTCCTGGATGTGGCTATTCCGGGAACAGGTAGGATTTTCCTCTTGCACAACCCACCCAAAGAGCATTTCATTCAGTCGCTGTGCTTGGGGAACACTGTGGCAGTTATAAGGCACATGACACTGAAGTACGTGAATTCCATTTGGGGACAGAGACACCTAATGCTTTCCACTTACTTTCACTATAATTGGAGAAGAAAACACTGCGGGCCAGGAGGAGGGGGAGAGGGAGGTGGAATCAGGGAGGGAGGAGAAGAGCTACAGAGGTCACTTTCCTGAAGAGGCTACCCTCTGGAAGGAAGAGGAAGGAAGTCATAAGCAAACTCTATATCAGACAGGTATTTATTAGGTATATAGCATATGAAGGTATCTGAGATACAATGGTGAGCGGTGAATAACATACCCGAGGACTTACCCACAAGGAATAAAATCCCCATGTCTTATGTGTGTGTCTGGAAAGTGCTGATATCTAACTAGATTGCTAAGGGCAAATACCTGCGCACTGTAAAGAAACACAGTAAAACCTTCGATTGAGAGTAACTTGTTCTGCCAGTGTTCTGCAAGAGGAGCCAACATTTCCAAAGAATTTTAACTTGATAAACAAGTCACGTCTTGCAATACGAGTAGTAGGTGAGGCCCAATGTCTCATGACCGCAACTGAGCCAATGGCTCTTGAAATTCGCTTTGATGTACGAGTGCTTTGGATTAGGAGCATGTTTCTAGAAGGAATTATGCCCGCAGACCAAGGTTGTACTGCCATAAATAAGCAGCCTCTGCCTTGTCATCATGGCTACTGTCTTTCTAGTGCTCTCCATGAGCCTGGCTCTGAACTAAATACCTTAGACTAATTTAAGCCTGTGCTGCCCAGTTTAATATTGGTGTGACTTCACTGGGGAGGAGACTGATGCTCAGGAAGTTTCATCCATTCCTTTTTTTTTTTTTTTCCTTCAACTGACATTGTCAGCTATGTGCCAGACAGCTGGGGTCTTGTCCTAGAGGTCGGAGGAGCTGCAAAGTCTCTCCGGCGCTAAGCTATGCCTTCCCTCTTCAATCGCCTCCCGTCTGGTGGGTATGCCCCATTCCACGCTAGAGGCCTAGATGTAGCTAGGCCGGGCCATTATTAGGGGGTCTGGAAAGAGGTTAACATTTGGGAATCATCATTCAACTGAAGGCGGTTTCTATTGTGGCAAATTCAAATGTGGTTTTGGATTCCCATTTGAGGAGTAGAACTTCCGTTGGATTCCTTTGGGCCCTCACCTTGTGTCTGAGCCTGTGCCTTGCTCTGAGAAACCTGATATGTTGTCTTGATAAGCCACCTTGTATTCTGGTGGTGTTTAAATTGAGGTGCTCTCTGCATCTTGCCAACTCTCATACAACCTCCTTGGTTGTTGTACTTACTTGCCAGCTCCATATTAGGAGGCCATCTACCTCCCATCCCCCTCAGATGGCCTACTCAGAGCTCAGAGCCATGTGTATGATCCATTGAGATTTCCAGTCACATGCCAGATAGACACAAACTTAGGGGTCATCCTTGACCCCTGCCTCTCCTTTACTCCCATATGCAATCCACCAAAAATCCCTGTTTAGTCCACCAAAATAGCCCGGTCTCTTTATCTCCTGGTGGAAGTTACTGTCGTCTCTTCCTTGGCTCCTGAGTAGAAAGTCCTCTTCTGAATTACCTGAAGTCAGAGTGACCTAGGCAGTTCTGATAGTTCTCCTCCTTCTCCCCACACCGCCATGCTCAAAACTTTTGTATATCTTTTTCTTTCTTTCTTTCTTTCTTTCTTTCTTTCTTTCTTTCTTTCTTTCTTTCTTTCCGAGAGACAGAGTGCTGGCTGGGGAGGGGCAGAGAGACAGGGAGAGAGAGAGGGAGAGAAAGGATTCCAGGCAGGCTCCAGGCTCCGAACCCACGAACCTCCAGATCATGACCTGAGCCAAAGTGTGACGCTTAACCTACTGAACCATCCAAGCTCCCCCCTCTGTTCTTAAGCCAAAACTCCTTAACTTTTGTTGCTGTTGTTGCTATTTTATTTTATCAACAGAAAACTTTAGAATACTTTTAAGTGTATAAAGAAGTTGCAAAGACAGTACCGAGAATTCCCATACCTTCACCCAGCTCCCCTTAATGCTAACACTTCACATGACTATGGTGCCTTTGTCAGAGTTAACAAATTAGCATTGGTGCATTAATATTAACTAAACTTCAGACTTTATTAGGGTTTTACTGGGTTTTGCACTAATGTCGTTTTCCTGTTTTAACATCCAGTGCAGTATACCACACTAGATGTGGTATTTTTGATAAAGACAACTATAGAATTTAATGTCCAATCTTGGATATTTTTGAGAAAGGAGACACCGTGGAAAGCAGGTGTCGCACGGTATTGTCCCAGGTCACCTTCTCTAGAATGGCCAGGAGGTGATGCTCCCCCTATCTTCAACCTCATGTCACACCCTCAAGGCCCCCATGCTGAGTGCTCAAGAAATGCCAGCCTTCTGGGGCGTCTTCTGGGTGGCTCAGTCGGATAAGCGTCGGACTTCGGCTCAGAGCATGATCTCGTGGTTTCTGGGTTCGAACCCCGCGTTGGGCTCTGTGCTGATGGCTCGGAGCCTGGAGCCGACTTCGGATTCTGTGTCTCCCTTTCTCTCTCTGCTCCTCCCCTGCTCGTGCTGTCTCTCTTTCTCTCTCAAAAATAAACACTAATAAATAAATTAATTAATAATAAAAAAGAAATGCCAGCCTTCTTTCACTCCTTCTACCTATCTTCCCTCCTTAAATGCTCTTTCCATACTTCTTCACCTAGTAATTAGCCGTGAACCTTCCCTGACCTCCTGCCCTAGGTCAAGTCCCCATTCTCACATTTTCATAGCAGCACACGCTTTTCTTTTCTAGCTTGCCAATTGCAATTTTATTTTTGTGAGACTATTCGCTTGCTACGTATCCTCCTTATTAGAAGGCTCCGTGAGGGAAGGGGCAATGTTTTATTTTGCCTTCCATTGTCTCCGCCACGCCGAGAACAGAGTGGGTATTGGGAGCTCTCTGTTGAATAATTGAATGAATAAACCTCTTTGATATTATAGTGCCATTCAGCACATGTCATAGTCTCTGAAGGGCAGGCCCCATCTGCCTGGCACGAATCCCTCTCTCTGAGGCTCTTTCCTAAGCCCTTGCTTCACGACTGGACAGGTCTGATTTTCAGGCTTTGTACGTAGTAAGCACTGGATGCATAGCTGTTTAGTGAACGAATATCTATATTCATACACCTGTCTTTGCACACTATACTAGTCTCGATTCTTTTAGCTGTAAGCAACAAATCCCTATATACTTATTAAAAATAATATGGAAGGGGGAAGTGGTGACACATACATATGGGAAGTGTAAGGGCCGGCTAGTTTCCATTCTGGCCTTGATTCAGGGACTTGGATGAGGCCACCAGGATGCTCTCTCTCCATGTCTCTGTACTCTGCTTGCCTTTGCGTTGACTCCATTCTCAGGTTTTTGTTGCATGGTGCAAAATGCCCGGTGGTGTTTCAGACTTACAAGGTCCTTAAGAGTCAAAACTCAGAAGATGAAAAACTTTCATCCTATTAAGACCAGTATCCATTCCCCACAGAAGATTCTGATTTGGCCTTGCTTGGGTAACAGACCCAGCCATGAATCCACCTCTGTGGCTGAGGACATGAGTTATTCTAAGCGGCCACTAGGAATGACATACTCACCCCTCTGGATGGGAGGCCAGGCCATGTGATTCACTGCTCTGGGTGGGAATGGGGAGATGAAGAAGTAGAACTGTTCTCTGTCATCTGTGGCTTCCAGAAGTTTCCCAGTAAGAAATATATGTATATATTCCTTACGTATATAGACGCGTATATATATATATATGGATATATATATATATACGCGTCTATATATGTTATTATACGTATATACATATATGTATATACGTATAATATATTAACGTATATAGACGCGTATATATATGGATATATGTGTGTATATATATATATATACAGACGCATATATATGTATATATATATACACAGACGCATATATATGTATATATATATATATATGTTAATTTTTTAATGTTTATTTTTGAGAGAAAGATATAGCGTGAGTGGAGGAGGAGCAGAGAGAGAGGGAGACACAGCATCTGTGACAGATTCCAGATGCTAAGCTGTCAGCACAGAGCCCGATGTGGGGCTCAGACTCTTAAACTGTGAGATCATGACCCAAGCTGAACTTGGACGCCTAATTGACTGAGCCACCCAGGCGCCCCATAAGAAATACATTTTTAACCTTCAACGTTACTTATCTTTTATTAATTTAAAAAAGTTTTAATAATAGCAATTTTTAAAAGCAAACAAGAATGAAAGGTAATGTTAATTTACATGCGGAAATAAAGGACAGTGTTTTTCTATGCAAAGTGCTGATTAGCATCTTTATGAAAAGAAATCATTGAGGTAGTATGCACTAATGGTTTGTCTGGAAATTACCAGCTAGGTCAGTTCTCCCTGGGTACTTTTCAAGCTGTCAACTTTGAATTTAGGAATTGCTGATGTTTGGGCTCAGTGTCCCATATTTTACCTGGTATGTTTTCTCGCAGTCGAAAAAAAAAAGTTAAAGTGCTCCTGTTTGTTGCATCCCTTTGGAATCAATTTATTTTCAGAACGTCATTAAAAGGAAGTTTTGAAAGGAATAATCTACTAGGTGAGATAGGTTTCTGTTTCGTAGGTAATCATAGACTAGCATGTTATGATTAATTTAATATTCTGATTAATGTAGAGTTAAAAATATTGTTATAGATTCCCCTTCATTCTCTTTATAGAAATAAGGCCTGAAATGATCAAATCTTTAATATGTGATTGGGAGGGACTTTAGACACACGTATGTCCTTTATTTTGAGCATCAAAGTCAGGCGGCTGTGAAAGCATTTTGGATTTTCTCATTGTTTTGATCAGGGCTTGGCAAGTATTTTCTGTAAAGGGTCAGATAGTAAATATTTTAGGCTTTGCAGCTCATATGATCTCTATCTTCCCTACTCCGGAGGGCAGACAAGGCTGCCATAGACAATAAGTAAACACATGAGAGTGGCTGTGTTCTAATAAAACTCTGTTTGCAAAAACAGGAAGCAGATGCGTTGGCCCATGGGCTATAGTTTGCAGAACACTGGTTTCGATTCAACATGAACAGAAATTATGGTTGGTATTTTGTGGTCATGGTCAAATGTTGTTTAACTGTTTGCTGTTTACCCGGATAGTGTGGCTTAAACAGAGAGCCCTGAAGGAAGAAGTAAGCTCAAGGGGTCCTGGGTGTATATTTTGACTCTAGCCCAATTACTTGGTCCCTCCAAGATGCAAGTTTCTAACGTATAAAATGGAGCTAGCAATAACTATTCTACCAGTCTTAAGGAGCTATTTTGAAAAATCAAATAAGGGAATGTCCCGGAAAAGGGAACTGAAACGTAGAAGTTTCTTGTCACCGTAAGGTGTTATCATTTTACCCTGGTGGCATTGCACTTGTCAAAATATGTGAAGAGAAGAGAAGCAGATGTACAAAAACACTCATCATGTGTGTACCCGATGGGGACCCTGTAAGAAACAGATGGACACTTACATCAAAATCGCTTTTGTAGGCTTTTATGAAGACGCCATTTAGAAAGGCATGGGCCAAATGTGAAGGAACTACAAGGGATAACACCGTGTTTGGGAATGAGCTATCTCGGGGCTTTGCTGGCCTGAGATCGAGAAGGAGGGAGGAATGACAGAGGGCTTCCATGCGACCACTCATGTCCTCTGGTCAAGTGATGCAACTAACAAGACCCTGCGGGGCAAATATCCGGCCCTCCGACTCCTTCCTTTTTACCTCCTATTGACACCTCCAACTGGTAGGACCCAACCGGAAGCCATTACAGGCAGATCAGAAGCTCAGGGCAGGGCAGAATGACAGTTCCGAGAGGAGATGGAACCATAACTAGGAGCAGTCCAAGATGACATGCGTATCTTCTCTGCACACGTACACACAGCTTATCGGTGACATTCTGAATGCTGCCATTTCTCTCCTCTTTCTTTGTTTGAATGTTTCCGTGTTGTACAGTATTATTACCAATGAAACCCATTTTCAAAATTACATGTATTAAAGAGAAGACTTACTTGTACACATGAGAATACTCTGAAACGAAATACAGTTGGTGAGATTTTTTTTAAAAAATAGCCTGTAGATAAATTGTGAATTTCGTGCAAAAAGGAAACTGGGTGAAATGTTTCCTAATACTTCTCCTTTACCTTTTCATTGCCTTGGTACTCTCTGTTACTATATATATAATTATATTCACGCTATAGTGAATGGGAAAGTCTGGTAAAAGTTGTAATGGGTTTTTGTAAATGCTTGACTAACTGTGCAAGCCTCCTCCTCTCTTTTAGTTACTAATAAAAAAAAATCAGGTAAAAATGTAATTAGTGTGTGTGTTTACATCATTTTATCATATTTATCAAATTAGCCCAAACTAAAGTAACTACAGTTTTCAACTAGCTTTTATTTTTTATTGATTTATTTTTAAATGATTATTTATTTTGAGAGAGAAAGAGAGAGGAAGTGGGGAGAGAAAGAGAAAGAGAGTGAGCTGGGTGGGACAGAGAGAATCCCAGGCAGGCTCCGCATTGTCAGTGCAAAGCACAATTCAGGGCTCAGTTCCACGAACCGTGAGATCAGGACCTGAGTGGAGATCAAGAGTCAGACACTAACTGACTGAGCCACCCAGGCACTCATCAATGAGTTCTTAAAAATAAACTCGAGTTTTAAGAGAAAAAACCTATTTTGAAAAGGTCTATATTAAAAACTGGTTTTGGAAATCCTGACAATTTCCATGCCATGGCCCAGTATAAGCCTCTGGCCATGTCTGGCTGTTATGCTATTTTTTTGTTCTTGTTGTTTAGAGAGAGAGAGAGAGAGGGCATGTACGAGTGGGGGAGGGGCAGAGAGAGAGGGAGAGAGAGAGTCCTAAACAAGGTCCACGCTCAGAACAGAGTCCCGTATGGGACTCCATCTCATGCCCACGAGATCATGACATGAGAGGAGATCAAGAGTCCAATGCCCAACCAAACGAGCCACCCAGGCACCCCTGTCTGCCATGCCTTTAAGTCTATGCCAGAGTCTAGCATTGGGCGGGAGGCAACACCTGACAATTTGGAAGTTCCTTCAAACCTGGGGATAGCAGGAGCCACAGACTGAGGATGGGAATGGTATGCTGGACGTTGTGGGGTCCTGATTAACCAGAACCCAATCGTGGTTGAGTGGATGTACCCAAGGGAGGAAAGAGGGCTATCACACTTCCACAAAAAGACGCAGAAACAAAAAAAAAAAGCATCTTCCTAGTCAACTCTTAATTTTCAGAACATTCGAATCACCCAGACTCTACATTCCCAGAACATTTTGATTACAGACAATCCCCTGCACATATGCCTTCGCATTCTTCTTAGCTTGTTAGAGTGAGTTCCAGTTCTACCATTTAGAAAGTATTTCCCTGACCATTGTGATATAAGTAAGGTTGTCATATACATACAGGTCTAAGTACTGGGTATAGGTTGATCTCTCTATGTCTTGTTTTAAATAGTCACCATTCTTAGTTATTTACTTGCTTTGTTTTTTTGTTTGATTGTTTGTTTGTCTCCCCCACTTGACTGTACATCCGCGACTCATGTCCCATTGTGTTTCTTATATTTAGCTCAGTGCGTGATAGAGTGGATGCTCAACAGGTATACTCTTGAATGTGTGGATATTTTATCTACAGGTAGAGGGCCAGTCAGCATGGCGGCCTAGTGAACACACATGAGGCTAGAGCAATTGTGAGACTTGCCTGAAGTCTGTCTTAGTGGAGTCCGGAAAGACACCGGGTCTTCTATATTACCGCCTTGCTTTCTTCATTATCATAGACAGTGGAGGGTGCTGTTAAAAGTGGCTTGTGGAAAGAATGCATATGTCGCGTCCTAAAATATGCAGTGCCACAAATCATGAGGATTGACACACAGACAAAATCTATGTAAATGAATCACGGATCAAAGATAAACTTGTTAGGAAAGCAGACTTTCCATGACACCAATCTATACGTTTCTGAGGTTTTCACTGCATTATTCATTTATAGAAAGTGTTTGTGAGTCTTGGCATTTACTTTTAAGAAAAGTGTATAATAGATAGACTTTGGCAAAGATTTTTCAAACATACTCTTTTCTGAGGGCATGATTTAGAACACTTTGGGATAAGACAATTTGGCATACATTATTTAATGGGTTTTGGAATCAAACTCCTATGTTTCAAATTCAGGTGTTTTGTGTTATATAACCTCCCTAACTCTTGGTTTTATTAAGAGTAAAATTGGAAGGAAAATATGATAAAAATACTTATCTAATTTTTGGTCATGTGTGTGTGTGTGTGTGTGTGTGTGTATGATGGAGAGGGAGAGAGAGAGAGAGAGAGGGAAAGAAAACTGAGAAAATCAAGGTAAAAGTGCTCAGTGTTTAGCACACTATTTACGATCGGTTAATACTCTTTTGTTTAAGTTTAGTTACATGAAGTGGTTTTCTACAGCTTTCTATAGACCATCTATTTGTATGAACATATTTCCCTTCCATTCATATCTCTTCTTTTCTTCTTCTGTACTTCACTCCAAAGTACAACCATTACATGACTCTTTTGGGAGAAGGCAGGCCACTGTCTCAGAAAACTTGTAGACAAAACATGTAGCTTCATAAAGCATACGGGTGCTGGTGGTGGGGTGTGGGTGAGTGAACCATGAGTGATCTCATTCCACGAAGTCTTCTTTTAGATTAATTGTCATCTTAGGAAGTACAGACACCAGCGCCCAGCAGGGATTGTATGTTTTTGATTGATGGCATTCTTCAGCCATTCCCGTAACCATCCTCTTCGCTACGTGAGTTATAGGGCCTCTCATGAAACAGGGACAGTCTGTTCCTCCACTCTCTTCAGTCTGAGTTACCCATGTGTTCTTCTCTGGACAAAAGAATGTCAGTGGATATGACTCTTGCAGAGACTTAGGAAAGCTCTCATACGTCTCTGCTTCTCATCTTGTTCCTCTGCATCCCCACGAGAACATGCCCAGACAGAGTTGAGACACATGTTGCAGTCTCCCCAGCTAAAGCCATCCTAGGCAGGCTCACTGATGGCCAGTGGACCCCCCAGACGTGTAGGTGGGTCCAGCTGAGAACAGAAGAATATGCAGGCTTCACCCACCTGAAGATTCACGAGCCAAATAAATATTCATTGTTTTAAGCTACTGAGCGTTGGGACAGTTTGTTGCTCAGCATTATGGTGGAAATGTAGAACTGATATTGAATATGAGATAAATAGTCTGGAATCCTATGCAGAATCTTCCCAATGGATACCGGATTCTATTATGTCATACCTAAACGGCCTTACGTTGGGTACGGCCCTCTATACCCCAAACTTGACACTTCTTTCAAAATGGTACCTGTAGTTTTTGAATATAGCATATTACCTCAGTCTTGGGCCCTAGATTCCGCTGCCTGGAAAGATTTCTTCCATTCCCCATGAATTAAATTTCCATTTGTCTCTTGGTTTTCATTTTAGGGATCATCTCCTTTGGAAAACCTACTTAGATTCATTCAAAGAAGGTTAGGTGACTCTCCTCTGAGTGCCCACAGCCCTCTGTGGCTTCACTTTCCTGGTACTTATGAT
Source organism: Neofelis nebulosa (assembly GCF_028018385.1). NCBI lineage: Eukaryota > Metazoa > Chordata > Mammalia > Carnivora > Felidae > Neofelis > Neofelis nebulosa. Next base: position 12,424,976 of record NC_080783.1, read on the forward strand.
ATGTTAGTGTCAGTGCCTGTTTCCTGGCTTTGCTCCCTGATATCTATGTTCTTAGCAAAAAACCATGAGCTTTGTCTTTTGTGAACTATTATAGCCCCAGGACAAAGATAAACGTAATTGATACAAAAGAGAATGTCGTAGGCTCATCTGCAACTTGGCTATGTTCAAAGTGCATAGAACAGGCTTCCACTCTGTGGATCTCTTGTACAGTTTTCACGTAAAGAACAAACACCATCCAGAGTGCTAAAATAAAATTAGAATTTTCGGTTTATAAGTCAATCATCTTAAAAGGGGTCATCGGAATGACATCTGCAAGCTAGCACATGGACTGGGCTTCAACTTCTCTAAGTTAAAGAAGCTGAAAAAGAAAGACCCTGTTTAGAATTTCCTTTACAAAGAGCCACTTCCAACCCTGGGGTATTATTTTAGGCATTGGATGTACAGAGTTAAAAACAAACAAAAAAATGAGGGACACAAGCTTCTTTGCCATAAAGATCTGTCTCTACATCACCAGGAGAATTCATGAGTCACAGAGTTAGAAATGCATAATCTTACAGCCATAGGATTTTAGAGATGGAGAAAATGATTAGTATGATCTAACCCTGGGTGTTTTGGAAACTAGCGGAGCACATGTTTGATGCCTTATGTCTACTCTGACCCGCTTCTGCTACAACAATTAGAATTCAGCGCCTCCAGGCCTTTCCTTCGGACCCCCTTCCCTTCCGTTTGCTTGAGAATTTAGACCATGAAAATTTGAATTTTTGACCCAACCGTTGAGTTTTCCCTTTCTCACGTTCCAAATAAAGAAAGTAATTCCCCAAAGTTGCGATTGCCTGAGTTAACCCAAATGGTAACGAGAAAAGTAAAATCCAGATCTAGAAACTTGCAGCTTATTCAGTATTTTTTTTCACTCTGATGCACTCTCTTTGACCCCTTTCCTCACACATTCCGTTGGGCTGTGCAGAATCTGCATGGCTGGAATGAATACAAGTTGAAGGGGAAGTTAAATCCATCTAAACGTTAAAATGTAGGGGAGATTTAACATCCTTATGTCCTTTGGAATGCTATGGTGCATTCATGGTTCATGTAGCCAGCAAAGGAAAGGTCGGGGTTTAGCTGGTATTCAGCATAAAGTGTGTCGTAACATTGACAGGCTATATTTATACAGTGGTGCTGAAAGATTAAAATAAATATATACCAGTGTGGATCCTCACAAATGTGCACGCTGCAGCTGATAGAGGTAACATCGGTTTTTGAGTTTGTAATTGTTTACACATATGTTGCAAATGGCAGTTTTTCCAAGATATAATAATTTGGCATTTCATCCTGCGGATTTTTTTTTTTTTGGAGGAGGAGAATATAATATCTTTAATATCAGGAGGCCTTGATTTCTAGTGAGGGGAAAAAATTAGGACCTGGCTTTCAATCAAGCAGTTTTATGAGAATTCCATGTCTCCCCACGTCTTTCTAGGCAGCAAATTTTACTCCTCCAAGTGCTTAAGGAATAAATACCTCATGCTGTCTCCTTTCTCGCAAGGGAGCATACTGTGAAGCTAAGGTCGTTGGATCTTCAGGATAATCTATTATTTGTACTCCAAATCTGTGCCCCCATTTCTCTTGTCCCTGGCACCCCAGGGGCCCCAAACTCCTGACAAAAAAAGGTTCAATCCTTCTTCCACTTTCTGCTCGTGTCTCCAAAGCTAATGACACGGTTCCTACCTTTCTCTTGAGAACAGTGGCGTCCACAAGAACGTGTTATCTCGTTCGAGATGATGTTTCTTTTGGTTCAACTGGTATGAACCTCTCAGCACTAAAAGGGTTGCGTTGTTATGTCCACTGTAGAGCTCTTTCTGATGAGGTCGTTGACAAAGGAGCACATCTGGTAGCTATTCAGGACAGGTCCATTGGATCCCGCTTCCTACAACACGCACTCCGTGTCTCACACTGTGCACACGTCCTTCTTATCCTCTCCACGTCCCCGCCTCTCTAGGGGACGCTCTTGAAGAGCTGACAGTCTTCAGTTTTCTTCCTTTGCATTGAGTCTTAAGCCTGATCACCCAGGGAGCATTCCTCTTTCTAAACAGCCGAGTGTATTTCATGCATGTTGTACCTCCGGTAACTTCATCGACATCCAAGAGCTCCTGAGACCCTTCTCTGGTGTTTTATGTTGGTGATTTTTCCCCCCAGGTCAAGTGTCTGCATTGACATTGTAATAATGTTCTGGAGATAATGTTGAAATTGGATATAAATGTGTGATTGTATGGGAGGGCTATGCAGATCAATAGAAAGGGAGTATGATCTTTCATAGGCTCTCTCTCTCTCTCTCTCTCTCTCTCTATATATATATATATATATATATTCTAAACAATCTCTTTCTAGACTACTTTTCCAACCTAACATCCCAGTTGTTGTTGTTGTTGTTGTTGTTGTTTTATTCTTTCCAATTCTCTATCTATATGTTATTATTCTCACATTCAGTTGCAGGAGGTATTTTGTTTGCCTTTACTCCTGGTACTCCCAACCTAAAATGCTTTTCCTGGATTTTCCACTTATTAAAATGTATTTAAATGATGGGGCTCAGTAGATGTCCCAGGAGATATGAGCAAACACTGCCTTATGTATCAGTCAGAAATAATGGTTTCCTCCCCTATATACCCACTGCATGTTACTTACATTGCTGGGAGTTAGTTTATCCCATTATGTACAGTTATTTGTGTTGGGTGTATATTCATATTTATAATATACACAATATGTATATATATACATATATATACACACACATATCTTTAACATTTAATATTGTGTATTTATGTTAAAAATGTCTATAATATTATCATGGATTCACACAAGTCCTTAAAATAGGAGACTCTCAAAAACTATTAAACACATGGATATTTTGTGGCAGGTCATTGAACAAATTATTGTATTTCAAGTCAACTTGATTGGATTATTTATTTTAATGTTTATTTATTTTTTAAAAAACTTTTTTTTAACATTTTATTTATATATGAGAGAGAGAGAGAGCAAGGGAGCAAGCAGGTGAGGGGCAGAGACAGAGGGAGACACAGAACCCAAAGCAGGCTCCAGGCTCTGAGCTGTCAGCACAAACTGTGAGATCATGACCTGAGCCGAAGTCGGACACCCAACCGACTGAGCCACCCAGGCGCCCCTAATGTTTACTTATTTTTGAGAAAGAGAGAGAGAGAGAAAGAGAGAGAGAGAGAGAGAGAATGGGAGGAGAATAGAAAAAGAGAGACAGAGAATCCTAAGCAGGGTCTGTCCCCCATCTAGTCATGCATTAAGTGCATTAAACGATTTTCCCAGGTGAACCTCTGCAGAGCCTGGCAGTCCTGAGACTGGCTGTCAGGTATCCTTACTCTCCACCGGAAACCTCAGAAGAGGTCCAGTGAAACACTGTTTATACAATGAAACAAAGGGTTTCATGGACACACACATTTGGGAGATTCTGGGTTATGCAATGTATATAATAGGTTCCTTTGCAGCAGACCTTCTCAGGGCCTTAATTTACTGCACCAAGCAGCTCTGTGAGTCTCCCAGAGGGCAGCACACAACTTCAAAATTTTTTCAGAGTAATTTGTGACTGGGAATCAGTGGTTCACAGGACTCACTTGGGCTCCGTTGCACCACACTGTGCTTTTTCCTCTAATTTGTACACTACTTCTCTGTACGTTTGGTGAAAAAAGAAGGTGAGATCTCTTTACTGTCAGATGGACTCTAAGCTAGCAAGTAGTTATTTCTTTGGGTTTTAACTTTCCCATCCATAAAACAAAGGACCTTGTAAAATGGCTTTCCTCTAAAGATCTCATGATCTATGCTAAATGTTGTAGATCAGCTGTATGAGGAAGGGAACCATATCAGGATACCTCTGGGTTGAGTTCTGGCTCTGTCACTAACAAGCTGACCTTGACATTTTTAATTGAAGCACAATGACCTTGAACTGCATGGTCTAGTCCAGAGCAACTTGTTTGATGGGCTGAAGGCTGCATGATGCTACAGAGACTAGACTAGTCCTGAAAAGGTGAAACGAAAAACATAAAGAAATATACAAAATGGTGCATCCAACCTCAGATAAAAGTGAGGCTACTAATGTTTAGAATAATTTGCCTGTGCAATAGGAAAGAAAATGGTGGTGGCCCTTTTTTTCTGAGAGGGAGGGAAGAAGAAAAGAATACAGGAAATCAAAGGTAGGCATGTAAATATAAAGGGGAAAAGTCAAGCTGCTGCTGTTTGAGGTGCGTTGGCAACTTTTGGAATTAACTCCTCTTTATCTCCTTTAAAGTCACAAATTTTGCAACATGAAAAGACAAAATAAGAAAGTGTAACACCTTTACGTGATTGAGGTGAAACTCTAACACAATTAAAACATATATTATCAATTCAAATGACTTAGCTGAGAAAAACCAGGCAAATCAATGTCTAAAGTATAAGCTAACAAACTATGGATTTTGCCCAATGCATAATTACTAGTTTTGTGGAATGGATGTTGTTCCCTGATTACAAAGTAGTGGTACAATGTTCATTAAAAAGATTAGATGATACAAAGAATAAGAAAATGAAAACTATGTGTATTCTCATGAATATGCATTGTTAATATTTAGTTATAAATACTTAGGTTTAGTTGTGCCTATTTTAAAATAAATTCTAGGGGCGCCTGGGTGGCGCAGTCGGTTAAGCGTCCGACTTCAGCCAGGTCACGATCTCGCGGTCCGTGAGTTCGAGCCCCGCATCAGGCTCTGGGCTGATGGCTCGGAGCCTGGAGCCTGTTTCCGATTCTGTGTCTTCCTCTCTCTCTGCCCCTCCCCCGTTCATGCTCTGTCTCTCTCTGTCCCAAAAATAAATAAAAAATGTTGAAAAAAAAAAAATAAATTCTACATATTATGAGTATCCCATTGATATTACATACTATTATTAAGGTTATTATTATTAAAATTTTTTTAAATGTGTATTTATTTTAGTTTATGGGTTTTTTTAATTACGTTTTTGATCCATGTCGGAGGATTTTTGTTCATGATAAGGAGTGAAGTAAAGATAGGCTTCAGGGCGCCTGAGTGGCTCAGTTGGTTGAGTGTCAGACTTTATTTAGCTCAGGTCATGATCTCGTGTCAGGATCTCCTGGTTCACAAGTTTGAGCCCTGCATCGGGCTCTGTGCTGACAGCTCGGAGCCTGGAGCCTGCTTCTGTGGCTCTCTCCGTCTCTCTCAGCCCCTCTCCCGCTCACACTCTGTCTCTCTCTCTCTCAACAATAAATAAAAAAGTAAAAACTTTTAATAACAGACAAATAAAATGCCTTGCAGAATAAGGAAACTACATTGTTATGAAGTTAAATCCATCAATATTGTTTTTTACCATTTCAATTCTGAAAGAAAACTACTTTCTTCTACTAATTTTATGAATGTATATTTTACTTTGTTTTCCAAGAATTATTTGTAGTAAAAGGCATGAAAAAGAAGTTAACTTTTTTTTTTGCCAGTATTTACCAGTGATGTCAGGATCATTGATCCATTTTTTCTCCCACTGATTTCAAATGTCGTGATTCTTGTACAATAGAGTTTTCCTCTGTTCATTGTGTTCTATTTCTGTGCTGTTATTAGAACTTTGAGATTACTGTGGATTCATAATATATTTTGATATCTGATTGTGTTAATCATAAATAGCTGATAAAGTTCTTCTCACTATATTCCTTTTTTTCTGAATGCTTTTGGCTGTTTTCATATTTACTTTTAGATGAATTTCATTATCTTTTTGTTGATCTCAGTATATACGTGTATTTGGGCAAGAATAATACGCATTATTAGATATTGAGACTTTAATGTCCCATTGGGCTTTCTGAGATATAATAGGGAAGTTCTTAGAAATAAATAGAAACTTATAGAGGTAAATCTCCTTGCTTTAGCTCAATGATCTGTCTGAAGAAACGCGGAGGACCTTTATAACGTTATTTCTGGTATCTTTGGAGACGTTTTTGAAAAAAAAGAAGTCATCTTCTAATTACATGTGTTTCCTAAAATTCCATGACCATCATCACAAAATTTTTAAGACCTATTTGGACATTAACGAAGGGGTAGCTGTCTCCAGAGCTGTTAATGAATAGATCAGTTTTCGAAGAGGAACTTATAACCAGTCCCTTTTGAGGTCTACGAGAGTCAGGAATGTAAGAGAATAGTACATTCACTCCAGCATAACAGCAAGAGTCAGTGTCAAGGACTCTGGGTCGACATATCATAGAATAACACAGACTATTACTAACACTCAGCTTGCACCATGGTCACAGCCTTTCCCCCTCCCTCCTCCCTTGCAGACACATCCCCAATTCACAGCTCTTCTTGTGGTTCCATTTAGTTTGCCTTGCAACACATCTTTCTTATGATAAGCACCTTAAATAGAAAAGAAAACACAAAAGCGAGTGAAGGGTTTCATGGAAACTGAATAAAGTCTGGAAGGCCACGTGCCCCAGTGTTAGCAGCATGGTATACTGAAAGAATCATGTCCAACAACCAATATTTGTAGAAATTAATGCCGCCTTTTACTTATTTTCCAAAGAATTTTAAAGTAGACTCAGGAAGTAATCCCAAACTCAACTTCTTAAACTCCTTTTTCCTCTGTTCTTCCATTCTCTGAAGCCCAAAGGCTTCTCAAATTCAGTGACACTGAATTGGAAAAACATTCTCACCAACAATGTTTTTTCACTAATAACCTTCCGTGCATAATGTCTGTCTCCTCTTTTCTCATTTTTTGTACTCACTTTTCTTTTTCTTACTTTTTCATTTCCAGTCCTTTCTATGCTCCTAAGTTTGCATCGCAGGACTATTTTTTTTTTTTTATTGAAGTATCATGGATGTATCACATTATATCAGTGCTTTAATATTTGCGTATATTGCAAACATGATCACCAACGATAAGTCTGGTTAACATCCATGATTTTATAAGCTAACCAGACTTAACTCGTCTTGAAAAAGTAAAGGTTGGGGATAGGAGGAAGGGGTGTGATGAGCAAATACAAGATTCTCCTTGACAGATGGAATGGCAGGGCAGAGATAGTTCAAAGCTAAGAAAACTTGCATATTAAATCATTTTGTCACTGTCACATTTGTACAGATTAATAGAATCCTGTCTAAGTCAAGTTGTGCAATTAAGACTGGCATCTGTCGAAGGACAAAGGAATTAATAATTATTGCGATCTTTGATTTAAGGAAAGGATTGAGGTTTTTCTGCAGCACAGCTTGGGAAGAAATAAGACAAATAAAAGATAGGAAGAACTTTTAATAGCTATCATTTAGTAAGTGATTACCACATTTGATACCGTGGGCTAAGCACTTTATGTCCCAAACAACAAAACTTTGTGTCAGTATTTGTTCTTAATCCAATTTTTCAAGGACAAAGCAAATAATCCGAGCTTTAATTGAGTTGTGTCAAAGCACAGAACTAGCAAGCGGTGAATCGATCTTTCATTGGATGGTCTCTGGTGCCACATTTATAATGATTCCAATATACGCCAAGATAGGCAGAATACAGTCAAAGTAGGAAATGGAAAAGTAAAAGCAACAGAGAAAAACTGTATACTCTTTCCAGTACAGAAACTGTTTTTAATATATTTTAGTGAAATGAATGAATAAATTCAGAGGCAAATTTCCTAAGCACTCATACTCTTATTTTATTTTATTTTATTTTATTTTATTATTTTATTATTTATGTTCTAGCTGGTTTTCAGTTCATTTTTTTCATCTCACTATATTTTATGAAGCATTAAAAGCTACCTTAAATTGCATTTGTAAGGATGAAGGGTTGTAAACAATTATATACAGCTTTGACAAATCACGTGACTCAATTCGTGGAGCATAATTCAGAAGTGTTTACTGTTGCATTATTTCTAATTTTTACATTCCCTTGAACCCTGCTGAAGATGTTTTGTGAATCGAGTGCAATCCACTTGGGGCTCTTCCCCAGAATCTCTGAGAAAATCCCACAGCATGGTAAATTCCCTGTTGGAATAGAAGCTCGTGTTATTCATAATCACATATTTGGGTATAATCAGGTCAATACGTAAGTGACTTTGAGTGTGATCTATCGTGTCCCTATTTGCCTTCAAAGGTTCAGCAAAGTCTCTTTTCTCTAGAGACAGTCCAGTCAATATCTATGACTTGCACAAGCCAGAAATGTGACATTTAAGGCACCAAGTGCCATGGAAGTATGGATTCCCTTCTCATTTGTACACTGCACCAAGATTAGCAGTCATAGCAAAGACGACACCAGCGTGAAAAATCCTTCCTCCCGACTGTAGGCTGGACTTAATCTTCCATTAGTTCAATACAAATTATTCCTGAGAAATTCCCCCTGCAATTACCTGATTAGCAATCCCAATCGCTTCTCCCTGTTTCCAAGACCTTGATTAAATGATATCCCCTCCTGATTACTTTATCAAGTCCAGCTACTATGGATTATTGACAGCTCTGTGTTAACGGTCTTGTTTCTTTGGCAAGCCGCCAGGCAAATGGGAAAGCAGCTGTTTCTTGAGATGGGGAGAGGAGAAAAGCCGAGTGATACAGTCCTTATGGCTCCTGCAAACTGACAGACCATTAGCTGACCTTGAAGGGCCTTGGTGGCTGTTATGTGTTTGACATCCCTTCGGATCACCAAAGATTGACAACTAGATAGCAGGGGTGGTTGATACCCTGATCGAACCCCATCACGTTACAGCTGGTAGGAAGCAGGCATATTGTGGGTTGTTGTGGAGGTCTGCTTGATGGAGGAAATGAACGGCTTTAGCCCACCTCTCACAGTTCTGACTGCGCAGATTGTCCAGAGCTACAAGGCTTAACTTGACTTTTGTCTTACTTTTCTGTGGAGCTGAAATCATGTGGAAAGGCTGCTGAACATGCTGATTCTTATCAAATAGTTCCATACAGCAGGGATGGCTATCTCTTTGTATATCTTACTTACAGACTCACGGAGGCTTTGACATGTGGCCAGGGATGATTTATATATATACATATATATATATATATAGATATGTATATATATATATTTTTTTAAGTTTATTCATTTTTTTTTTTGAGAAACAGAGCACAAGTGGGGAAGGGGCAGAGAGAGAGAGGGAGACGCAGAATCCGAGGCAGGCTCCAGGCTCTGAGCTGTCAGCATAAAGCCTGATGCCGGGCTCGAACCCATGAACCGTGAGATCATGGCCTGAACTGAAGTCGGACATTTAACTGACTGAGCCACCAGGCGCCCCTAAATATCTTTTTAATCATCCTCCCACCATGATCTTTAAATATAGATTATTTAGTTTTCAGTTGTTTTTTCTTCTCTTTCAAAATATGAAGTTACTTTTGATGTCCTGTCTTTTCTTTTCTTTCTTTTTTCTTTTTTTTTCCCATTCCAACTGGTCCTTTAATTGGAATCTTGTGGAAGGCGGGTAGGCGAAATTTTCAGAAAGAAGGCATGAGATGAGTGAATATTATTTAAATATAAGGATGTCTGCTTTTTCTTGCACTTCAACTACCTTTCCTCTTTTCTTCTTTTCTTTGTGCTGTTTATATAAACTTTATTTCAAAACATTTTTGGATTTAAAGAATTAAAGGTAGAGAGTTTCTGCACACCCCACACCCTGTTTCCCTTATTAATAGCCAAGTCAGTATGGAATATTTGTCATAATTAATTAACCAAAATTGATCAATTTTTACCAAATAGTTTATTTGGATTTCCCTAGCTTTTACTTAATGCCCTCTTTCTGTCCCAGGATCCCATCCCACATGTCATACCATATTTAGTTACCATGTATCCTTAGGTTTCCCTTGGCTGGGAGTTTCTGTCTTCCTTTGTTTTTGATGGCCTTGATGGTTTTGAGGCATACTACTCAGGTAGTTTTGTAGATGTCCCCTACCTGTAAAGAGTGATTTTATCGTGAAGAAACCTAACAAACATACCTCAAGCCTGATGAACAAGGTCAACACCAATCGTTATAAATCTTGTGGGTAGTATGTGCCCTTGATATGATGTAACGAGAATGGCACTTTATGTCTGTGGTTTCCTTCTCCAAAACCCATTACCCCCATCTAGCCATGAGAAAAGATCTGAGAAATTAAAAGACTTTCTACAAAATACCTGAACAGTGGAACTAACAACTGTCAAGGTCATTAAAAACTAGCTAACTAATTTAATTAATTCATTAATTCATTAATAAGGAGAGAGAATACACAAGTCTCCTGGACAAAAGAATTTTAAATAATTTATGTAGATCATTGATCCTTCCTATGAAATCATGAATATTTATTTTACACTTTGGGTTAGAGTCCAATACCACTGTATTTATTTTGTTGCTTATATTCTTGCAATTTTAACTCTTGTATCCTTTTGCATATCCCCATCATTATGAATGGTTTATTTATTGATTTATTGATATTTATTTATTTATTTTTGGAGGGGGGGATATTTTACTCGGAAAACATTTTTAGTTGTGGTAAGGTACACGTAACATAGAATATACCATTTTAACCATTTTTACGTGTGTACCTATGGAGAGTTAGGTATATTCACATTGCTGTGCAACCAATCTCCAGAACTTTTCATTTTGCAAGACAGAAACTCTATATCCATTAAACAACTACTCCCTCTTTCTTCTTTCTCCAGCCCCTGGCAACCACCATTTTCTTTTGACTTTTATGACTTTGACTACTCTAGATGTCACATATATTATGTCGATAGTATCATGCAGTATTTGTCTTTTAGTGACTGGTATGTTTCACTTAGCATATTACACTCAAGTTTGATCTATGCTGTCGTAGCGTGGGTAATTTTCTTTCTTGTTAAGGCCGAGTAATATTCTCCTGTATGTATATACCAAATTTTGTTTATCTATTCATCCATCAATAGATACTTGGGTTACTTCCACCTTTTGGCTATCGTGAACAATCCTGCTATGAACATGAGTGTACAGATTTCTCTTCCAGACCCTACTTTCAATTACTTTGGATATATGACCAGAAGTGAAATTGCTGGATCATATGGTAATCCTATTTCTTCTTTTATATTTATTATTATTATCATTATTATTAGTTTAAGGAACTCCCATATTGTTTTCCGTAGTGGCTACCCCATTTTACATTCCCATCAATAGAGCACAAGGGTTACCATTTCTGTACATCCTTGCCAAACTTGTTATTTTCTGTTTTTGTTTTTGTGTTTAGTTTTATTTATTTATTTTTTGTTATTTGATAGTAGTCATCCTAATGAATGTGAGATGATATCTCATTGTGGTTTTGATTTGCATTGTGCTAATGCTTAGCATGTTTACTGGATATTTGTCTATCTGTTTAGGGAAACCTTTACAAATTCTGGGTATTAATCATTTATCACATATATATGACTTGAACAGAATTTGTCCCTTTCCATGGGCTACCTTTTCAGTCTGTTGACTGTGTCCTTTAGTGTACCGTCATTTTAAGTTTTGCTGTGGTCTAACGTATCTATCTTTACTTGTGTTGCCCATGTTTTTGGTATCGTATCCAAAAAATCATTGTCAAATACAACATTATGAATTTTTCGCCTATATTTTCTTCTAAGGTACTTATAGTTGTAGCTGTTATATTTAGCTCTTTGATCTATTTTGAGTTGATTATTATATATAGTGTAAGGTAATGATCCAGCTTCACTTTTTTGCATGTATATATGCAGTTTTCCAACATGATTTACTAAAAAGACTGTCCTTTTCCCATTGAATGGCCTTGGGACCCTTGTCAAAAATAATTTGACCATATATGTCAGGCCTTATTTCTAGGCTATTTTTTTTCTATTTCTTTGTCTTTATGGCAGTGCCACAAAGTTGTTTTGACAACTGTAGCTTGGTAAATACGTTTTGAAATTAAGAAGTGTGATAGCTCCAACTCTGTTCTTTTTCAACTTTGGCTATTCCATATGAGTTCTACCATAGATTTTTCTATTCAGCAAAAAACATCATTGGGATTTTGATAGGTATTGCATTAAATCTGTAGATCACTTTGACATCTTAACAATATTGACATCTTAACATATTGACATTTTAACAATATTAAGTCTTCCAATCCATGAACATGGGATATCTTTCCATTTATTTGCATCTTCTTACTTTCTTTTAGCAATGTTTTGTAGTTTTCAGGGTATATGTCTTTTGTCTCCTTGGTTAAATTTATCCTAAGAATTTAATTCTTTTAATTCTATTGTAAATTGAATTTTTTTCCTCAGTTTTATTTTAGATCGTTCTTTGTTAGTGTATAGAAATATGCTGATTTTTGTGTCTAATAACATTGAATTCTAATTTAACTCATAGCTTCAGAAAACAAGTATAGAATTTTAAGGTCTATTTTGGGACTTATTAGTTTACCTGAAGAGGAATTTATAACCTCAGTATTTGGAGTTCAGGTTTCTTTCACTCACACATGTGACTCAGCAGCTAATTTATTTGAGTGGGTTTTTGATTTAAGGACTTTCCCTCTTAAGCCACCTTGCTTTCATTCTCATGAGAGTGGATATGCTTGTCCTTCTGGGTAATGGGGAAAAGAAGAGACAAGATTAGTTTCATCTTGCGGGGCAGATTTCCTGAGATAGCGATGGTGTCATTGCTACTGACGGGAAGCCTTGTGTCATATGAGCCAATTAGAACTTACTTAGTTGCTGGGAATATGGTTTTGAGGCTAGAGAACTCTGGTTTCACTCTAACTCCGAGATGTGTTAGCTGTGAAAACTTGCCGAATTACTTACTATCACGAAGCCTTAATATTATTATTTATTGAAATAGTGAAAATGCCAATACCTACCTCCCAAAACTCTTACGTACGTGACTCTTAGCGCAAGCATGTGGAGAACAATGCATTCATTAATTGGTGTCATGTTTGTTGCCTGATCCATTTCCGGGTAATGCAATAAATTTAATGTTCAACACTAGAGTTTTTCAACTTCACTATTGCTGAGTGCAGGTGAAAGAAATACTGGTAGCAACTGGAAAATACAGCAGTGCTAGTGATTTTCTTGTGAGGGTGGTGGAAACGATTTGCACTGGAAGATGTGACCAGGGAGACACGTTTCCTAGTCGTACCTTTTTATTTGGAAGTTGGTTGAGAAAGATCAGCCGAGGCAAGGGGGCCCCACAAGGGCACCGCATGTCACAGGGGACAGAATGTGATGTGTGGGGCAGCATTCATCATCTATGATGACTAGCAATTCAGATACCAAATTTCACAACCTGGCTCCAGTCCAACCCTCCTGAACGCGTGCCTGAATCCAAATAGCATCGTTAAAGAGAAAAGAACAGCAAAACTGTGAAATGTGCAGTTTAATGAACTTCCCAAATATAGGGCCTCAAAAAACCCAGCTCTAAATGAAATAAATAAACGTGTGCTAAATGAAACTCTATCTTCCAACACTCTGAAAGCCACTTGTCCAGAAGTCCTCCTACAGCAAATATGCTTGGGATTTTCTTAGCAAATGTGTATCACTTCAGATGAAAATAGTTGAAATGGAAACAAGTGGGCAAAAAAGTAGAATTAGAGAAGTGAACAGATGGTATGTAAGGATAATGATGATCCAATTGCACCATATTATAAATGAGCTATCACAGAATCTCGGAGGAGCTTCTGGCCAAACACTTGAACATAATGGAGAAAAGCCCTGCTTGTATCTCTCCTCCTGTTTTTTTTTTTTCTTTCACCATTTAAGAAAGTTGCAAACAAATGAAGCAAATGACAGAAAGTGTAACACGGAATACCTACTCACGCAATGCAAATCCCTCGTAATGTCCTCCGCTGGAAATTTAAAAAGTCTAGGCGGCCCTGGGTCAGAATGAGATGTTTAGACACGGTTTCTGTGGAACTTACAGCATAAAGGGTTCCTGGTCTCTCAGGCAAGCCATGAATTTCACCTCCCTCTGTGGCGGTATGTTCTCCTGGCATCTTTTCTAATTCCCTCAACTTGTTGGTGGAAATCGCTTCAAACCACTTTGTTATCTCTCTCAGATGTTCTCACTGAAACCGAAATAGATATGTCACCTGCCATCATTTAACAGTTGTTAAGAGCACTTCTGTGAGAACTTCGGAACGTAATTTTGCATTCAGTCCCAGTCCTTTCTGCGAGGTTGAAACACTAGCAGAAGTATTTGCAAGAGCCCCGAGATTATTTTATTAGTTTGAACATCAAATTAACCTCCGTTCTGTTCAGCAAATATTTCCAGAACATCTACAGCCATCGTTAGACCTGAGCTATGCAGCAGGTCCGCACATTCTCGGGGGAACACTGAAATTTGCACACGTAGACGGATCTGTTGAGCCTAAACCGTTCACACCAGCAAGGGTCGAGGGGAGATATCAATGCTTATTTACAGCCGAGTCTTTAGTTATAAGAACTGACACAATCAGCTGCCTGCAATATTTAAGGATGAATTTGGAGAATTGCTGCAAAAAAGTGTTTCTCAACTTTAGTGTTACTGAGCTCGTGGTTCGGTTCTTTGGTGGAGGGAGCTATCCTGCGCATCGGAGGATGCTTATTAGCGTTATTGGCCCCTACAAACTGGATGCTAATAGCACGCCGTCACCTTGGAAACAACCAGAGTTGTCTCCTGAATTTTCCACATGTCTCCCAAGGGGCAAAATCAGCCCTGGTTGAGATGCTGCTGTAAAATATACATCCATGTTCCTCAAAGAGTTTGGATTCAGTGGGAAAAGAAATAGCACACGTATTAAGTGGTTAAGTCAATAACAGTGCTAAGATGATCCGAGGCGGAGTGGGCCAGACCAAACACGCTGTGAAACTTGAGAAGCAATCCTTAAGTCAACTGAATTGGTTTCTTACTCGGAGGACATCTGATAGCCCCCCCTTCGCAGAACTCTCATTCTGTAAATACGTTTTCATTCTCATAAAATTGTCATCAACTGTTTTCAGTATTACCCATTGATTAACAATTACCTTTCAGATGGTATTGAGTAAGTAGAGGAATTATGGTACTAGGGTTTCTAGCCAAATCGTCTATTTGTTGTATGATGTCTTTGGTTTTCTGCCTATGCTATTTTTTTCCCCAAAATTCTGAGTTGTGAATCCAAGTAACATAAATTGGTGGTGGTACATATGGTACCTCTCTTTGATTGGAAATGATAACGTCAAATGTCTACTATTAAAGGAGATAGCTCGTAGAGTCTAGAGCTCATGCCAAGAAAATAGTGAGTAGCCACTGATATCAGTGACGTTCCATCAGCACGATTATGCATTATTCATCCATGAAACATTTATTGAGGATTTCTCATGGCCGACATTGTCCTTCTGACCCTCCTTGTACTTTGAGGGCAGAGTCTTGCCCTTGTGAAAGATGGAGACTGTAAGACACCCGATTCCTTGTATGCTGAGAAAATAAGGCATATGATGCACACTTGAGTCCCTGAAAGGAAAGCGGCAAGACTGGTGGATGTCAAGATTTCTGGGAACATTTTTGACTCCGTGGTGGATCAACAACAACAACAGCAAGTGTTAGAAGTGATTCTCTTTCTTCTCTTTGGTCATGGTTTTGTGAGGATGTAATGTCTGGAGCTGCAGCAGCTGTCTCAGGGTGATGAGGGGACAGCCAGAGAATGACAGCAATACGTGTCGAATGGCAGAAATGAAAAATCAACAGCCCAACATCCTTGGTGACATAACTGAATGGCTGAATTATTTAATTCTGTTTTTGCCTGCCATCATACTTCTTGTCAGGGAAGATTATTGATGTGCTTGTAGGAAAAGCCTCCATTGGCAAGATTTTCTGTGAATTGCAACTAATTTTTTTTCAGATAATATTTTCTACTATATTCAAGATGCAACGTGGGTGAAATTAAAAACCAACCGACCAAACAAACATAATGACCCATCCTATCGTCAAAACTTGCATTTAGACATTGTTATGGCCATTCTGTTTCCACAATTAATGAGTATGTCTTCAGAGTAACCCTCAACCTCGAGTGGACACAGAGAACACAATGTTTGGTCAACTTGATCCTATTGTATTTATTACAGGTTGAGTTGTGTTCCCTCAAGTTGGTATATCGAAGTCCTAACACCCAGTCGTTCAGAATGTGACCTTATTTGGCGATAAGGTCCTTACAGGAGTCATCAAGTTAAAGGGAAGTCACCAGGTTGGACCTTAGTCCATTTTTACTGATGTCCTTATGAAAAAGGGGAAGTGTGGATGCAGCAAAACACAAGAAGAAAGAAGAGAAGACCATGTGAAGAGACATAGAGAAAAGAAAGTTGTCTAGAAGCCAACCAGAGAGATCTGGAACAGCTCCTTCCCTCACAACCCTCAGAAGGAAACAGCCCTGCTGGCCCATTGATTTTAGATTTCTAGCCTCCAGAGGTGTGAGGTAATATGCATATGCTGCTTAAACCACCCCCTTTGTGGTGGTTTGCACCACAGTGTGTGGTGGCACATTCTTTTGGCTCTGCTTTCAAAGTTATTAGAGTTTCTCTGTTTCTCACTCCCTCCACAGCCACAACCCTAGTCAACATCACAAAGAGCTGGTCTCTTTGACCATTGCAGCCTCTATCAGAGTAAGCAGATTAACTGTGTTAAAATATAAGATGGGTCATGTCATGATCCTGTTCAAAATCTCCAGTGCCTTCCATAAGACTCAGGTGACAACCAAAGTTCCTGACAACACCCTATTGCTTTTCTCTTATTACGCTTTCACTTGGCTGGGGCCATGATGGCATGTTGGTTGTTCTTTGAGCTTCCGGGCATTCGCCTTTGAACTTGTTCTTTTGCTTGAATAATTGTATCTCCCAGATATTTGCTTGACTCATTCTTGCCTCCTTCAGATAATTCATTGGGAGAAAATCTAATTTTTAAATGAGATGTTTTCTGACCATTTATTTATGTACGTATTTGTTAAATGTTTGTTTTTAGATATCATGAGCAGTTGGGGGGGGGGGGGCGGTAGAGGAAGAGAGAGAAGGGGACAGGGGATCCAAAGTGGGCTCTGTGCTGACAACAGCAAGCCCAGTGCGGGTCTTGAACTCACGAACCATAAGATCATGACCTGAGCCAAAGCTGGGTATTCAACTGACTGAGCCATCCAGGTGCCCCAATGACTACCTATTTAAATGTGCACCTGTTTCCCTCTCCTAAGCCTAGGCAAATCTCACTTCCTTCCTGAATTATTATTTGGTCTGGTAGTATTTGTTGCCAGTTATTGTTTTCTTTTTTCCCTTATTTTTATAAAAAAATCAATGTCTCTATTATAATGCAGTATTTACAGAGGCAAGGGTTTGTTTGTTTTTTTCTACTTTGCTTACTGCTTTGTCTCCAGTGCCTGTAGTAGCCCTAAGAAACACAGATACTTTAAAACTATTTGTACGATAAACACATGACTGAACAAGAACTCACGTTACCACCATTTATTACAAAACTAGGAGTTCCAGGAAGTTTGGAATCATCAAAAAATTCTTATGCTTTGTAGCATGTTAATCGTAGCTTTGAAGATTAAAATTCCTTGCAGGATATGCATGGTGTTTTAATGCCAGTGAATAAGTAATTAAGTGCTTACTATGTAAATATCTGTCACATAAGCTCACAGCACCAAATTTAAGACATATTAGGAGCTTAGAAAAGTTTCGTTTAGGGAGTGAAACCAAAAGTACTATGCTTTATTATCTTAAATATGACTCCGTGACTCTCTGAGTGGCTCAAATAAATGAACCTGATTATTCTTATTGTTTTTCCCCCTTATTTAGGGCTTGTTCCCAGCACCATGGGTTTGAAGGTTATCTGAGTGGAGAGCTACCTTAGTAAATAGTTTCCAATCTTTCTTGATGCAAATAACAGACTTAACTTTTGTTGCTACATAGTTATAATCTCACTGGAGGAGGTAACATAAAGTAAATCTGTTTCTACTTTAGATTCTTCCAATAATCTGAGTGTTTGAGACCCCTCTGAACAGAACATGAATAAAAATATCTCCCTTTGATTTCTAGAAGATACAATATATAGACATATTTAACATATCAACTGTAAACATTTTGTATAAAAGCTGCATATGTACCTTTTTTATCTGTTTTATGCTTGATAGAGATTTAGACACTGTGAATTTCAGCTGTGTCAATTACCCGGAATCAACCATCAGAGGGAATTTCCTGGGGAATTCTGAGCATGGTCATGAACTCAGGTTAATTTACATGCAAACCATCAAACACAGGTGCTTTTAAATTTTTATTTATATATTTTTTTAAGAGAACTTGTAGGATCAGAAAATCTACAAGGGCCTATCCTCACTCCTGAGTTTAAATCATACCTTAAAAAAAATCTATAACTCACTTACGTCATTCTTGGAAAGGTACATTTATTTTGTTGTTGTTTAGTTCTTAGTGGATACGGGTGGGCAATGTCATAAGGAGGAAAAAAGAAAAACATATTTCAAGGTTATATACCAAACACAAAAGCAAACTTGTAAACTACAGACTTCTGGCAAATAACAGCCCTAGAAATTCTTGCCAGATATCTTGTTTTTTTTTTTTTAATTTTTTTAATGTTTATTTATTTCTGAGACAGAGAGACAGAACATGAGTTGGGGGGGGGGGGCAGAGAGAGGAAGACACAGTATCGGAAGCAGCTCCGGGCTCTGAGCTGTCAGCACAGACCCGGACGCGGGGCTCGAACTCACAAACCATGAGATCATGACCTGAGCCGAAGCCGGTTGCTCAACTGACTGAGCCACCCAGGTGTCCCTCTGGCCAGATACCTTGTAATGGAAAATATTGCAACTCTTTTTAAAGTAAATCTCTATAGAGTCATAAAGGAGAGCTCTTTGAGAATGTCTCTCCTCTCTCTAATACGTAATTTCAAGACCATGCCTTTTGTGTGATAATTAGTAATGCAGGGGCAACCATTCCCTTTAATTTTTTTCTACAGGCTGTTGCCAGACTAATCATCTTCAAACCCAGTTGCTCTCGAACCTTCAATAGCTCCCCATTGCTTGTAGAATACAATCCAAACTTCTTAGCTTGGTACACTTGACCATGTAGTTCAGATCCCCAAGAAGCGGCTATGAGATGAGGGTTCTTGTGCTAGTAAAGGATCAAGGAGATGTTCCCAGCAGAAACCAGTAAGGAAGAGAGGGAAGCGGAAGAAGGCCAAATGAAGAAACTAAGGACAGATGTGCTTTAGGCTCACATCTGGCCTCCACCTGATCCCACGGGAGCTCTGGAGTACGAATGCTCTCGGGGTTTACCCATCTTGAGGGCAAGGAGACTGCCTCTTTTCCTTTGTCTCAGCAGCTCCAGGCCACCTTGGATGGAGCAGGTTGCAGGTCCCAGGCATCACCGGCTGAGGCAGCTCCCTTCAGGCACGGGGTGATTTGCAAAGAATGGTATGGCTATGAGCCTTTGTCACAACACTCGTGGCAGCTGGGGGTATGGGTGCACCAGCCCAGGGAAGGGATTCTGGGGCACTAATAGGAACCAGGACATAGGCTTCTATGACCTGGCTTCCATCTTTTATAACATCCGCCCCATTTATCATCATGTGACGATACGATGATGCTGGAAAAGGCCTCCGACCCCTCACAGTTCCAAGACGAAGCCCGCAGAATCCACCCCCGCTCCTCCTGTAACTAGCCCATGGATTAACTCTGGGGCCTGCCTCGGGGATTGTTTTGTACACAAGTGAACTAAATCCCCCTGTTGGAATCATTTTTGTTGGGTGTTTTGCTCTTTGCAGCCGAAAGCACCCTGCACTCCCTTTTGTAGAACTTTCTGGTAAGAGCTGGATTAGAGAATGTGGTAAAACCTAAGATTATGAGGAGTTTTTCATTCTTACTTTTCTGAAGTGACAGAAGCTGGACCCATCCAGCTGGGTGGATGTGGATTATTGGGCCAATATCATACAGGAAGGAAAAGAAAGGAGAAGTGATCCAGCTTCTATGCCAAGCTGAAATGGGAAGCTCCATAGTGCTACCAGCGAGGGCTCCGAGTGGTCTTCTGTGCTCTAACACAGGCAGGCAGAGAGGGACTGGCAGTGGAAGGTCCTCTTATAGGGGGGCCTGGGTGGCTCAGTCGGTTGAGCATCCGACCTTGGCTCAGGTCATGATCTCGCGGTCCCTGAGTTCGAGCCCCGCCTCAGGCTCTGTGCTGACAGCTCAGAGCCTGGAGCCTGTTTCAGATTCTGTGTCTCCCTCTCTCTGCCCCTCCCCTGCTCATGCTCTGTCTCTCTCTGTCTCAAAAATAAATAAATGTTAAAATTTTTTTTTTTTAAAAAGCACACTGACTCTGCCCATTAGGGCAATTGCTCTGATAAAGGCATATTCTACCCCATAGGCTTGCTTACTCCCTGGGAGAAGTAAGTCGGAGTGAGAAGAGAGCTACAGTGAGTGTCTGTAATACTCTCCAAGAGGGAAGAGTATTTTATGTTTCCCCTCTTTGGCCAGGAAATAGAATATACAGTGAGAAAGAAAGAGAGTCTCCTGTGACAATTAATAATGGTAATAATAATTATAAGCCTGTACCGTGTAAGACACATTTTGCTAAGAGCTTTATATGCATTAACTCCGCCGAAATTCAAAATGACTTCAGAAATCTGCTGCTTTGTTTTCCTGTCTGATTTTCCTTTACGTTCCCTTCTCTTAAAGTTTCCTCTCTTTTGTTCAGGCCTATACAAAATCCACCAATATTCGGCTCATGTACGTCTTTGATAGATTCACAAGAAGCAAAGTTGTCTTTTTTTTTTTTTTTAATTTTTTTTTCAACGTTTTTTTATTTATTTTTGGGACAGAGAGAGACAGAGCATGAACAGGGGAGGGGCAGCGAGAGAGGGAGACACAGAATCGGAAACGGGCTCCAGGCTCCGAGCCATCAGCCCAGAGCCCGACGCGGCGGGGCTCGAACTCACGGAGCGCGAGATCGTGACCCGGCTGAAGCCGGACGCTTCACCGACGGCGCCACCCGGGCGCCCCAAAGCAAAGTTGTCTTTGACTGCAGGGCTCTACCAACCTCTCCTCTTGGTTTTGTGCACGTGGAAAGGGAAGATGGGAAATTAGAGTAAGAGTGATGGGTGCTGTAGCTACTGGCGACAAAGATAATCTTTTTTTCTCTTGCAAGCGCTTCACACTTGGGGACGTTTTTATTATGTCATACGTGCACGCAAGCTACGTAAAACATTTTATACAGACCACACTAAAACATGTGCAGGGGGAAACGTTTGCTATTTCGTAGAGCCTGGAGTTGGAACTGCGACAAAGTCTAGAAAAAAAAATATGTAAGATTATTCTTGCAGAACATTTCCCATGAGCCATTAATAGACGTTCTCCGTAAGAGTTCTTTAGTCAAATACATTGACGAGCGTTCTGGATTCCACTAGATTAAGGGATTTTCCTTCCTCGACAACTGTTCTAGACGTGTAACACATTTATCTTCAACTTTCCAGGAACAGGAGACTGTCCAAAGAGTTTCTCAGTTGTGTCTGACCGTAAGTTCTGTTTGGCGAGGAACGGCTGCTAACATTTCTGGAATGAGTGGTCTTTGGAAGATGCCTTGGGAAGTGGTTCTGCAGCAGACAGGAATAATTTTCCTCACGAAAATTCCCTCTTTCCATATACCCATAATCTGATTACTAACATCCCAACACGTGCATTTACTATCATCAGAAGTCCTGCCTCAATCACACTGGCCCATGGAAATGTGGACATGAAAATATTGTTCTATTTTCACATTTCCTATCATTAAGACCACTTACACTGACCTTACTTTTTTGTTTTGTTTTGTTCCTGTTGTTAGTCCCTCCTTTGCTTGTCTTCAGGTTAACCAATCAAGACCATCCAAATATGTCAAACAGATACTACAATAGACATGAGAATAATATGTTTTTTTTAAAATATGAAATTTACTGTCAAATTGGTTTCCATACAACACCCAGTGTTCATCCCAACAGGTGCCCTCCTCAGTGCCCGTCACCCACTTTCCCTCTCCCTCCACTCCCCATCAACCCTCAGTTTGTTGTCAGTTTTTAAGAGTCTCTTAATAATATGTTTTTTTAATGTGAATTAAACTCTAATACAAGAAAGAGAAAAACATAAAACCAACAATCAGAAATAGTATAACTTATTGTGAACCACAAGGAATTAACCTTTCTCTGTTCTTTCTTAGAAGTTCTTTTCCTTTATCAGTAACAGACAAATTAAGATCAAATGGTCCCAATATTAATACTAGATTTGACATACATTAGAGTTGTATAAGGGCATAATAATTCATATAATTTATTATTCATAATTTACAAGACTCCAAGATAAGGACAGCTCGATTATTTATATTCCTAATTTATTAAGCAGGTAGGCAGATGCTTACAATACAGAAAAAAGCCCATTACAATGTCGGTCATGTGAAGATAAGAAACAAGGACTAAGAGAATAAAGAAAAATGTATATGAAATTGCAAAATACACAATGTAAGGGGTAAAAAGTTGATTTTCTTTTTGGGTAACAACTTGCAAAATATCTTCTGTAGTTTTACTGCTATCTGTGCCTTGTATGGTAAAAACTCAGAAAGCTGTACTCTGAAAGTTACATGAGAGAATCCACAAAGATGTGGGCATCAAAAAATACCAGAAAGGTAATAGGAAAAGTACTGAGTATAGAATCAAAATAAGGAGGTTCTAGACCTGACATTATCAGAGAGAGAGGTGTGTGCTCTTGGAAGAAGGTTAAAGGCTGCTGGATTATTATTAAGGCCAAAGCTTTTCCTACACGTTTGTTATTACCTTAAAGATATTTGAAAACGACTTAGTAGTTGCTAAATGTTCTGGTCGATGTAACTTTGCCATATTTATATTTGTTTGGTCTTCCTGGAGAATGACATAATTACATGTTAAACATAACTAATTGGATATCTCAAAAGATAACGTGGAAGAAAACGAACTACTGGAGAGGGGAGTGACATAAAAGACGAGAAGATGGATGTTTGGTTATGTAGCTTGTGAGTTTTTAAAACATTTGTTTTAATGCTTATTTGTTTTTGAGAGAGAATCAGAGCACGAGTGGGGGAGGGGCAGAGAGAGAGAGAGAGACAGAATCTGAAGCAGGTTCCAGGCTTTGAGGGGGCAGCACAGAGCCCGATGCTGGGCTCGAACTCACAGACCACAAGATCATGACCTGAGCCCAAGTCAGACGCTCAACCAACTGAGCCACCCAGGCGCCCCTTGTGGCTTGTGATTTCTTTTGTGTCTCAGTTTAGGAAAAGTTGCTTCAGTCCAGTTTGGCTCGAAATGTTCTTTACAAAGCCCTCGATGACGTAGATCCTGCTGGGGCGTGGACATCGAAAGGAGGTGTCTTTGGATGCTCTTATGTTCCATCCGAGTGGCCAACACTGCTGACCTGCACACTGGCTCCGAAGACGTCTTTTTGTACCAGGCAGGACTGTCTTCCGTAAACGGAGACTTGGCCTTTCCCCCAAATCCTTGAGAAGGAATATCTGGAGGAGGGGCTGGGGGTTGCTTTTCCTCTCAAATCTATAGTAATTCATGTTTTATTTATAATCACTCTGAAAATCTAATTTTTGGAGACTTAATGTTGGCCCTGTGACTGGGTAAGTGACACATGATCACAAACAGAGCAGCTTAACACGTATTTCTCTTCTCACGGTTTCTGAGTCTGCGGTTCGGGCACCGGTTCCCTGCTCAGAGCCTCAGAACGCGGTTATGTCCCTTTCTGGGGGCTCTAGGGAGAAATTCATTTCCAGGCTCATTCAGGTTGTTGATTGAATTCAGAGCCATGCAGCTGTTGGCTGAACGTTTTTCTCAGCTTCTGGAGGCCACCTGCACTGGGAAGGCTTGCGGCTTCCTTCACGCCAGCAATGGAGGATGGAGAAATCCTTTTCACACTTGTAATTTCTCTGGCTCCCCTTTTGCCTGATCTCACCAGCCTTCCTCTTCTGCAACATCTGTCTCCTGACTCCAGGCAGAGAAACTTCTCTGCTTTTAAGGATTCACATGATTAGACTGGGCTCACGTGGATATTCCAAGGTCATCCCCTTATCGTAAGATTCATAACCTTAATTACAACTGGGAAGTCCCTTCACAATAGTACCTAGATTCGGGTTGCAAAGCCAGGAGATGCGGATTTGGGGATCAATGTGAATTTTAATGCTTATATATGAATGCAAACTTAAATGTCATTTTCCTTTCCCACTGATTCATTCATTTATTCACTTAGCATGATTTCTGAAAAGCTTATTTCTTATTTTCCGGGCACTAATCTGGGCACTGAGAATATAGTAACAAGTGACACTAGACTTGTGTTAGGCGATACGGTAACCACTGACCACATATATGGCTATCACAAGGTTGATTGTGGCTAATGAGACTAAGGAACTCAATTTCAATCTTGTTGTAATTAATTCAAATTTAAATTTTGGACACCTGGGTGGCTCAGTTGGTTGGGCGTCCAACGTCGGCTCAGGTCACCATCTCACGGTGCGTGAGTTTAAGCCCCAAGTCGGGCTCTGCGCTGACAGTTCAGAGCCTGGAGCCTGATTTGGATTCTGTGTCTCCCTCTCTCTCTGCCCTTCCCCCGCTCACACATTGTCTCTCTCTCTCAAAAATGAATAAATGTGAAAAAACTTTAAAAAATAAAAATAAATAAAATTTAGATTTAAATAGTTTTGTATTTGGTGGCTCCCATAGCACAGATAGAACGTTTTGATCATAGCAGAAAGTTCTCCTGGCAGGGCTGTGCTAGACAGATAAAGTCCCTGCCCTCTTACAGTTTACACTCTAGTGTGGAGTTGACAATTTTTTTTTTTTTCTGGAAAGGGCTGAGTAGTAAATATTTTAATCCGTATGGGCCAAATGGTTTCTGTTTTAACTACTCAACTTTGCCACTGTATCTGAAAACTGCCATAGAGGCATGGTAAAGGACTGAACGCAGCTCTGTCTTGCAATAAAAGGTTATTGACAAGAATAGGTAATGAGAAAGATTTGTCCCGTGGGCTATATGCACATCCCAGTTCTTGAGGATGATACCCATTCATTCATCTCCTAGCTTGTCGAGTTTTCTCCACTTTTGCTCTGATCTTCGCTTTTCCCACTAGACCTAGTATTCTAACATCATTTTATTCAGCATCCCATGGGGTTTCTGCCCTTATCAGTGCGCAAAGGATGTCATAACTAAATACCACAGACTGGGTGGTGCAAACAACGAAGTTATTTTCTCAGTCCTGAAGTCTAATATCAAGGGGTTGGCAGGTTTGGTTTCTTCTGCGGTCCCTTTCCTTGACTGGCAGAGGGCCACCTGCTCCCTGCGTGCTCACCTGCTCATTCCTCTGTGGGTGCTCTTTCCTGGTGTCTCTCTACATGTAAGATTTCCTCTTATAAGGACAGTAGTCAGCTTGGATTTGGGCCCATCCTAATGGTCTCATTTTAACTTTATTACTTCTTTAAAGGTCTTATTTCCACATACAGTTATATTCTGAGGTTCTAGTTGTTAAGGCTTCAACATATGAATTTTGGGGTATATAATTCACCCCCTAACAAATCTTAAGTTTTAAATATACTGCTTTTAAGCCTGCCCCAAATTCGAACTGCTAGAGAGCTAAAAACAAACAAACAAACAAACAAACAAACAAACACATCTCTAGGACTTTTTTAAAAGATTCACTGAGTAAATTTGGGGTGTGGTCTGGGAATTTAGATTTTTAAAGTTCCCTGGATAAGAGTGGTGATCATCCAGGTTGGGAACTACTGTTCTATCATGCATCCAAATGCTGCATACTAAGAAATCCAGACTAGCATGTGTGATGTGCCGTATGTGAGTCTTTAAACGCATGGTGTTTACTCTCTATGCACCAATTGTAAAAATTAATTCAATTTAAAATAATTATTCTCAAGCTTCTTCCTGATCTCTGACTGAGCCAAGGACACTTGGGCAAAGGGCTAACTTTCAGGGATGGTGCCAGTTCTCCAGGGTGAAGCAGGTTTACTGTGTCTGTTTTTCTGTGATACTGCTCGTAGGCACAAAAGTGGTGATGATGGGGGCCCAGATAAAGACACGCAATCTGCATCCTGCTAAAAAAATACTTAAAATTATAATAATCCTCGATTCTAAGTATCATTAAAAGTTATGAATAACTGAAATCATTAGCATGCATGCTAGAGAGACTCCAAGACTAGATAGCCCCAAGCTGCCCTGGTTCACTTCTCACCATGCTTATACAGGATTTTTATGTTGCAACCACCCAGCGCTTACTATGCTTATGCACATGCTTTCCTCCCTATGGAAAGTTCTTTCCCTTACTTAAATGCCTCTGCAATTTCGGTGTCTTCTCTACATGCCTAGGCAGAATTACTTATTACCTCTGTTTGTTAGTATTTACACTCTAATACTGTAAATTTTCTGTGTATGTGTTTACCCTGCTCAAGAGAGCAAAGCTGCCAACGGCCACCCCTCATCTCCACATTCATTGCAGACATTGCTAATCTACTAAGGCATTCTTGTCTGCTCGATGTATGTGTGGACTCACAACCCAGTTCAGCAAAGTACTCTAGGAAGCCACCACTAATGAACCATTCAGCTTGCGAGATTGTACATGCTTGCCATTAACTGAATTCATTAATTGAATTAATGGAAACTTGATCTAAAAGAGAGCAAAGGTAGCTTTTTAAAAATTAAACTTTTTATTTAGAAATATTTGTGGGTTAATTAGCAGTTACAAGAAACAACATGGAGAGATCCCACGTACCCGCTACCCAATTTACGCCAATGGTAACACCTTGCGAAACAATGGTACAACACCAAAACCAAGATGCCAGTATTGGTACAGTTAAGATACAGAACATTTCCATCACCCCAAGAATCCTTAATGTTACTCTTTCATAGATATCTTCACCTGCCTCCCATCTCCACCCCTTCCTTAACCCATAGCAACTACTCCTTGTTTTCCATGTCTATAGCATTTGTTATATCAAGAATGTTGTATAAATGGAATCCTACAGTATGCAACTTGGAGTTGGCTTTATTCACTCGGGATAATTCTCTGGAGATTCATTCAGATTGTTTGTGTACCAATGGTGTGTTCTTGTTTGTTTGTGAGTAGTATTCCATGGTATGGATGTAGCATAGTTGCTACCTCCACCATTCACCTGGTGAAGGACATATGAGTTTTTCCTGCTTGGGGATATCATGAATAAAGCTGCTATTATATTTGTGTATACAATTTGTATAAGCATATGTATTCATTTCTCTGGGATAAATGCCTAACATACAACTTGTGAAAGCAGTTGCATGATAGATGTTTTAAAGAACTGCTAGACTATTTTCTAGATGGCCGTAGCATTTTACATTCCCACCCACAATGGATGGAAAACGGTTTTCCCACATCCTTCCCAGTATTTGGTGTTGTCAATATTTTTAATTTTAGCCATTCTGAGAGATGCTATTTTGGTTTCAGTTAGTTGCAATTCAAAGACTCTACACAGGTTCAGACTTTTGAACTTCTGGAGGCCATGGGGAGCAATGGAAGCATTCTGAAGTGGGGCGTGTGCAAAGTCATGTCTTAAGAACAAAATCAAACTATTGAGTGTAGAATGGACAGGAAAAAAAAGAAACCAAAAAAATAATAAATAAAATAAGGGATAAATTCTGAGGTTATTAGCCAGTATTAGAGACATATAACTATGGATGGATTGGAGTATGGAGCAAAGATGATAATAATGGAAATCTACATCTTTCTTAATCCATAGCAAGGTTTATGTGGATAGATATTAATTACAATTCTTATTCTCTTTTCGTCATTATTCTGACTTACGTTATATGTCTTCCTTTTAAAAATTAGAAAATTCAGAGGTTCGTAGGTATAGTTCAAGTTTATCCCTTAAGTCAGGTCCTCTATAAGATCCCTTCCTTCCTAGTTATTGCAATTTTAACTTCCCTCTGAAGTCATGCTTAATCCTGAGCTCTTCGGGGCTCCTGGGTGGCTCAGTCAGTTAAGCGGCAGACTTTGGCTCAGGTCATGATCTCGCGGTCTGTGAGTTTGAGCCCCGCGTCGGGCTCTGTGCTGACAGCTCAGAGCCTGGAGCCCCTTTCAGATTCTGTGTCTCCCTCTCTCTGACCCTCCCCCGTTCATGCTCTGTCTCTCTCTGTCTCAAAAATAAACGTTAAAAAAATTTAATTCTGAGCTCTCCCCATTCCTCGATGTACTTTTTCTTCATTTTTCTATAGCATACATCACCCTCTAACTTAAAATACATTTGGCTAATTTATTACAGCTATTGTAAGTCTCCTCTGTCAGGATGTAAGTTCTACAGGGTGGATAAAGTATGAGTTCAATACAGGTTTGTTGAATGCATGAATGCATGAATGCATGAGTGAGTGAATGAATGAATGAATGAATGAACAGATCAGTTGCAAAGCTGGAATTAGATTGTATCTTTCCGCCTTTCTAGAAATGCTTCTCTGGCATTTTCTTTTACATATTTAATAAAGTGATAAATAACTCAGAGGATATTCTATTGATACTTGCAAACTTCAAAACCAGTATTGTGCAGTTAGTAATTATATCAGAATTTGAAACATTCACCCAATTAGACTCTCCAGTGACATTAAAAGAGCAAAGCTGAGTTAAGTTGTGCAGTCACACAGATCCTTCAGTACTCATCAGTCACCTGTTACATACTGACAAGGGGAATTCTGGGAAGGTCACTAAAAACAGATGGCCCTTCAGGATGCAGGCCACATCTAGGAAGGTGTGCTCCACAAATGTGGGGCCATATGACTCTGCCCTGGTTAGCAAGCAGGCAGTGTAGGACTAGATTTTGGCTTATGCAAAGACAACAAAGGAAGCCAACCATATGGTGTTATTTCAAGGATGTCAGAAAAAAACTTTGCATGT
The DNA here is from genome assembly GCF_028018385.1 of Neofelis nebulosa. Lineage (NCBI taxonomy): Eukaryota > Metazoa > Chordata > Mammalia > Carnivora > Felidae > Neofelis > Neofelis nebulosa. Next base: position 12,453,851 of record NC_080783.1, read on the forward strand.
ACTCCCAAATGCTTTTCCTGCCTCCTTGTTGCTGCTTTTACACAAAGGAGAAAAAAAGAAAACACTTTCTACAAATGCATACATATATGGCTTAAAATACACATTCCTGGGGCGTCTGGGTGGTTCAGTCAGCTAAGCGTCTGATTCTTGATTTCAGCTCAGGTCGTGATCTCACGGTTTGTGAGTTTGCGCCCCACATCAACCTCTGTCCTGACAGTGCAGAGCTTCCTTGGGATTCTTTCTCTCTCCCTCTCTCTCTGCCCCTCACCTTCTCTCTCTCTCTCCCTCTGTCTCTCTCTCTCTCTGGTTCAAAAATAAATAAAACTTTAAAAAAGTAAAATAAAATAAAATAAAAATTATAATACCCTTTTGAATCAAAGATGTGGGGAAATGGGACGCCTGCATAGTTCAGTTGGTTAAGTGTCCGACTTTTGGTTTTGGCTCGGGTCATGATCTTATAGTTTGTGAGTTCGAACCCAACACTGGGCTCTGTGCTGACAATGCGGATCCTGCTTGGGGTTCTCTCTCTCTCCCCCTCCTTGCTCATGGTCTCTCTTTCTCTCAAAAATAAGTAAAATAAACATTTAAAACAAAAACAAATGCCTTTGGCAAAAGTTAAACCCTGATTGGAAAGTTCATTAAGACATGAATGATGGCAATCTTCTTTCCTGACAAGATGTTTTAATGTGGCGATAGCAGGACAGACACACCCCAATCCTGATGAGAGGGAAGTTCAGAGTGCCAGCGCATGTGTTTACACACAAAGAAGGAGCTGAGGTTCATTCAGTGAGGCATTTTGATATTAACTAGTTAACTAATGACAGAACCCTAAGGAAGTAGTCTCTTATGTCGGTAACTGTTAATGTCTCCATCTATTAACCAGTGGGATAAGCTGGCCTCTAACTGGCCTTCCATCTCTGAGATACTAGACCTCCTTATTTTTGCCAGCTCATGAGTAAAACAGATAAAGCCTGACATCAGTGGACAAGGCCTCTGAAGGAGCTGTGTTGGGACAATTTTGTTTAAATGCATCCAACTCTGAAATGTGCTTTACTGTGTAACAATTACCCTTGTTGGACCTCAGGTTCCCCTTCTATGAAAGGAAGATGTTGGGCTACAGATTCTGTTTCTTTTTGATGAAATATTTCACGTTTCTCTAGTGCTGACATCAACATCAAGCTTTACAGTTAAGACAAGTTATGCAGTGATTTCGTACAATGAAAGTAATGGGGCTGACGTTAATTAACATAGTCTTTCCACTGGTTAAAGAACAGCTGCTTAAAATCTCTTCTTCTGTTCCTTTATAACCCACTCAAGGTGGATAGAAGATACGTGCAAAAATTACAAATTTAAAATCAATAGGAAACCCATGCACAAGAGAAGCAGGCTGAGAGTTGTTTTTACAATTCAAAGCTATACTGTATACCTTGATCTTGTATATAAGATTTTTTAAAAATCTACAAATGTAGGCAGATTGCAATGATGATTGAGTTGCATAGATGTTGGAAGTCATTTCATGGAAGAAAAGTCAAGGGAGACACCGTTTTCTATCTTATTTCATCCACTTATTTGAGCATCTCCACAAATATTTTTCTGATCTGTTCTATTCTAGAAGAATTGATGAGGAACTGTTTTTTATTCCTTTCGTCTGTCTTTCACCTTTCCTAGAATTTACAGTTCTCCTTAAATCACTGAGGTGACCATTAAACAAAGCAGTGTCTGTCACTGTGTTTTCCAACATTTCAAATTTGAATTCTTGTGGATTCCACTTGTAAAGGTTACATTTCAACTCCGTCGTGTTCAACCTCAATTTAGTAACTAGAAGATTCTTTTCTTGCTGGCCAAGCTCCCACTTGCCAATTCCTCTATCCCTTATTTCATTATTTCCATCCATTTTATTTTGTTCATCTGCCCACGGTAGGAGAAATGTCCTCCCGTCAGCAGATTTTCTCAGAATCTGTGAAAAAAAGGTCGATGATCTAAGTGTTTGCTGGCCACGAGAGGGGTGGGGCAGTGACAGGGGGAGTCCCTCAAGGTAGGAAGTCACCTTGTTACCAGATTTGATAGACTAAAACCAGGAAGAAATAGATGAAATAGCGATATCTGGCTTTCGGTGCAGGTAGAAAAATGAAATAAAAGACTTTCTATTAGATTCCCAGAAAGCGTGAATTACTGCAGATGTGTCTGTAATTGTGACACTGTGCAACACAGTGCAGTGGGAAATGTTACTGCTCTGTGCCCCCACCCCCCGCCGCCCCAACTCCCATTTGCATCTGTTTCCTGGATGAGGGTGCTGGTCATAACCAAACTCTTGCGGATCTTGGCTGGCTCATGCTTCGCTGGAGGCCCTTTATGACAACGTGCTTTTTTTCTTTATCTAGGTGTGTTTTCCGGTTCCCCAAAAGGAGACATTTTGAGAGAAAAGGAGCAAAGGGACAATAGGCCACTCACGAATGGCCTTATAGCAGGCCAGTTCTATGCCCAATGCCAGGAAAGTCACAGGTGTGTTCCACTGAGACAATGAAATCATGCACTTGGACATACGAGCAGGTGATTGGGATGGGATGCATCCATCATGAAGACTCAAGTGCATTAGCTCCAGTGGGATGGCATTATTCAAATATAAATCAGGTTAATAACCGCCACTTTAAATTAAAAAAAAAAAATTCAAGACTAAACACGTTGATCCAGTATGGGTTGGGGAGGACTCTATAATCCTCAGAAACTCCAATAACATAAAAATGGTGTCTACAAAAGAGGGGTGTTTTCTGGCCGTGATTGGTTGTCATTTGTATTTTCTCTTCCAGCTCTTCCCAGAACTATCTGATCTCTGCTGGCTTTGCTCTGCTTTGTAAGAACAGAGGGGCCGGGCCCTTTGTCAAATTCATGCTTCTTTCACACACACTGGGCACTCAGACTAGATTTTGAGTACTCCTCTATAGTCCTAAATTGCTAAAAGAGATTTTTATTTCTTCGAAAAATCACTTTCTTTTCCTTAAAATGGTAGCACTTTACATGTTTTTATTGCTTTATAAGATAAAGCCCAGTTTCACATGTTTTCCCATTTGAGCAACATAGCACTCCTAGAAACTTCAGCCAGTAAGAGCATTTCAGAGGGTCATTAGCTTCAAGTTCATTTATTTTATATGTTTTCTGTAGGTCACCTCAAAACTTTGACCAGATGGCAGGACCTGTGTGGCTCAGTCAGTGAAGTGTCTGACTCTTGATTTCAAATCAGGTAACGATCTCACTGTGAGATCGACCCCTTGCGTTGGGCTCTGTGCTGACAGCGTGGAGCCTGCTTGGGATTCTCTCTCTCTTTCTCTCTCTGCCCCTGCCCCTCTTGCACTCCACACACACACTCTCTCTCTCTTTCAAAAATAAATACCAAAATAAAACCCCCCAAAAAACCGTTGACGGAATGAAATAGAAAGTATTTTTTAAAATAATAAATAAACAAGTAAATGAATAAGCAAGTAAGTGAATAAAGCCGACATAGTGGTGCTAAAATAATCTTGATTGGGACTCGGGTTCTTTGCTGTTTAGCTCAGCTGCATCTGCCTACTTAGGAAAATGATCAGAATCAGTCTCGCCTAGGAGGTTTCATTCCATGACTTGTTACACCCACAAGAATATTAGAGTAAATGTTTATATTGCTCTCAGAATTAAACACTGTAATGACTGTTGGGGAAGCCAGAGGTGAGGAAACTGAACGGCTCACTTCGTGGACACAAAATAAGAATGTGCAGCTTTTCGAGGTACATGCATTTCCTCTGTCATGAATTCCTCTACTAATTTAAGAGGGATTAAATGTGACCTGTTTACAAGAGGGTGTTAGTTGTGTTTAGGACTCAGAGATAGAAAGAATCATTGCTCCTACCCTTTCCTGGCTGATAATACTAGGATTTATGGGACTAAACTGCTGTATTTATACCTGGTCGAGAGCTCATAGATGGTAGTTAAAGCTTTGTGGTAGATGAGGTCATTTAGGTAAATCATGTAAAATGAGAGGGATAAAGGGAAGAACATCGAACTTTGGTGAATAACAACATTTACGTATTAAATGGAGGAATAAGACTAAAAATCTGGGAAGTAGGAAATATCAGAAAATAATGTAACAGTGTCATCAGTATGTTAGTTTCCTAGGATCGCGGTAACAAAATACCATAAACTGAGCGGCTTCAAACAAGCGAAATTTATTCTCTCACAATTTAGAAGCCAGAAGGACAAGGTGTCAGGAGAGCCAGGCTGTCTTCAAAACCTGTAGAGGAGGATCCTTTACTGGCTCTTCCAGCTCCTGGAGTTTCCAGGCATTGCTTGCTTGGGACTGTATCCAGCTTCATATGGCCATCTACCCTCTGTGCCTGTATCGTCACATGGCATTCACCTCTTGTAAGGACACCAGTCACATTCGATTAGGGCCCACTCTAATGACCTCATCTTAACTTGCTGACCTCTGCAAAGTTGCTTTTTCCAAAGAAGATTAAATGCACAGGTACAGGGAATTAGGACTTCATCATGTCTTTTGGGGGACATAATTCATACCATAACAGTGTTTCTAGAAGAAAGGACAGTAAAAGGTAAGAAACAAAACAGAGAACAGGTCAGGTGAGGACTCAATGTGTCTGCTGAATTTCATGATTAGAAGTCAGTTAATAACCTTATTTTCAGCAGACTCATTGGAAGGATGAGAACAGTGGCAGATTACATAGGATTGGGAATTGGATGGTGTAGAAAATTCTAGAGAGGGTAATGACCGGAACGAGATGTAGAGATGACGAGAGTTTGTGTGAGTCAGTAGGAGCGTGTGGTATAGTGTGCCTGCATATCCATGTGCATTACAACAGATTTTCCTCCTTCCTTCATTCTCTTTATCCCTTCCTATCAGTCTTTAGTCCTAGGCAGTATGGAGGTTTTTTTCCATTTTTCAAAATGTTTTATTTAATTTTGAGAGACAGTGCATGTGGGGATGGGGCTGAGAGAGGGAGACAGAGGATCCGCAGTGGGCTTTAGCCCAACGTGAGGCTTGAACTCACCAACCCCAAGATCATGACCTAAGCCAGAGTCTAACGCTCAACTGACTGAGCCACCCACGCACCCCAGGAGTTTTCTTTTTCCATAATGACACTTAAATGATGCTCTCAGAGGTCAATATTTGTGAGAGAAAGGTGTGTAACAACTGTAAGAGCATACCAGCATGAATCCAAGGCCATCCCTCCAGACTGAGTTGATATAAATGAGGAGAAAAGCAAGGAGATGCCTCCACCCTACTTGCCTGTAAGCATCGTACGCTTTTTTTGCATTGTAGCTGGGTAGAGTTGCCACAATAAATACAGGACGTCTAGTTAAACTTATATTTCAGATTAAAAAAAACCAAATAATACTTGTATAAATAGATCACACGCTATTTGGGACATACTTCGATTGGTTTTTGTTTTCATTGTTTATTTGAAACTTAACGGGATGTCCGTGTTTTTATTTGCTAAATTTGGCAGCCCAATAGTTGAGTGAATATGTGTTAGTAGGGGAAAAGACAGAGAGAGATTGAGAGAGGGAATATGAATGCAGGAGTATTCCTAGAGAATAGGGAGGGAGAGCTCATGTGGAGGAATTAACTTGAAATATAAAAATAATAATAATAATCCTTTCACTGAGGCAGGAAGAAAAGAGGTGGGGTCAATATAAGTATATCCAATTAGGGGAATAGGAATTTGTGAGACTTCATTTCCAGTCATCTCTACTTCATCTGAACCAGGAGGGAGAGACTTCTTCTGGGATTGAGGAGGTAGACATGACATTGGGAGAAGGAGTGCAGAGAGAATAGTGAACATTTGTAATAGCCATTTGGGAGAACTATATCATAGGAAGGTGTAGGTGATGATTGGTGGTCTAGGAGACCACTAATTGAGCCTCCCTGGCTCCCTGGGAGCAAGAGGTACAAGCCGACTTCTCAAGAGAACTGCAGAGGAAATGGTTTAAGTTGTAGGCTATGGAGAATTGCCAAGCCATCAGGTCCCCAAGTCTGGAAAAGGGATTGGTGAGACTGGAAAAGGGAGAATACTGAAAAGGAATAATCTCTCTCTCTCTCTCTCTCTCTCTCTCTTCCACCTCCTCTCTAACGTTTTTCTCTAAGTTAGTTTATTGTGAGTCAAGCTGTTATAGCACTGTGGCAAGATGCCAAGAGATGCCTTAGTCTTAGTTCAGCCCCCCAGCAGAGAAAGAATTTCTTATTCCTATTTGCCATAGCAGAAGTTCCAGAACTGATGTTCCCTGGTTCTCATTGACTCTGGTTAGCTCTACTTGACCACTCCTAGAGCAGGCTCGCCTATTAGGTTGATAGAAACTGTTGATTGGCTAATCCTGGGGCTTGACTACGTGGACTGGAATTGGTGATCGGGGGCAAGATAAACTGGAGTGCCATATGGTTTAATGGGCAAATATAGCTTGTAACATTTATGTCCAGGGTTTGCAGAGGACTAGAAACATAAAAAATGACATTGGAGGAGCATAAAAGAGCCAAACATAAATTTTATACTTTGGTCTAGGGTTTATATTCCTTGTATAGTTTTATATGTCCACTTTGCATTCAACCCAATCATGGAGAACTCATGATTACAAAGGAGAACTATGGTGGACACCAGTGGTAACTTCCTATTTGCAGGTGAAACTGGGCTTAAGTATTTTGGGGTGATAGATGTCTGTCTCATTCTTCTAGATCCATAATTGTATACTACCTAATAGTTATCCTAAAAAAAAAAAACCCACACGGTAACATGTGGTATCCTGAGTAGTAATGGCACAATGTAATTCAATTCACCAATTCAATTTAACAAGTACTTAGTGCATATCTACTATGCGAAAGTCACTGTTTTAGAAATTAGGGAATAAGATGTGCTGTGTGCACACGTGTTCTCAGAAAATATTATTGAATGGATTTATTTATATAAATAAATTAATCAGAATTAATAAGTTACGTGAAATTGTTGTAGACAGAATTTAATATTAGTAAGGATTTATGTGGATGTTATTGGGTGAATAGTTTTCACGAAGATTTAATTTTAAAATCTCTTGTGTAAATAAAGATAGTCTAGGTTATACTAACGTAAGGAAAAACAAGCTCTCCAAATTTCATGGGTAGAAATCAGCACAGCCTTCATTCTTTGCTCACATACATGTCCGTCTTTCATCAGCAAGGTGTTCTGTTCCATGTGGTCCTTATTGAAGGTGTCAAGGTGGTGTGGGCTGTGATCATCCACAACACCAGTCAATAATGCAGAATAAAGCCAGGATAAAGGATAATGCAGGGACTCTTATGTGATTCCATCTAGAAATGACACCTCTGCTCATATGTTAGTGGTCAGAGAAAGTCCTATCGCCACACCTAACTTCATAGGGGAGAAGCACATAGGCTTTCCATGTGCTTGGAGATAGAGGGAAGTAAGATGATTGCCAATTTTAATCCATCTCAATTTCTCAAAGCTGAATTACAGTATTTAGTCATTAGCTGCTTCATGATGAGGATATCATTATGAGAGTTTAATGGCAACCATCATTTATGAGCATCTATTAAATTCCAGGTACTATGCTTGCAACACTGGATGGTTAATATTGGCTGTCCATGTTTATAGATGTGGAAAGTGAGTTGCAGAGGTTATATAGATTGTCCAAAGTCATAAGAGCTAATGCATGACTATATAAATCGTTCATATTGTCTAATCCTGAGAGAATTCACAAACACCTCTCAGATCTTGTTACGGGGAATCTTACTGCCTGGTAAATACATGTTGATTAACACGCATTGAGCAATTAAGAAATGCTAGCCATTGATCTAAACACTGTCTGTGTATTTTCCCATTTAAGGAACAAACATCTGCCCAACTGCCCCAGTTCTGTAGTTTGCCCTTTCTTCGATGAACATGTGATAAATTATTTAGTTGCTGTAATCTAACATTTACAAATATTTAGGTAGGCCAGAAAAGAACACTCAGAGTAGAGAACATCACGTGGGAAGAGTCTTAGACTTAACATGGAGACTTCGTCTTCAGTTCTTATCTCGTCTTCTCTGAACAAGGCACTCGGCCTTCATCCACCCTGGTTTCCTTTTCTGTAAAGTGAGTGGGTTAGATCAGTGACCACTGTGCGCCTTGCTGATACTCTATGGTGGTTTTTCTTTTAGTCATTCTGTATGCATTTAGACTAATTCAACAAGGCAGAATTTGAAGCCTCTGACTGTTTCTGAAAAGGGACCCTAGAGCAAGAAAAGAGACTGGTCAAAATCATGGTAAGAATCAGGCAAGGATATGTTCAGTCCTCAACAGAGGTAACGGGCTAGTGGGGCACTCTTGGTTTGTGTCAGGTTTTGAGAGATGAACTTGCAGAGGAATCTGGATGGCTAATGAAAGCAAATTAGTCCTTGGGTGGAAGGTAGGCTTACTTGGTTCTCAACTTGCAACTTCTACAGCCTAAAATTTTCTCCTTGGCATCAGCATTAATATTGTGCAATGAATCTGAGTCGAGCAGGAAGTGAAGTCAGAAGGACGTCAAATCAACGATTAAAATATCCAGCCATTCTCCCTCATCTCTAGCTGCTTCACTCCTTAGAGACTTCTTAAATGTCCTTTGAGCTCATGATTCTCAGCTGGTGATGGAAATCACCTCCTTCTCATGCTCCTACAATATAAAAATACCACATTTCTAAAATGAGGTGCTATACCAGTGGTATGGAAAGTAGGCTATTTTATAGAGTCAAATAACAAGTTTCTCCCTAGACAATAAGCTTGCCGCACCAATTTTTCTCAAGTGACAATAAACATACCAAAGAATGACTTCTTTCTCAAAATTTTAAAGCTAAGTATGTTTGCCAAAGAATAGGTTATATGATATGAAAAATGCATGCTGCATAGAAAGGGATAATTATTTCAGTTCATCATAACATTGTGTAGGAAAGATAGATGCTATTATATAATTCAGCTACAATGACCAACTAGGTCTCCAAACCTAAATATTCAAGAAAGATGGAACTACTTGGGAGCATAAGTAAAGTATTTCAGGTGTCCAGCCAATTATTACCATAGATTATACCCAAGGAGTGTAACTTCCTTAATATAATTTTCAGGCTCCAATCTGCTACTTAATACTTCAGATAAGTTAGCCAGATTTTCTTGTTTAACAGAAATAGACAATATTTCTATCACTTTTCACTATGTGTAATTTTTTCAAATGCTCCTTGATGCAATAATACCCCAAAGAGGGTATTATATTCATGCTCACTTTACAGGAGGGGAAGCTGAAGTTCAGTGTCTAAAGCTCAGGTTGTGGTAGTGAGATCTTGATACAAAACCAGGCCTCCAGCCTGCAAAATCTACACTGCATCTCACTGTCACACATAAGCCCTAATTTGACCATTGTATTACCTATTGCCCTCAAAGAAATAGTGACAAATCAAGTAGGATACTTCTTTTTTTTTAATTTTTTAACGTTTATTCATTTTTGAGAGACAGAGACAGAGCATGAGTGGGGGAGGGGCAGAGAGAGAGGAAGACAGAATCTGAAGCAGGCTCCAGGCTCTGAGCTGTCAGCACAGAGCCTGACGCGGGGCTTGAACTCACGAACTGCAAGATCATGACCTGAGCCGAAGTTGGACGCTCAACCGACTGAGCCACCCAGGCGCCCCTAAAGTAGGATACTTCTGATATGACCCATAGGGAGAGGCCATGACAAATAATTAGCCCCAAGTAGCAGCTATTTATTGAGTGCCTACTATGTGCTAGGTACAGCAATAAGCAAGACGGATGAAAATGCCCACCTCGTGGATTTTGATGGAAATGACTGGGGTAGAGAGAGAAAGGACAATAAGTAAAATAAAATAAGTAAACAGACGATGTGTTCAATTATGATCAGTGTGAAGGGGAAATGAAGCAGAGGGGAGAGTAGGAAGTGCTAGCAGGTGCTGAGAGTTTGAACGTTAGGGAAGATCTCGCTGAGAATGTGGCATTTTAGCAATGATCCAAGGGGAGAGAGATGACAATGCCGGTAAACTGTAAGTCAAAGGATTATCAGGAACAAAACTGAGCGTGTGACTCTATCACAGCTGCCCAAGCCTCCAAAATCCTCTACATCCAACGTGAAGGTAGGATGTAGGAAGATAAGCCAGTGCTCACCATCCACCACCCTGGCTTCGCAGGCTCTGGGGAGAAAGCGAGCTTTGAACTGACTCCAGGTGGTGTCAGGGGTGAGTGAGGTGCCACACGGAGCACTGAGCTGACAAAATGCCATTCACCTGAAGGGAAGGATACTCTTCCACTCACGTTGGGAGAGAGCTCCAGGACAAGACTCTTTTTATTTCTTTGTCTCTCTCTCTCTTTTTTTTCTCCTAAACACCTTGTCCTCTTTGCTTCTTTCATTTCTATCGTCTTCTCTTTCTAATTTTCATATAATAGGAAAAGGAAAAGACCTTGAGAAATGGTAAGTAATTGGAAAGGAGGGTCAAATCAATTCCTCCTTTTCCACCTGCTCATCCCGCTAATTTCACTCACCGCTCATCTTAAAACTTGCGTTTTCTTGACTGTATCGAATCCCTTTTTCTCAGGTAAACTCATTCTGTTTGAGAGTTTACAAAATAAAAACTACGTTGGCATGCATAAACAATTGATTCCACTGGGTGATCAATGAGTTTAGTCTTTGAAGGATTCAGCCCAAACCATTTTAACCCTGGTTTTGCTTTTATTTAGTGAATCATTCCATTGGACTGAACTATTACAACGAGAATGGTCAGTTTGAGTTTGCCAAGTGTGGGCCTATCCTCAAGGAGAAATAAAATCGAACCTAACCACCCATCTTCAGTTAATTTGGATTATACCTAAAGAAGTCGCCAAATATTTTTGCTGTAATATTTCTGGATAAAATTGGAAAATAAAAATTTTTCTCACTTTCTCCCGCCTTCTTCCACCTCCAACAGGTGTATTCAATATTACACCAGATTGCCTTCCATGATGCTGTCCCAGTGAATCACCCATCTGGGTTGCCTTTGTACTTTTTAAATCACAGTGATGAATACCTGACTTTAAAATTTTACAGATGGTGTCTCGCTTTGGTTGGTCCTACTTTAAGAGAAAATTTATGATTTATCTGGGGGGGGGGGGAACAGCTCCTCATTTCACAGATTTCTCAAACCTTTCCAACATTTTAGATATTTGCTGCTGCAGAAATAAATGGAATGCCCTCACCTGATTTATAGATGCCAGTAGGGTTAAATTCCGGGCTTGAATTATGTATAGAATTGGAAATGACATTTTGAAAATTTAGAGTTTCTGTAAGTTTATAAATGCACAGACTCAGAGAAAGTCTAGTTGGAAAGACTATTGGTACTCATCAATCTGTACTGTTACTTGATGTATAAAACCACTATACAGTGGGCCAATAAATGGTTGTCCAGCTCATGCTTGGACACCAGTAGCCTGTCTTTCAAAATATACAAAAGACTCATGCTCTATCTGGTTGAGAAAAAAAAAAAAAGGAGGAAAAGAATTAATTAGAAATATGATACCCTCTACTGTCTCTGTAGAGTGAATACCTTTGTCCTTACATTTAAACTGTCCAATTTCTGGACAAATCTAAGTATTCTCATGTGTTTTCACAGATTTTTAAAATACACTTGGGTTTGTAAGAGTGTAGTGACCGTGTTTTCAAACAATAATAGCCAAGACATCTAATTTCCACAAAATTCTAATGTGGTCTATTTTTTCTTTTTTTTTTAATTTTTTTTTTCAATGTTTTTTATTTATTTTTGGGACAGAGAGAGACAGAGCATGAACGGGGGAGGGGCAGAGAGAGGGAGACACAGAGTCGGAAACAGGCTCCAGGCTCTGAGCCATCAGCCCAGAGCCTGACGCGGGGCTCGAAATCACGGACCGAGAGATCGTGACCTGGCTGAAGTCGGACGCTTAACCGACTGCGCCACCCAGGCGCCCCTGTGGTCTATTTTTTCTAATGCAGATGCTTCTCTGAAAAGGGTTCTAAGGTTGACATTCTCTTTGAACTTCTTTTCCCTAATCAAAATGAGAACGTAAAATGTGTTTTTATGAAATTATATTGCCAAGACGATCCAGACCAATATATGAACTGGTTAATTTCCTCTTTCTCTGTTTTAAGCACATGGACTTTATTCAGATGCATTTTTCATCGCCTTGCAAGTATATTAGTCACATTTCTTTGGGTGAAAAACGGGTTTGTCAGTATCAGAACCAGTCTTGAATGTCTAGTTCCATGTTCCTTACTCCACATATGGCATGTCTGTGCCTCAACTCATTAACAATTTGAGATGAGAGTAATTATGCCATGGAAAATGGTACAACATTGTTATTCTTAAGCATACGATTGATGTTTTCTACCGTTGGCGAATAACTTTAAAGACTTAGTGTATATTGGCGCTGTGGTTAAAAGCTCCAGCCCGGGAGTCAGACATCCCGTGTTTGAATGTTGGACCTTCTACGTTTTCCTTATGTGACTTGGGCTAATTACTGAAGCTCATCCCTAAGATGTGTAATAATTATACTTCTATTATAAGTCTAAATTTAAAAGTGATGTTCCACGTGAAAATGTTCATCTCTCTGCCTATCACAAAGTAAACGTAAATGAAATGTTAATTATTGCTACACATCATTTTTCCTAAACACAAAATTTGAATTGATAATACTGACAAAGGATAGTTTTCTGAGCCATGCCATACTGGTTGAGTCAACAATATCATCTGCCTTTTTGCTTGACCGATTCATCCTAGTTTCCCAGAGATTTCCTGGGTGTTAATGCTGACAGCCCTACATCCTGGGAACCTTTCTTTAACCTGGGAAAACCACGATAATTGGTAAGCATACCCAGAATCCACATCTTCAGCCTGGATATATGATTCTCTAGTCTCACTTTCAACTCTGTATTTTTTTTTCCTATAGAGTAACTCCTGAATTGTGATAATGGATTTTAAAAACACATAAGATCTTACAATATGTATCATTTAAGAATGTAAAGGTGTGGCGGGGGTCTGGGTGCTTGGTCTGTTGGGCATCCAACTCCTGATTTCGGCTCTGGTCATGATCTCATGGTTGTGGGATCTGGCCCTGGGTTGGGTTCCCCACTGAGCATGAAGTCTGCTTGAGACTCTCTCTCTCTCTCTCTCTCTCTCTCTCAACCTCTGCCCCTCTACTCCACTTTTGCACTCTTTCATGCTTTTTCATGCTTTCTCTTTCTCTCTCTCTTAAAAAAAAAAAGAAATGTAAATGTTTAATTATTAAGTCTTGAATTAAGAGAAACATGCTACGTTGTTAGGACAAGTATGATTAAAATGTGTTAGGGGGGTTATTTTTCTCTCCACACTTCTTGTGACAAATTTAGTTCTGACTGGTTCTCAGAGTTGGGGTCTAAAATACTTGGGTTGGTTGAAGAAATCTCAAAGTATATCTTAACTTTAATCTAAGTAGTGATCATTTACTTGGAGATCTATGAATTAACACTCAAAAGCTGACACTCAGGGTATCCGAGAAATTCAACAATGTGACAAAAATTCATATGTATACATTTGTGCATTTTTCAGGGAGAATATTAACAAATTTTGTCAGATTTCAAAAGGAAAAAATGGTGCCCAAATGTGTAAGTTTTATTTACTGGAGAAGGTTTGAAAAACTAACATATACACAATTTGGATCGACTTGATGCTGGGAGTACATATCTCTCACCTGCCTTCCACCCCACATTGATCCTGTTATTTTTATTTTTTAAATGTTTATTTATTTATTTTGAAAGGGAGAAAAAGTATGTGTGCGTGTAGGAGGTGGCAGAGAGAGAGAGAGAGAGAGAGAATCCCAAGCAGTATCCTTGATGTTAATGCAGAGCCTGGAGGTGAGGGCAGCTAAATCTCATGAACCTGAGATCATAACTTGTGCCAAAGGTCATGGCTCAAGGCCTGTCACTCTGGGACACCTGGGTGGCTCAGTCTGTTAAGTGTTCGACCTTTGATTTTTGTCTCAGGTCACGATCTCATGATTCATAGGTTCGAGCCCCACATGGATCCCTGCATCAGGCTCTGTGCTAATGGTGCACAGCCTCCTTAGGATTATCTCTCTCCCTGTCACTCTGCCCCCCCCCCCACAAATAAATAAGTAAACTTAAAAAAATAGTCACTCAATTGACACAGCCACCCAGGTGACACCCCACTGATCTCTTTAAATCCTTGGATTTAATGCTTGAAACCCCAAGCATAATTTCAGAATAACTTGGTTCAAATCCTCTTGGAGATTCCTTTCCTCACTCAACATTAGACAAGTTTTGAATTGGTCACAAAAAGTTTGACTTTATGATATGGCCAATTATATTTGATAGATCATTTCTGTGAGGGATTTGTTGTGAGAAACAATGATTAATATTATTATTATTAGGGTAACAGAGAGAATGTGTTAGAAGAAGGTAGACAAGAAGTCTGCTCTAGGTGGTACAGACAGTGTGACTTATTTACCTAATCATGGGCTTAGGTCAGTGAGTAAAGAGCATTTCTAATTTTCAAATGAAAATTATTTCTTTACAGTAGCATGAGATAGCCTATGCTGAAAGATCATCATAGGTGAAAGCCTTGGGAAATTGGTGTTTGCGAGGTGGACCATACTTGTAAACACAAATGTTCCCAAGTTCCAAGAAATGGCTTCGGGACAAGAAATGGGTTGGAAGAAGTGGTTTCAAGACTAGATTTGAGAATAAGAGCATTAGAGGATCATCTTTATGTGGTAACAATGCACGAGTGCATGGACAGATATGGCAATTTATAAGGGTATATACTCAAAGTTGCACGGAGATGTAGCAAGAGATGAGAAGTTCTCTGTCATCCAGGCAACAATGCTCCACTGTTGGACACACTGAACTTGGTTGAGAAAGCATTGCATAAAGCTTATCAGATTACCTCTAAATTCATCACCAATGTCAAATGGACTTTCGACATTGCTTGGCAGACCTGCTTCTTTTTTTTAATTGACTGGTAATTCCAGGAAACCTATTGTTTATGTACGTATTCCCCAGTATCGTCAAACCTCTAGCCTTCCACGATTTTTCACGCTCAGTAAATGATTACTTATTGCTTCACAGAGAAAGTATAAGTTTCCAAAGAGGAAGATGTTCAGTCCCGGAAACCAAATATGCCCCTCTGCTACAATGGAAGTGATATATCTTCTACACCTTCTTCTGTTTAAGTCTGGCTGCCTCACCTTTGCTCCAGTCCCTCTGTTCCTGTCACCTCAGGAATCTCATACTTGACATTACCTACTGTCTCCTGAGTCTTCAACTTGTTATTCTACTTGAGCTTTGTTATCTCAGCTAAACTTGTCTCTTTCATTGAAAGAAAGAAAGAAAGAAAGGGAAAAGAAGAGAAAAGAAGAGAAAAGAAAAGATTTCTCTCCAATAAAGAAAACTTCTGTTTTGTAAATAATGATTTCACATTTTCCCAAGGAGCTCATATAGGGCTGCAAAACACTTCAGCGTTCAGCCATGGTGGCAGGGGGAGGAGGGCAGGATAGGAAACAGGGGATGGTGTGGGAAAGGCAGGCTGCCATGCTTCTTCGGCATTCCCATGGAGAATTCCCACTGTTTTATGTTTCCTCCAATACCTGTACTTTCCTTTTATTCCCTCCCAGTCAAACTACTTATTGTCTCCACTTGCTGCACTCCATACTATCTTCTGACTCCAGCTTTCCACTCCCAAACTGGCATGCTGATGTCACCAATGCCCTTGGCGTCCCAAGATCCCAAAGGCACACTTTCATTGTTACCTTAGCTGACATCTCAAACACATTCAATGTATTTGACTTTCCTCGAACCAATTTCTTGATTTGGCTCCATATGCCATAGACTTCTGTTTTTCATTCAACTTGCTGGTCAGTCCTTGCTGGCACCCTCCCCCTTCTCTCTCCTTCTCTTCCACTCAGTCTTCAAAGGTTGACATTCCAATCAAAGCTTTAGCTTTCCCTCTTGTGTTTAACGTGAATCTTTAACGTGAGCTACAGGTCTTGAAATTACATCACACATTGACCTCTTAACCTCATGTCTTACCATACTTCAACACTCTGACTATGGTACCGTCACTTTGATGAAATATGGAGTTTTTAAATTAAAAGTACAACCCCCAAAATGTAAATTTGCCAGTGGAGACTTTTTTCAGGCCATCATGTGGAAAAGATACAGGAAGAAGTTTTTACGAAAATATGACCAACATGGTCATGAGGACTGAGAGACAGTTAATACCATGTACCTGATAACGCAGGGATGTGTGTAAATGCTTGAAGCCAGAAGTGAAATTTATTTGGATAAAGCGATACGGTAGTAGGCAAGAAACAACTGAGGTGGACAATAGTCAGTAAAAGAATTTTTAACTAGAGCATAAGATTTAATTCTTCCTTAGAACCCACTTAAATATTATCGTAGGTCAAGACTTGTGATTCTGCACTTTGGATAGCTGGGCTTGTCCTACGTTATCTACGTTACTTGGACAATTAAGCAAGGATGGTGTTGCCCGAGAGGAGACATTCTGTTAGGCTGACCCATATGAATTGCTGATAATTGTCCATTTTGCCCCCTTTTAAAACCATTAAACGGTGGCACCACCTAATATCTAGATGCACGTTAGCTTTGTGAGTTTTTAAATTAATAGCTACATAAGTACATGTGCTCTTGCTTTCTGATGTTTATTAGTTTCTTCAAACTACTTGGCTTTTATTTTTATTTTATTTATTTATTTTTTTTAATTTTTTTTTTTTCACGTTTTTTATTTATTTTTGGGACAGAGAGAGACAGAGCATGACCGGGGGAGGGGCAGAGAGAGAGGGAGACACAGAATCGGAAACAGGCTCCAGGCTCCGAGCCATCGGCCCAGAGCTGGACGCGGGGCTCGAACTCACGGACCGCGAGATCGTGACCTGGCTGAAGTCGGACGCTTCACCGACTGCGCCACCCAGGCACCCCTACTTGGCTTTTAAAAACGGTATCCATTTATTGGTAAAATACTAGCAATTTTTGAATGAAACATACAATACTTGTATTATAGCCAACAAATAATGTATCTGTGCCAGAATTAATCTCTTTGACATAGCATTTTCTGAAAGTAATTTGTTTATCTCTTCCATAGTACATGCTTGTACAAAACTTTTTTGTGAATATAACACATAGGTTCATCTTTTTCATTAAGCACTTTGAACGTAGCCAGGTGCTGTGGCGATGGGGGGAATTTCAAATCTAATATATTAAAAAAATAGCATAGCTACTATTTGTTCTTTGACACTTTTACTATTTATAAAAAGGCTCTATGGATATATTCTCTTATTCAATTTTCATGTTTCACTTCTGCAGAATTTAATAGGAGTTGAGAGTGTTAATGAAAATATCCTTTGGTAGTATTTTTCAAAGCTCCAATTCCAAAGACTTCTAACTACTTCTTTGTTATTGGAAACAAATGATAATTTTGATGTGTTAAAGACTTAATAAGAAACATGTATAATACCTATTTTTATTACAAACTTTCTCCCATTGGTATTATATGTGTATTTTTGTACAAGGGAGATACCACCTAGAGAGAGGTTTATATTTAGGCTTATAATTTATCAGGTAAGTGATTTGCTTTTAAATTGATGTTTAAAACTATTCATATGATAAAATGAAATCAAATTAACTTCGAAAGTAAACCATTTTCTACTCTAATAAAACATAGTTTTTTTTTTTTATGTTTCTGGGTCTTAAATAAATAGGAGATGGAAGGCAAATATAATGCCCTTAATTTCATAAACTGTTATTTAGCACATCTCAAAATCCTATTTCACTAAAAATGAACCCCATTGCAAGAAAAAACTAAAGAGTAATGAAAAGAAAACTCAAAATCAATACAGAATAACGGCAGGAGTTTTACCTTGGTGTGTTGGACAGTTTACAGGTTTCCTAAATTGGCTTCACCTCGTAGTTTTAGTTGGAGATGGCAGGTGACACTGACCTGGGTCATGTGTTGTGAGGGATGATAAAGGACGGGAGCAAAACCCTCCCTCATTGCCTTGGCAGACATTTCCCTCTGCATCACCATGGGTTCGACTTTTGTTTTCAGAGGAGCAGTTTTAGGTGAAAGCAAGGAATCTTCGTGTTCTGCCAAACGTGAAGCAGGGAGAGTTATTGTAGCAACAGCCACCTCTGCTCAGGTTTAGCTCGGATGTCAGCCTGACATTTGCTCAGGGCAGGTGGTCTCAAAGATTTGGCCTTCAGTGTCGTTTTCCAACCCTTGGTGGAACTGGAGAAGCCGCCAAAAATGAGGCAAGAGTGAGAACAAGGCTGCCGGACAGCTGATCGACCATTCTCTATGTGCTAACAACCCCGTCATTTCACGTCCCCAACTCTTCACATGTAAATTGGTATCTGTCCCACTGGTCTCAGGACAGTGTCGTGGGCTTAGATGAGACACTATATTCACAAGTTCTTTAGCAGCTACCAGGTATTATGCAGGTGGAAGGTGTAGGTTTACCATAGTCTTAATTTGAAGGCATTGATTTGGAAGTCTTCCCCGGGGGGTGGGGTGGGGTGGGGGACAGGAGGCATAAGTTCAAAGAAAGTGAACTAAACCATTTGAACTTCTGAACAGTCTCTCCTCCAGCGGCTATTTATCTCTATTGTGAAGCTTCAGTCTGTGGCTCTGGGTCTTAAACTTAACAAGTACCTGATGTATTTATAAAAATGCGGCTTCCCTGGCCACAATCTTTGGTATTTAAGGTCAGTGAATTTTTACGAGTCTGGTGATTCTGGTGAAGAGGTCAGTATGGAGTGAGACTACCCAGCTTCCATGTTCGTATGGAATACCCTAGCATTTAAGGGTGTTAGCCTTTGGGTCAGCTGTGACATTTATCCCTAGGTACTCTTAGGCAATGGTATGGATGTCATTTTTTACCCCTACAAATTTGTTTGTTCACCAATGTGATGGTATTTGGGAACAAAGCCTTCGGGAAGGAATCAGGTTCTGAGGATGAGGCTTAGTGCCCTCATCCGAAAAGACAGGAGACTCTTGTCCCTTCTTCTGCTCCCAGCCATGTGGGCATATGAACCAAGGATTGCCTTCCGTAAACCAGAAAAATGGTTCACACCAGAACCCTGCCATGATGGCACCTTGATCCCGGACTTACACGCTCCAGAACTGTGAGAAATAAATTCTTGTTTATTGAGGCCACTCAATCTGTGGTAATTGTTACAGCGGCCCGAACAAAGGCAAATAGGTGTATTTTCCCATTCATTTTTCATTTATGCCTTCATTGAATATTTACTGAGCATCTATTATGCTAGATCCTGGCCTAGGTACTGGAGATGGAAACAACCAGGTTGACAAACTCCTTCCTCCTGAACTTCTGATGCTAGTGATAGGAAGGCAGATAACAAACAAACAAAACTGGCTGACAATTCACACTGGGAAAATATCAGTGCAGGTGTTCATAGACAGTAGTCACAGGATTTATTTTAGTAAGCTGGTCAGAACTGATGAAAATGCAGTATCATCTGGTCACTGACTACGTTCATGATGTTCAATCTGAGGCTACACATTTTTTCAGTATTTCCAGTTTTCTCATCGGTGAAATGAGATAAATTTGGGAACTACTTCGCAAGGTTGTCGGTAGGATTAAATATGATCCCTGCAGAGCAGTTAGCAGATTGTCAGGTACGTAACAAATGTTCAGGAAGCGTTAGCGGTGACTGTTATTATTATTATTTCTATTATTTTGGCTCTTAGTATGGCGAAGGAGCCCTCTACTAAGCACTAAGTAAGCAAAACAAAGCTATTGGGTAAACAATGTGATAACTTTCTTCCTTTGTGGGATTTTATTAGTGACTCAACAGAGAAAATGGCTCTATGATAACATTTATACCTTAGGTAAATTAAATTGTATTTGTATATATCATATAGATCTGTTTGTTTATTGATATATATGATATGTGTGTGTGTGTAGGTATATATATGCCACAAGCCGATCTGTTTAAAGTGGTTGAATAAGTCAAATTCATTGCACCACCGAAGGAAAGGCTGTGATTAGGGCTTCAGATCCAGTTCAGACCAGAAGTATAGATCAGGCTTTAAAAACTTTTTTTAATGTTTTTATTTATTTTTGAAGGGGAGAGAGACAGAGCATGAGCAGGGGAGGAGCAGAGAGAGAGGGAGACACAGAATCCGAAGCAGGCTCCAGGCTCTGAGCTCAGCACAGAGCCCGACGCGGGGCTCAAACTCACGGACTGTGAGATCATGACCTGAGCTGAAGTCGGCCGCCCAACCGACTGAGCCACCCAGGCGCCCCTAGATCAGGCTTTAGATCCAATTTCCCATCAGTCTCTGGTTCTGCTTGGCTCTTTAGGTTTCATCCTCAGGCAACCAAATGGTGGTGCTAGGTCCAGGGCTCATATCTGAAACCGGTTAGATCCAGTGGAAACTAGAGCATTGTTTCCAAAGGATTTTTCCGAAGTGAGAATTATTTTCTTTCTCAGAAACCTCAGGCAAATATCTCTCTGCATCTCCTTTGGCAATTGGGGAACTTGCTTGTTTTTGACCAATCTCAGTAAAGAGGAGAAATGCCATTTGATCGCTGGCATGGACCTTCCCTTCCCTTCCCTTTCCAATCACTCTGGAAAGGGCAATTTTCCTAATTGTGGTGGGCTAATCAGGGCCAAGCCTGAAATTGGAAAAAAGTTCTTAAATCATTTGAGTATACAATGCAGAAGGGACTGCTCCGAAGACCATCACCCCCTATAGGTGATTCTGGAATCCTTCTTAATCTCACACAGGGCTTTAGTGTGTCAGGTCACAAGTGTAAGAGAACTGACCTGAAGTGCTCAGAAAGGAAGTAAACGTGACCTGAGGGAGTAATACTTTGGCCTCAAGAGAAGAGCTAATATGGCTGCTGTGTGTGTGTGTGTGTGTGTGTGTGTGTGTGGTGTCAAGCTGAAGTTCAGAAATGTGTTTGGGATAAAGCAGTTGTTCCTTCATTCTTACATTTATTAAATGCCTAGACACTAAATGCCTGGGATGCCATTATCTGCCCTCCAGGATGTGGATGTGAGGGCAAGAAAGGAGTGAGGGGTAAGAGTGGAGTATAAAATTGGGAACCTAGAGGGGTTACCCGGGTAGCTCAGTTGACTAAACGACTGTCTCTTGATTTCAGCTCAGGTCATGATCTCTCTGTTTGTGAGTTCGAGCCCCACATCTGGCTCTGTGCTGACAGTGTGGAGCCTGCTTGGGATTCTCTTTCTCCCTCTCTTCCTGCCCCTTCTGTGCGCGCATGCTCTCTCTCTCAAAACTGATAAATAAACTTAAAAAAAATTAAAAAAAAATTGGGAACCTAGAAAGGAGTCATGGTCGTACAGTCAGTAGATTAATTGCATCATTCTGAAAGGTAAGGTAGACTAAAAGAGGGTATTCTATACCCCCTGGCCCCTGAGAAAGGAGACAAGGGGACAAAGGGAAGGAGACCTAATTGTTTTACCAAATGATGTTATGATTTGTCCCAGCACTTACCACCAAAATTTGCCTAAATTTACGTCACTTGGACCATTATTTATTTACTATTTTTCTCAAATAAACTCTTTTAAACTTAATTTTGTTTTTATCTTCCTAATCCACAAACGGACCGGTTTAATTTGCTTATTATATTTTGGTATGTATTCACTAAATACATAATCCAATTTTTAATAAGTAAAATGAAAAAAAAAGTCTTTCTGCATACCCCTTGAAATAATCTTCCACCATGGAACCTGTCTCACACTTTGGGAAGCCTGGCTTTCTTCTGATCATCCCTTTGGGAGCCCTGAGATTTTAATTTCAGCCTAAGCAACCCATCCACAGGGCTCTAAGCCTCTAGGTTTGGGCGTCCTTTAGCTTACCAATTCTTTGGGAAGCATTTTCTGGGAATTCCAACTTTTATTTCTAAATATCCCTAAGCCATTTTCCCTCACCCCTGGTGGCTGAGTCCTGAGAAAGTTCCCTTTCTTATTTTCCTAAGATGGAGTGAGAAGTCAGGTGTCTCTGTTCTCCATTTCTGCCCACAGTCTTGGTGCTCCAGACTCAGCATCTGGAGTGAACGCTTTCTCCATTGCAGCTTGGTCGATGCGTCAGCTGTGACATTTGCCTTTTACAGATTAAAAAAAAAAAAAAGAGGTCCCCTTATGTGCTGTTTGTGCTAACTCTCCTGACACATTTATTTTTGATTTATTGCATATTAGATTTCAGGTCTTCAATTTGCATCTTGCTGGCAAATAGATAGCGTCAGAAGGTTATGTCGTGGCGCACGTCTGGAGCTGTATGTACATAAAATACAGGCACGTTCAAATGGCAAAGCTCAAAGATGGAAACAAAGGACACACCATAAGTGTTTGACCCGAATTGTTTTACCCTTTCTGTTGCATAAGTGTCAGAATATAAAGTGGCATCATTTAAAAATACGGGAGGTTACTTCTGAAGTTATTTGTTGGCGGTTGTGTTTTATTTTCCGCCCCTGGATTGAAAGTAATGACTGACTTTTGGAAATAGGTTTTTTATTGCAAAATATACAAGTACCAAAGGGAAGTTTTTAAAAAAAGTTTATGTCAATTTTCACATTGTGTCATGGTGAATGAAATAGAAAAACACGAACAAATTCCTTCTACAGGACTTTCATTAAAAGCATTTACAAAAGCGGGCTTTCTCTCTCCTTCATTTAAGAAGTACCGTTGAGACAAGGATATCCGTCTAATAGAATTGGCTATTTAGTTTGAAATTTCTTGTTTTGTTATTCATAAGCTTAGATGGCTGGCTTCTGGCTAACCTTAATCAGTTAGGAGTACAACAGTCTGAGCCAGGCACAGCCTCCAGGCTCTCAGTTTCCTTTAACTGGAAAATGGGCACAATAATAACTGAGTTAACAGCCGCTTTGTAGACCTGTTAAGGGAGTTGAATGAGAAAATTTATTTGAAACCGGTTTGTAAATTCCATGGGACTATAAAATGAATAACAACACTGCAACATATCTATAGCACACACGTAAGATATTTATAAGTTATATAATTTGTATCATATAAATTAGCACATATGGCAATTATTTAATGACGGTCAATGATACCACACCACCTTATACATTTAAAATGTGTCCAGCACTAATAAACATGCTTTCAATTTAAAAGATCCTTGTCCATCTATGTCTGAAAGGGCACTGACATATAGTTATCCTACTGGTTTGATCTTTAAGAGTATTTCTGTATTACTTGTGATTAACATGGATTTTAATACTGAATTAATTGCTATGGTTGCTTGAAGTTTGAACTTTTATTTTGTATTTTTTAAATGGCTTCTGTTGGAGTCGCCTTGTTAAATTGGGCTGTATAAACATGCAATTATTTATACCAATTCATGTCAGGGCCATGGTTTAACGACTGCCAATTTCCCACTGTTGCAATTTTAGCCATAACAGGTCTTGAGCTATTTGAATTAAATAGTTCTCTGTCTTGAAGCCATACTTTTTGAATTTGCCTTGCAAGTCATACCTTCATTCGATTTTTAAAAGTAAAATTACTTTATACATATATATGTTACACATACAGAAATTTAAACGTGTATGAGATGTAGTCACAGTTCTTAAAACGTTGCTGTTGTTAATTCTGACCCACGATGTATGTTTCAGAAACAGTAAATAAGACTTTCACTTAAAAAGGTGTTCTTCATACTTGAAAATAACTTTAATTTCCTTGGATGTCAGTACTCTGTAATTAAGTAATCCCTGTTTTACAGAAAAAAAAAAGTGTTAGATGTAAATACGTAATTCTGCCACCGCAGTTAACAGAAATGTTATCATTAAGGGTTTTCTACATTCTTGAGGAAGGTAATAAATGCCCCCAGTGCTGTCCTTTTTTTTTTTTAATTTTTTTTAACGTTTATTTATTTTTTGAGACAGAGCATGAATGGGGGAGGGGCAGAGAGAGAGGGAGACACAGAATCAGAAGCAGGCTCCAGGCTCTGAGCCATCAGCCCAGAGCCCGATGCGGGGCTCAAACTCACGGACCGCGAGATCGTGACCTGAGTTGAAGTCGGACGCTTAACCGACTGAGCCACCTAGGCGCCCCTGTCCTTTTTTTTAAAAGAAGCACTAATCATATTGACTATCCAGTTCTAGCAGGGAAACAGAAAAACACAGAAGACATAGCATCAAATACTCATGGGGGAAACGTTTTGTTCGTCAAGCTTGGCTACCGTGAATGTCATTATTAACCAAGATTCGCTATCATAAAGTATCATGTAGTTCTCACAATTCTTAATTCTCTAAATTGAAATAGGCGCTTTTTGCAATATTGCGATTCCCAAATTTACTCCTGGTTTTGTAGATAATTTTTTTTTCTTTTTTTAACAGATAATTTTATTTTTGTAATGGATAATTTCCACCAATTTATTCAATTTGCCTTATGGGACACACATAGTATATGGTGGTCTGACTTAGTTCTAAGCTTGATCTTTTGCCTACTTCTGAGTCATCAACAAAATTCACGTAGTGTCCAGGTAAACTCAGCAGCCACTGAATTTGTTATGTTTTCACCATTAATTCTGGCAAAACTTTTTTTATAGCAGTGTGGAATGTTGGCATCACTAGACTTTCCAGGGGAGATCAAAGAAGTTTGTGTCTGAGAAAGGAAAGGTTGACATGATGTACTGTTATACTTCAGAGCCAAATATGTACATTAGACCCATTTTCAACAAGCCCAAGCCACTTTCAGAGTGTGCCTGATTTGGATCAAATTGTCTTTTCTTTCCCCCTTCAGAGTTTGGCTTCACTTATCTGTTTCATATTTTTCTTAGAACAAATGAGCTAAGAAATTCCTGAACAAAAGTTGTGAAACTCCATAGTCACCCACTAAATAAATTTAATTTAGCAGTTTGTCTGAAAACTATTCATCAAAAGGGGAAAAATACACCAGAAAAACATTTGTGGGTCTATGTCTTTTTCCAACATCTCCGAAATGAATTTTCTTGATTGTGTATGCTGAATCATTCAGAGGCACACATAAAAGAAATTTGACATACATGTAAGTAATTTGTAGGCAGAGACAATATTTGTGCTCAAATTTGAGCCAATTTTCTCTATAGCTTCGTTGCTCTGCACTCATAAAAGATTACATTTAATTCATTCAATTCAGATGATTTCAGACTTTGTCCCTGTAAGTAATATTAATTGTATTTGAATTGCAAATGACCGCATAATCTCATTTTTAATTTCAAGCCTGGGGACCAAAAGATTCTACTAAAATCCAAACAGATGTTCAACATGAAGAATGTTTACAGACTTACTGAATAAAATGTTTTTTGGTCACTAAACTTTTTTGATATTAACAAAAGGTTTTTAAGAAAAGAAACCCATTTTTGTGTGTGGCCTCATTTACACAACAATTGTGTGTGCAATCAATAATTAACATTTCTTACTGTCTACATTATAGAATTTGGAGGACACAACAAAGTGTTTATAAAGTAATTGTCTGGACTTGTACTTCTGGCGGGATGGGATAAAAGGGACAACTTTAACCCTCCACCCATCAATATAATTTTATTTATTTAGGGGAAAAAAAAACATATGAAACAATGGCTTTCAGATCCTGGACAATAATCAGTGAAGGTCAGTGATCCTGGAGAAGAGGGAAATAAACATGCTAAGTCCTAGAATTGCCTTACCTTATTGCCTGGAGAGTTTTCGGGTCACAGTACAGGAGGAAATGGAGGCAAAACTAGGTGGTTACATGATTAAGGAGAAGAATTGGAAAGTTTAGGAGGACAAGTAGTGGGGGCCCTAGGACAGACAAATGGTGAGATACAGTTGCACTGAAAGTGAATGAGTTTTAGAGATATACCAAGGGTTCCCTCCTCCAAGTTTTCAGCTGAATGCTGATCCGTGCATGCATATGAGCAAACTACCAGTCCTGGAAAATAACAGAAGACAGAAAAATCCTAGAGCTACACTGAGCCTTAAGAGTTGATGTCCTCAGCAGTCAAGATGTAAAAATTTCATAAAGCGTGGGACATTGAGTACAGTGTTGTAAAATATAGCCTCAGTAGTAGAGAAAAACCAGCCCTGGGCTAAAAGCTTTTCTGGTCCTACCTAGCAAGGCTCACATATAAGCTTGGAAAAAGATCAAATTATTTCCACATGACCTGAGAGTACCAGGGAAAAAAAGAAAGAAAGAAAGAAAGAAAGAAAGAAAGAAAGAAAGAAAGAAAAGAAAAGAAAAAAGAAAAAAAGCTTCAGTACTTTCTATTTAAAAAAAAAAGTTTGAATGCTTTTTATTTTTATTTTTTTATTTTTTTATTTTTTTTAATGTTTATTTACTTATTTTGAAAGAGAGAGGACATAGGGAGGGGCAGAGAGAGAATCCCAAGCAGTTTCCATGCTGTCAGCGCAGAGCCTGATGTGGGTCTCCATCTCATGAACCATGAGATTATGACCTGAGCCAACATCAAAGCTGGATGCTTCACCAACTGAGCCACCTGGGTTCCCTTTTGAGTATTTTTTAAAACATGTAATATTTGCAAAAATAATCAGAAAAATTTCCAGAAATAAAAAAGGTCAGAAAAAATAAAGCACAGAAAAGTAACTACAAGAAGGCACATCATAATTAAATTTATTAATACCAGTGATAGAGAAGAAAATCTTAAAAGCAACTAGAAAAAAAAAACACATAGTGCATATAAAGAATAAGAATTAAGATGACAAGTGATTTGTTTTAGGAAACAAGGCAAACCAGACAACAGTAAAGCAGTATTTTGCAACTACTGAAAGAAAATCAAGTTGTCAATCTGGAAGTTTAAATCTGGTATAAAAACTTTCTAAAACTAAGGCAAAATAAAATATTTATTTCTAGAACACAAAAGATGAATAGTTAATTACGACTAGACTTTCAATATAAGAATGTCAAAAGAAGTTCTTCAAATGGAGGGAAAATTACACCAAATAGATAGTTGGATCTACACAAAAGAATGAAGAATACCAGAATTAGTAACATGTAGATACATACAAACTATTTTTTTTATTAAAAAAAATCATTTTAAAGATAAATCAGTTAACCATAAAGTAGTGTAATGCCATTTGAAGGTAGACCGTAAGAAGTTAAAGATAAATGCCAGAAAACCTGAAAGCAAGTGCCAAATAAATACACACAAAAAGTTAAAATGAATAAACCAACATAGAGATAAAATGAAATCATTAAAGGTAATCAATTCTAAATAAGGAAGAATAAGAAAGAAAAAAAGGAGCAACAAACTGAATAAAGAAAAAAAAAGTAATGGAATGGTAGATGTAAACCCAATTGTGTCAGTAATCACATTATATATAAATCGTCTAAACACTTCAATTAAAAGGCAGAGATTGTCAATTTCTCAGACTGTATAAAAAAGCAAGGGTCCACTATTAGCTGCCTACAAGAAACTGACTTTAATGCCACAAAAAAGTTGAAAATAAAAGGATAGAAAAGGATATATCATTCTAATACTAATGAAAGGAAAGTTGGAATATCTATATAAAAGTAGAAAATGTAAGGGCACCTGCATGTCTCAGTCAGTTGGGTGTTCCACTTCGGCTTGGGCCCTGATTTCACAATTCAGGGGTTCAAGAAGCCCCTCATTGGGTCTGTGCTGTCAGCTCAGAGCCTGGAGCCTGCTTCAGATTCTGTGTCTCCCTCTCTCTCTGCCCCTCTCCTGCTTATACTCTGTTTTTCTCTCTGTCTCTCTCTCAAAAGTAAATAAACATTTTTAAAAAAAACAAAGAAAGAAAATGTGATTACAGAGAAAGGAGTTTAATGAGTGATAAAGGTCATTTCATAAAGTAGTCAATTAATCATGAGGACATTAACAATTATGAATGTTTATCTAATAAATTTTCAAATACATGAATCAAAAGCTATCATGACTAAAAGGATAAATACACCAATTCACAATTGTCGCCAAAGATACCGACATCACTCTCTCTGCAATTGATAGAAAATGTACAATGAAAATTGGATCCGGAAGGATTGGACACAAAAGACTTGAACAATACAATCACCTACTTCACCTGGTTGATTGTCACTGAACCCAACAACAATGGGATATGCAGTTTTTCAAGCACATACAGTAATTTTCAGAGCATACCATATTCAAAGCCATAAAACAAGTCTCAATAAATTTAAAAGTATTCAAATAATACAAAAATATGATCATAATGGAATTGAATTAAGAAAGAAATAATGGAGAGATATCTTTAAAAAGTCCTCAAAGGTTGGAAACTAAAGAACCTACAGCAAAACTGAATGGTAAATGAAAAAGAAAATGAGAATGTACAGCAAAACCTTGGTTTGCAAGCACAATTCTCTCCAGAAACATTCTTGTAATCCAAGCAAATTTCAAGAACCATTGGCTCAGTTGCGATCAAGTAACATTCGGCAATATGTACTACTCTTATTTCAAGACACTGCTCATTTATCAATTTAAAATTTATTAGAGGGGTGCCTGGGTGGCTCAGTCGGTTAAGTGTCTGACTTCAGCTCAGGTCGTGATCTCGTGGTTCATGAGTTCGAGCCCCACATTTGGCTTTGTGCTAACAGCTCAGAGCCTGAAGCCTGCTTGTTTCTGTGTCTCCCCCATCTCTGCCCCTCCCATGCTCACACTCCCTCTCTCTCTGTCTCAAAAATAAACATTAAAAAAGATATTAGAAATGTTTGCTTGTCTTCTGGGACACTCGCAGAGCAAGTTACTTACAATCCAAGGTTTTACTGTATTTTGAGCTGAGCGAAAATAATAATCACATATCAAAAATGGTGTTGTGTAGTCAAAGCATTTCTTAGAAGAATTTATAGCAATGAAAAAGCCCAGAAAATTTATAGCGTCTTTCAAAACTGAAACATTAGGAGTAAATTAAACCCAAAATAAACAGAACAAAAGAAATAATAAATATAACAACAGAAACCAAGAAAATATAAAACAATAGTAACAAATAAAACCAATGACATAAAACTGGTTTTCTGAGAGAATCAATAAAATTTATAAATCACTAGTCAGACTGATCAGGAAAAAATTAGATTAGATACAAATTTCCACTATCAGAGATGACAGAGGAAGGATCACTGCAGAACTTAGGGAAATGGGAAAGGATGATTAGGAAAAAATATAAATAAATTGATGTCAATTTATTTTATAATTTAGGTGAAATGAAAAATTCTTTGAAAGACACAAACTACTAGAGTTCCTCAATAAGATAGAAATAGAGATAGAGGGGTGACTGGGTGACTCAGTCGGTTGGGCATCTGACTTCGGCTCAGGTCGTGATCTCACGGTCGATAGGTTCGGGCTTCACGTTGGGCTCTGTGCTGACAGCTCAGAGCCTGGAGCCTGCTTCAGATTCTCGGCCTCCCTCTCTCTCTGCCCCTCCCCCACTCATGCTCTGTCTCCTTTGCTCTTAAAAATAAATAAACATTAAAAAATTAAAAAAAAAGAAAGAGAGGTAAAAACAATAGCTAAATAGACATACGTGAATAGCCTGCATCCACTAAAGAAACGGAATTAGTAGTTACAAACTCTCTCCAAAGGCGACACCAGAGCCAGATGACATTACTGGTGAATTCTTCTTAACGTTTAAGTATAAATAATGCCAAGTTTACATAAATGTTTCCAAAAAGTTAAAGAGGAGGCGATACCTCTCAATTTTTTTTATGAGACCAGCATTGACCTGAATTCACAACTAAATAAATACATTAAAAGAAAACTACAGAGCAATCTGCATCATGAACATAGATATCAACATATTTAAAATTTAACACATCAGGAAACGGTGCTAAAACTGTGGGATATCTACAGGTAAGACAAACAAAACTCCAAAACAAAGAACGTAAAAGGACTTAGATCTATACCTTGTACCATATTAGAAAAATTGCAAGTAGATAATAAACCTAAATATACAGCTACAAATTATAAAATTCTGCCAGAAAATACATGAGAAAATATTCGTGACCTTAAATTAGGCAAATATTTCTTAGAAAAACACACAAACACAAGCCATAAAAGAAAAATCGATGAATTGAACTTTATTAAATTAATAGCTTCTGTTCCTTGGGAGATATTGTTAAGAAAATGAAAACATGGGGCACCTGGGTGGCTCAGTCAGTTTAGCGTCTGACTATTGATTTTGGCTCTGGTCATGATCCCATGGTCATGTGGGGATAGAGCCCTACACCAGGCTCTGCACTGAATGTGGAGCCTGCTTGGGATTCTCTCTCTCCCTCTTTCTGCCTCTCCCCTGCTCACTCTCTGTCTCTCAAAAGAAATAAGTATATATTTTTTTAATGAAATTGTGCTCAGCTGGGGAGCAAGTATTTGCAAGTTGAATATCTTAAAAAGAACTTCTATTGAGAACACATAAAGAAATTTCAAATGTCGGGGTGCCTGGGTGGCTCAGTTGGTTGAGCATTTGACTTCAGCTCAGGTCATGATCTCACAGTTTGTGAGTTTGAGCCCCACATCGTGCTCTGTGAGGACAGCTTGGGGCCTAGAACCTGCTTCGAATTCTGTGTCTCCCTCTCTTTCTCTCTGCCCTCCCCGCTCATGCTCTGTCCATCTCTCTCTCTCAAAAATAAATAAAACATTAAAAAATAAAAAAAAAAAAGAAATTTCAAATATCAACAAGAAAGCAACCAGTAAAAAAATGAGCATAAGATTTAAACAAATTGTTCACCAAATGAAACCCAGGGATGGTAAATAAACACATGAGACGCGTGCGACGTCGTTAATACTTACAGGAAAGGAAATTAAAATCACAATGGAATGCCTTTCAATACCTATAAGGATGAAAATAATAATAAATGGAGCAATAATGCCAAATTCTGGTGCAGATGCAGGGAGCAAGTAAAATGTTCATATGCTGCTGGAAGGAATGCAAAACGAGGAAGCCTCTTCAGTCAACAGTTTGGCAATTTCTTATATCCTTAAACATACAGTTATCGCATGGTTCAATGACCCTACTCTTCATTGTTTAAATGAAATGACAAATTATGTTCGCATACAAGTCTGTACTCAAATGCTTAGAGCAGTTCCATTTGTAATCATCGAAAATAGGAAGCAATCCAAATACTCTTCAACTGGTGAATGGATGAACAATGTGTGGTATACCCATACAGTGGAATAAAACTCAGCAATAAAAAGCAATGGACTATGGACACGTAAAATGATGTGGAGGAACCTTGTATTTGTTTGCTAGGACTTTTGTAACAAAGTACCACAAACTGGAGGCTGAAACAACAAAAATGCATTTTCTCACAGTTCTGGGGGCTGGAAGTCCTGAAGTCAAGAGGTCAGCAGGATTGGTTCCTTCTGTTTCATGGCTCTCTCACAGCTTCTGCTGGTTTGCCGGCAATCTTTGGTGCTCCTTGGCTTTTACAAGCGTCACCCTGATCTGTCTTCATCTTTACGTGGCACTCTTCATAAAAGCCTGTCTGTGCCCAAGTTTCCTCTATGACACCAGTCGTATTAGACTAGGAGCCCATCCTATGCCAGTATGACCTCATCTTGACTTAACTAATTGCATCCACAGTGATCCAATTTTCTAAGTCACACTCTGGAGCACTAGGGATTAGGAATTCAACCTATGGATTTGTAGGGATACACTTGAACTCATCACAAACTTCACATGCCTTATGCTAAGAGAAAGAATCCAGGCGCAAAAACTATATACCTTGTTTATTCCGTTTGTATGACTTTCTGAAAAAATAAAAACTGTAGGGACAGAAAATGGAGCGGTGCTTGCCAGGTTGACAGGGAGGGGAAGGGACAGACTGCAAGGTTGTGGGGAGAAATTTTGCATAGCGACAAAACTGTTGTACATCTTGATTGTGGTGGTGGTTATATGACCTCATTTTCTTGCTAAAACTTATTTAACTGTACCCAAAGAGGGTGAATGTTAATCTATGCTAATTGTACTTTAACAAAAGAGTGTGGATAACAAAAAGAAACGGTTACCAATTATGGACATTTTTCATGTAAAGCCTTGCATTTCCATGAGCAGGAATTATCTTTACTATAGAGTGAGGCTGGAAAAATAAGTACTTCCATTCTTCACTGGCCACCAGCTAAGTACAAAATTGGTACAAAGGAAAGTATTTGGGCAAACTAAAAATCTCTATATATGCATAGCCATTGAACCATTTATGGAAATTATTCCTAAGGGAATAATGTTGTGCGTTATGAAAGAAACATAATTTAGGAATCATGGATGAAAGACAAATATAAAAGACACCTCACTGAAAACGTTTTCTAAAGATTTTATTTATGCAAATGTTAGGGACCATATGCTAAACCTTGCAGTTTAGCATGCAGAGACCTCATTTTCCAATGGCCCAGGAGATCTTGCCCAGAGTTACAAAATTATTTAAAGTTATTTCACATAACCAAACCAATCTATTCTGTAGAACCAAGTAAGTGTTAAAAAAATCTATCCTCAGTAGGAAGAAGTCAGCTATACTATAAAAAACCATGTGTTTATTATATGTTTAATTGTCCTTTGGGTCAATTATGTCTGTATGCATTTGTATTACCCCAAGAATGAAATTTATATTGGCCTGGAGCAGAAATATTATTCCTTCTAAGGTCCATCTGGCCATTTGCAGTTTTACCTATTGGCAGGTTTCCAAACAAGATCCAACATGCTCCAAAATAGATCCTCTCTTGTATTTAGAATTGCATATAAACTTTCAAATGTGTTGTCAATGCACACAAAAGTTTCAACTTCTTAGGCTCTCCATTATTCTTCAAGCAAACGCTTAACTGTATTTATTTATTTATTTTTAATATCTTCCTTTTTAGAAAAAATATTTAAGCAATCTCTACACCCAATATGACCTCACGACCTCAAAGTTAAGAACTGCATGCTCTTCTGACTGAGCCAGCCAGGCACCCCAACAGGAGTTTAACGTTAAAAAATGATTTATAAGGGAGTGCCTGGCTGGCTCAGTCAGTTGAGCATCTGACTCTTGATTTCAGCTGAGGTCATGATCCCAAGGTTTGTGGGTTCGAGCCCCACATCGGGCTCTGTGCTGACAGCTGGAGCTTACTTGGGATTCTCTCTCTCTCTCTCTCTCTCTCTCTCTCGATGAATAAATAAACATCTTAAAATTTTCTTAATAAAAAAATAATTTATAATGTCCTCCATGATCCAGCCCTTGTTTGCCCCCTTTGTTCCATCTGTAATGATTCTCCTGTTCCTCAGTATGCACGGATTAAACGGGATTTATTTCAGTTTCTAGATTGTGCCACAGTCTCGTTTCTTGTGCCTTTGTACATGCTGTTCCTTATTCCTAGAACATACTATCCCTTCTTCTAACCAACTTCTACGCAGATTTGAAATCTTGGCTGAGATATCTCATTCAATCTTGGAACTAACAACATTATAGCAGTTTTCACAGTGACAACACAGTACAATCACCTGTCCACCTTGATAAGGGATTGGGACTGAGTCTCTCATTTCCTGTTGCATCACCAGGTCCTAACATACAAAAGGTATATATTGAATATGTAACAGTGGATATCATGCAGTTTCTTTTTGAATATTATAATATTTTCATGGGATGAATTCGATTCTGTTCTTAAAATGGTTTGTAGAAAAGACCCGGAGATATGGAGCCCAAAGGTTCTGGAGCTTGGGTCCTGAGTTTGCTGTGAATGTGATCTGTAATGAGTTACTCAACCTCCCTGATCCTTAGTTTCTTCAACCATAAATGGGGCCAATAAAAATACCCTTGTTACTAGTCTAACTTCAGGAACAAATTAGGTCATGCACATGAAGCATTTCTTTTGAAACGATGAAGGGCTATACATATGTCAGTTATTTTATTGTCCACATTTCAGCAGAAGTCTCATGAGTAACATTTGGTGGTGGGTGAGTTGTCACTTCTCTTAAATTTCTATCAGCATCTATCAACAGTAACAATAAATGGATGTACAAACTAAGTGAAGCAGTATGCTTGTTATGCAAATACGTTGTCATATGCCCTGAGTTGCTAATTCCAAGTGTATTTTTTGCTCCTCCTATAAAACAATTTCAGAAGTTTCACCACTCTAACCTGCAAGTTTCTTACAGCTACCAGCACCTATAAATCAAAACCCATCCCATATGAATTTGCTTAAAATTGAATTGGCCAGATCTATCACGGAGACTCTTTCAGTCTCCTTATTCTATCATTGAATACCATTGAAGTGAAGTTTTGAATAATGAGAAAAGCATAATTGGGCATACAGTTAGCACCAAGATCAACAGAGGAAAAAGTGTTTTATTAATGGATTTTCAAAGGTGTTATCTATAGAATAGCCTCCATTTAGGAAACGGTGACATTTGACTAATTAAAACCTGAGGTATCTCCAATGGCTCAGCTTCAACACTGTCTCCTCTTTTGACTGTCAAGGAGTGTCTTTAAATAAGGTGTGTGGGGCTCATTGATTTGCATGAGTTCTTCTGGTTTCTGTCATCTAAGAGTCTAAAAGTCATGTCTTACAATTTTGAATGTTTATGGGCTTTGACAGTTCCCATCTGCTGTGGGGATGTCTAAGTGCCCCAAGCCTAGTTGGCAAAACTCAGTGAAATCTTTGTTTTTACTTGATAAAATTTAAATTATTTATAGTGGTTATGTCTCACTGATTATTAGAGAGATTTTTTTTGATGACACAAGGATTTCCTGTCACCATTTTCCAGATTATGAATAAATGCAAGGTAAAATGACACACACTTCTTATTAACATGAACTTTCTGATATTGTGATTATAATTAGTTGGACGGTAGTCCCCTCATTAGTTATTTATTTATTCACCTTCATTTTCCACTTCATTTTGGAAAGGATTTGTGGTGTTGTCATTTCATTAAGAAAAGTGCAAGGGCAATTGGAACAGAAATGTCAAGTATTCAGAAATTGGCGACCTTGAAACAATCACCCTTACAACTCCACAGAGCAAAAATTTAACTATGGCAGAATGGCTTTCTACAAGAAAGGAACTAGGGTAGAATTCAGCCATGAATATCACATGTGTCAAGATGGCTGACCTACATGCCATAGTTGCCAACTATTTGGGCCCAATTCATGGACATTCATGTTGTCTTTAATGCTTTACTTAGTAAATATTTATTAAGAACCTACTGTGTGCCGTTGTCCTTAGTACTGAAGAAAGATAAAGAAAACAGAGAAGATAACTGTTGTCCTCATGAAGCATGCATACTAATAAAACAAGTCACACAATAAATAATAGGCAAAAAAAATTTTTTTGAAGAGTTCTGTGAAGGAAATACAGAGAGTTATGGCTGAAAACAGTGGAGTTGGGAAAGTCAGACAGAGCGACACTCTCCTGAATAAGTCTCCAGTTTCTCTGTTGTAAAATACCCTTTCAAATTAAAATGCGAGGTTGTGTGCTCTAATGTTATGGATTTAGGTACAACTTTTCACCTGCTGTAAAATCGTTCTTCCCAAAGATGGTATTGGTTATCTGGATTTAGGCAATGTTTCAGTTCCAATTACTGACTTTGTAATAACAAAATTATGCTACATAATATTTTTTAAGTTCTTACGATAGGCATGAATTATCTCCTTCAGTCTTCACAGACCATGAGCTAGGTATTTATTTTAACATTTAAATTCTCCTTTCCTAGCAAATTTCAATTACATGGTAGTGTTATCAACTATAGTCACCATGTTATATGTTGGATTCTCAGACCTTAGTCTTCCTACACTTGGAATCTTGTATCATTTTATCAACTTCTTTTTTTCCTTGCCTCCGCTCACCCCAGCCCAGGTCCCCAGCAACCACATTTCTACTCTCTGTTTCTTTGAGATTTACTCTTTTTTTTTTTTTTTTTTAAAGATGCCATGTATAAGTTGCACCAGGTAGCAGTTTGTCTTTTTCAGTCTGGCTTATCTCACTTAGTGTAATGCCCTCAGTACCCATCCGTGTTGTCACAAATGGCAGGATTTCTTTCTTTCTCATGACTGAATAACTGTGTGTGTGTATGTATAGGTATGTATGTGTGTATATATCTATAACTATCTATCTATATATCATCTATCTATCATCTATCTTGATATAAAGTGGTATGTAGAAATACATATATAAATATTAGATATATATGTGTATGTATATATAATCTATTATCTATCTATCCATACATACATAATATATACATACATATCTTCTTTATCTTCTTTATCCATTCATCCATTGATTGGGCACTTAAATTGCTTCCATGCTTTGGCTACAGCAAATAATGCCACAATAAACATGGGAGTGTGGACATCCCCTCAATATCTTCTTTTCTTTTCCCTTGGATATATCCCCAGAAATGGGATTGTGTGG
Organism: Neofelis nebulosa; assembly: GCF_028018385.1. NCBI lineage: Eukaryota > Metazoa > Chordata > Mammalia > Carnivora > Felidae > Neofelis > Neofelis nebulosa. The sequence goes on from NC_080783.1 coordinate 12,490,248, forward strand.
TCATATGATAGTTATATTTAAAAATTTTAAGGACCCTCTATATTGTTTTCCATAGTGGCTGCAGCAATTTACATTCCCACCAACTGGGCACAAAGCTTCCCTTTTCTCTACATCCTTACCAACACTTGCAATCTCTTGTCTTTTTGAGAATAGCCACTCTAACAGGCAGGAGGTGATATCTCATCATGGATTTGATTTGCATGCCCCGGGTGATTACTGATGTTGAGCAATTTTCACATACCTGCTGAGCATTTGTATGTCTTTGGAAAAATGTCTATTCAGTTCCTCTGCCCATTTTTTAATTGGATCATTTGGTTTTTATTGTTGTTGTTAGAGATGTGTGAATTCTTTACATTTTTATAGTGACCCTTTCGTAGATATATGATTTAACAATATTTTCTCCGATCTCAGAGGATGCCTTTTCATTTTATTGAAGATTTTCTTTGTTGTGAAGAAGCTTCGTAAATTGACATAGTTCCAGTTGTTGATTTTAACTTGTGTTGCCTTTGATTTTGATGTCAGACCCAAAACATCATTGCAAAGATTGTCATCAAGGAGCTTACTCTTTATCTTTTCTCTTGGGATATATGGTTTCAGTATTTTAATTTAAGTCTAATGCATTTTGATTCGATTTTTGTTCATGGTGTAAGATAGGGATCCTGTTTAATTTTTTTGCATGTGCTATCCAGGTCTCCCCCCACCACTTGTTGAAGAGATTATCCTTCCCCATTGTATATTCTCGGCTCCTTTGTCATAAATTAATAACCATATATGTCTGTGTTTATTTGTGGGCTGCCTATTCTGTTCAATTGTCTGTATGTCTGCTTTAATGCCGTTACCACAGTGCTTTGATTACAAGAGCTTTGTAATATAGTTTGAGATCAGGAAGTGTGATATCTCCAGCTTTTTACTTTTTCTCAGTATTGCTTTGGCTCTTTGAGGTCTTTATGCATGAATCTCAAGATTTTGAGTTGCTGTAGTATTGCTATATATATATATATATGCATATATATATACATTTATTACATTATTTATTATTATGAGAGAGTGGGAGAGGGGGGCAGAGGAAGAGAGAGAAGAGAGAGAGAGAGAGAGAGAGAGAGAGAGAGAGAGAGAGAGAGAGAATATTAAGCAGGCTTCATGCTCAGCACAACACAGGATGCGATTCCACCACCCTGGGATCATGACCTGAACCAAAATCAAGAGTTCGAGACTCAATTGACTGAGCCACCCAGGCACCCTTGTTAAATTATTTTTAAATCATTTTGTGCAAGTATAACATGGAAGTCATAGAGTGCACAAATCTTAAGTGTAATATTTAATAAAATTTTACGAGGTGAATATACCAGATATGACATTACCAGTGACCAGAGAATGCCCTTGTACCATCTCCAGTTATTGCCTGCTGCCAACAGCAGCCACTTTCCTGAGTTCTATCACATTTGGTTAGGAAATTTCTTGTGAACACACATTCTTTTACATTGGGCTTATTTTTTTCTCCATGCCATATCTTTAGATTCATCCATTTGTTGCATGAATCAGAAGTTTGTTCCTTTTCATTGATGTATGTTATTCTAAAGTGTGACCGTACCATGATGTGGTTATCCTTTCTACAGTTGACAGACATTTGATTATTTCTAGCTTTTGACTCTGATGACCTATGGGCATTCTTGTTCATGTATATTTGTGTACATAGGCACTTGTTTTGTGGGTGAACATTTAGGACTGGACTTGTTGATTCACAGGGCATGTGCAGCTTTAGTAGATGTTGACAAGTAGTTTCTATTAGTTGATACTCTGTAATGTCAAACAAACCAAGCCATTATGAATGATACAGAATAAGAAATTTATTACAGTAGTTAGACTTTACTCACTCGTTGAAGCTAAAGAAGCAGTCCTTTGAAGATACTGTCATTATGTCTATTGTTGAGTTCCAAACCACTCCAAATCAGCCAGACCAGCAGCTGGAAAGAAAAGCTGAAATCAGAAGAGAACAATAAGAAATTGGAACTCACAAGGAAAACTAGAATCTTTGAGGAAAGGTGGGAACACTTGAGAAGATCTCAATAGTGTTAGGAAAAAGCAAAACCTGCTTTTATCACTTGATGGTTCTATTAAACTGAAAGTTAAGCTTGATAGATGGGCACTTTAACCTCCAATCTTGATGATGTGGGTCATCTGCTAGCATTGTTTGCCATAGAGCTGCACACATATTTGGCCCAGGCCTCGGAGAGGTTGAAGGAAGAGATCATCCAGAGCCGACAAGCTGTGAGCGAACTGGAGATCAGTGGCAACATGGCTGACTTCCTGCAATGACCCTCAGCACAGAAGAAATATGGTTCCTGATCTACTCCTGTCCTCTTGATATCACTTATAATGTCTTTTCTAGCCAATGTTAACAAAGAATCCTATGAGAAAATAACTTATGTAAAATACAGTTTCAGCTTAGTTGAGTAAACAAAGGACAAAGCCATCCTTTTCCAATGCTTGTCACCTTGACATCCATATATACCTTTGCTAACCATCCTTAACTGCTTAAAAAAATCATCTTTCTATCTCACATGATACAACTATATTTATACAACTTTAAAAATGCTTGCTATCCCTCTCCTCAAAACAGGTAAAATTCTTTAATCGATTTTTAAGCTGTGTTATTACTCTGCTAGCTGAATTAAATGCCTATTTTGAAATTCTGAATTAAATACTGAGATGTAAGTTCAATGCCTTTGAATATATCTTATGTGAGATGGTTGAAAAATAAAAGAGGGAAAGAAGTTGGTTAATATTTATATAAATAGAGTCATATCAAAATAAAGAAGGAATATTCATGACTATCATAGATTTCATTTCCATAACTAGCCACCTAATTTCAGCTCATATCTTTCAGCTCCATACTTACTCTTTCCCTTAGCAAGCACTTAGCTTGTCATAGTCCCCTGCCTGGTGCAGTGACTCAAACTTTTACTCCTAAAGGATTTGGGCTATTTATAGTCTCGCCTATATTGGGTTATAATTTTCCACTGATTATTTTTTCCTTTCTAAGTTTTTATTTAATTCCAGTTAGTTAACATACAGTGTATATTTAGGTTCAGATGTATAATTTAGTGATTCATCACTTACATACATCATCTGGTGCCACCACAAGTGCCCTTCTCAATCCCCTTCACCTATTTAACCCATCCCCCTGCCTACTTCCCCTCTGGTAACCATCAGTTTGATCTCTATGGTTAAGATTCTTTTTTAACTTCCTCTCTCCCCCGCCCCATGTTTATTTGTTTTCTTTCTTAATTTCTACATGTGAGTGAACTCATATAGTATTTGTCTTTCCCTGACTGACTTATTTCACTTAGCATATAATTCTCTCTAGTTTCATCCTTGTCATTGCAAATGGCAAGATTTCATTCTTTTTATGGCCGAGTAATATTCCATTGTGTGTGTGTGTGTGTGTGTGTGTGTGACATCTTCTTTATCCATTCCTCAGTTGCTGGGCACTTGGGCTGTTTCCAAAATGTGACTATAAATTACAAGGTGCGTATGTTCATTCAAATTGTTATTTTTGTATCTTTTGGATAAATACCTAGTAGCGAAATTGCTGGATCATAAGGTAGTTCTATTTTTAGCTTTTTGAGGAACATCCATACTGCTTTCCAAGGTGGCGGCACCAGTCTGCATTTCCACCAACAGTGTGAGAGAGTTCCCCTTTCTCTGCATTCTTGCCAACATCTGTTGTTTCTTGTGTTGTTAATTTTAGTCTTTCTGACTGGTGTGAAGCAACATCTCATTGTAGATTTGATTTGTATTTCCCTGATGATGAGTGATGTTGAGCGAATGAAAATGTGTTGGCCACCTATATATCTTCTTCGGAAAAATGTCTATTCATGTCTTCTGCCCATTTTTAACTGGATTATTTGTTTTTTGGGTGTTGAATGTTACAAATTATTTATATATTCTGGATACTAACCCTTTATCAGATATGTCATTTGCAAATATCTCCCCAATTCCATAGGTTGTCTTTTAGTTTTGTTGATTGTTTCCCTCGATGTGCAGAAACTAACATCATCCTCAATGGGGGAAGACTAAGAGATTTTCATCTATGGTCAGGAATAAGATAGCGATATTTACTCTCAACACTGTTATTTAGCATAGTACTGGAAGTTCTAGCTGTAGCAATCAGACAACACAAAGAAATAGAGCGTATCCAAATTGGCAGGAAAGAAGTCAAACTTTCAGTTGCAGTAGCCATCTTTCAAGATTTCAATAACCTCATAGTAGACTAGTGTCTACTATATTGGACTACACAGATATGAAATTTCACTAGAGTCTAGAGATCATCACAATCCAAACTATTGTTGACTGACACAAAAATTTTGCTAGAGGAATACAAGAGCTAATAATGACAAGAATCCCCATTTCCACCTATTGACTCTGGGACCAATGGATTTTAACTAGAAAAAGCAGTACTATAGAGAGGCTGCTGACTTACCACACACGGCACCCTGAAAGCCATCGTTGAGTCTTCCAACAGCCATTCCACTGTGTTATCAGTAAAGCTGCTTCAGGATGATGAGGAAGATGGCAAGAGACTGTGTCTCCGATCACAACAAAGCTGTGTGGGATACCATAATGTTGAATAAGGTTTTCTGTAAACCCTTGCATTGTGGTTTTGGCAGAAGACTTATGGGCCAAAAAAGCCAATCCATACTCAGAGTAAGTGTCTATTCTACTGGTAACAAAATGCGGCTCCTTCCATTGTAGCATGGTCCAATGTAACCAACCTGTACCAGCTTGCTGCATGATCTCCTTGGGCAATAGTACAATACTGGGGACCCAGAATTGGCTTTCCTGGTGGCAGTTTGGGCCTTCAGCAGTGGCTTTAGCCAAAATCTCTTTGGTGGGTGGTAGTTTATGTTTGTGAGCTCATGGGTAAACTCTGTGCGTAAAATCATAGCCATTTTGTTCATGGACCTATTGGGCAAGGACAGCAGTGTCTGGGGACAATGACTGACTGACCTCCAGAGAATGGATCATCTTATCGGGATGATCATTAAAATCCTCTTGTTTGAGGTTACTCTTTGTTAAGTGTTCACATGAAGAACAACTATCTACATAATCTATGCTCATTAACAGAACAAATATTCCAATTATATCCCTTTCAACTCTTCAACCAGTCCTCTACTCATTAGCTGCTGTTCATTAAGTAGTATAGATTCATACTTCTGGTCATCTCTCCTTCCAGGCAAAGCAAACAACCAGGTACATAGCTCAAAGCTTTGTCTACTGGAGGATTTCCCCTCATCACTATTCTCCAGGGCCACTCCAGCATAGACCTGTATAAATGCTCCCATCTCTAAAAGAAGCCATTGTTTTCTTAGTCCACTGGTTATAGGGAAATCTCCATAGTGTTATGAGGGAAGGTCGAGAAGGGGGAGTCAATGTCATATGAATATGGCCTGTGGGCATCTGGGCCGTCTGCTCAGCTGAGCTCAATCTTGTACGTACCACTTCTATTTGACAGTGAAGTATTGTTGTGTTGTCCAACTTTATGGTTTGAGGGTCAGATGACACCTGCTTCATAATGAGCAGCTAAGGTCTTATGATAAACTGGTGGTCTCTGATCAAGCATTCATTTGTTGCTTGGCCCCAGTGGTAAGCCTGAAGCTGTTTCCCAAAATGATAAGAGTAGTATACAGAGGATGATACAGTTTTGATCCAAAATTTTAAATGTTTACTATGTGATCTAATTATAGGGTCTTGCCAAAGTCTCTGTAAAGTATTCCAATCTGTCATAGACGTGCCAAGCATCATGAGACCATGCAAGGTCATATCCAAGTGGTAGGGAAGCTAAAGAATTTTTTTTTTTCTGGGCCCTGCTCAGACCTGGCAGATTATCAAGCTACTCAATAAATTGGCCAGAGTATCATGCCCAAAAGGGGTTTATTGTTTGGCAAAGTCTAAAATGGCACACTAAGCATTTTTGGTTCTTTTTTTTTTTTTTTTTTTTTTTTTTTTACCGGTTTTTTAACAAATTCTTTTTTAACAAAAAGCCATTAGTTTTTTTTTACTTTAAAAAGAATATTTCAGGGGTGCCTGGGTGGCTCAGTCGGTTGAGCGTCTGACTTCAGCTCAGGTCATGATCTCGCGGTCCGTGAGTTCAAGCCCCGCGTCGGGCTCTGTGCTGACAGCTCGGAGCCTGGAGCCTGTTTCAGATTCTGTGTCTCCCTCTCTCTCTGACCCTCCCCTGTTCATGCTCTGTCTCAAAAATAAATAAACGTTAAAAAAAAAAAAGAATATTTCAATATGTCTCAGACCACTTTGTCCCTAAAAATTCCGTTGAGGTGATAAGTTTCTAAATTTTTGTGGGATTTATTTCCCTTTCTTTTCTCATGCATATATTCTTCCAAAAAGTCTAGAGTAGTCGCTGCTTCCTGCTCATCTGGCCCAATCAGCATGATATCATTAATGTAATAGATTATCAGTATAATGATGTCTTGTGGAATGAAGATGCCATATAAGTCCCTGTAGACAATATTATGATGTAGAACTGGACAGTTAACATGGTTTTATATTGCTGTTCCTTCGAGAGGAAAGCAAATTCTCCAGGAAAAGAAATTTCTGGTGGGGGGTTGGGGGGTGGGGGGAGAGCAAAGAGAGAGAGAGAGAGGGAGAGAGAGAGGCATTTGTCAGATGCTGGGACAGTGTTGATTTGTTCCAGTAACGATTGTACATCTGAACCAGCATCTGTAATTGGATTCCACCACCTGATTAAGTTTACAATAATGCACTACTGTCTGCTAAGTTCGATCTGTCTTCTGTTCAGGCCAAATAGAAAAGTTGAAGGACAACGTGGTACCTCACATTATACCTTTCAAAACCTTGAAATCTCTGAAATCCCTCCAAGGATATGTTACTTGTTATTTTGATAGGTAGAGACAGCTCTTCTACAAATTTTCATCTGAACTTTTCTACCTTATTTGCCATGGAGCTACTCATGTACTTGGTCCATGCTTTTAAGAGGCTAATGGAGAAGATCTGGTGGGGATCGCACCCCAGCTGAACATCTCACTGCTGCCCCATGCTAACTAGGTGAGCTGGGAGATAAGTGACAGTATACATGAATTGTCCCGGTGCCTGTGCCCTGTGCTGGCTTCAGAGTATAAGAAATACGACTATCGTTTTACTTTGCCTTCTAATTATCATTTCAAAACCATGAAGATCTTTTTTCTGTTTTATTTTACAAAAGATTTATAGCTCTTTATTGAAGTTTATATCTACAATCTGTCTGGAACGTGGTTTAAGATAAGCACCGAAATGCATACTTTTCTCATATTGGTACTCCTTTGATTGGGCATCATGTATTAAAAATAATATTTTTTCTAGCAAAATAAGATAAAAACAGAGAGGGACGCAAACCATAAGAGATTCTTAAATACAGAGACAAACTGAAGGTATCTGGAAGGGTCTTGGGGTGAGAAGATGGCCTATAAAGGGTATGGGCCTCTGGAAAGCAGTGTGGAGGTTCCTCAGAAAATTAAAAATAGACCTACCCTATGACCCAGCAATAGCACTGCTAGGAATTTACCCAAGGGATACAGGAGTACTGATGCATAGGGGCACTTGTACCCCAATGTTTATAGCAGCACTCTCAACAATAGCCAAATTATGGAAAGAGCTGAAATGTCCATCAACTGATGAATGGATAAAGAAATTGTGGTTTATATACACAATGGAGTACTACAGGGCAATGAGAAAGAACGAAATATGGCCCTTTGTAGCAACGTGGATGGAACTGGAGAGTGTGATGCTAAGTGAAATAAGCCATACAGAGAAAGACAGATACCACATGTTTTCACTCTTATGTGGATCCTGAGAAACCTAACAGAAACGCATGGAGGAGGGGAAGGAAAAAAAAAAAAAAAGAGGTTAGAGTGGGAGAGAGCCAAAGCATAAGAGACTGTTAAAAACTGAGAACAAACTGAGGGTTGATGGGGGGTGGGAGGGAGGGGAGGGTGGGTGATGGGTATTGAGGAGGGCACCTTTTGGGATGAGCACTGGGTGTTGTATGGAAACCAATTTGACAATAAATTTCATATATTGAAAAAAAATAAAAAGGGTATGGGAATTAAGGAGGGCACTTGGGATGAGCACAGGGTGTTATATGTAAGTGATGAATCACAGGGTTCTACTCCTGAAACCAATAATCCTACACTGTATGTTAACTATCTTGAGTTTAAGGAAATACATTTAAATTTTTCTACTTTAATAAGAAGTCATGATGTCTAGTAGTGTGACTCCTTTAAAATTTTTGTCTTCATTATCTTGCTCTCTTGCCTTTTCATATATATTTTAGAATTCATTTGCCAATAGCCACAAAAATTCTTGTCAAAATTTTGGCTGGGGTGCATTGAATGTATACAACAAAAAACAAAAAAATGCTGAGAATCAACATTCTGACAGTATTGACACTTCCAATCTATGAACGTAGTATATTCGTCTATTTTTTTTTCAAAGTCTTCTCTGATTTCTTTTAATACAGCTTTTTGGTTTTCTGTCCAGAAGTCACATGCATTTTGGATTTATTCTTAGGTATTTGATATTTTTGATGTTATAAGAAATGGTATCTTTTTAAGAATTTTTAATAGTTTTGTTACTATGTTGTATACGATCTTTCACCCTGTAATTTTCTTCATTTAATTAGTAATTAAATTTACTGAAGATTCTTGTTCTCAATTATGCCAAATGAAAATAATGACCCTTACGTTTCTTCCATTCTGATTCTTATAATTTCTATTTTTTTACATTTCCTTTTTGAACTGTCTAGGACCTCCAGTACACTTTTGACTAAATGTAATGATAATGGAGAGTCTTGTCTCATCCATAGAGTTAGCTGTACATCGTCATTGTTGTTGTTTATAGTTTCTCTTGATCAGACTGGGAAAATTTCTTTCTGTTTCTTGTTTTCTACTTTTTTAAATTAACAGGCATTGATAGCTTTTTCTGCAAATTGCAGATGACCATATGATATTTTTTTTTCCTGATGATATAGTAAAGTCATGTCAATTGATTTTAGAATGTTAATCTTACATTTCTTTAATACACCTAGCTTTTCTAACACATTATTTTGAATGTGACTGCTATCACTTAGTTTATGCATATGCATATATGTGTATTTATGCTCATGAAATTGCTATTACGTTCTGTTATGATCCCTACACTACAGATTGGAATACAGGTATAGAGACTCTAAATAAAAGATTAAAGTCAACAGGCAGTGATTCAGCATGAGAGAATTTGATTCAAGAATATATTTCCATAACATTAAATTATTAAATAGAAGCTACTGATTATAATGTTTTCAGAAAATGACATAAAATGATGCTATTCTGTGAAGTCCCATATATTAAAGGTTATGAATTTGTATTTTTCTAGAAATTATACCACTTTGGCAAGCAGGACTGTTAATTCTATGTGTAATTTGGCTGGGCTAAAAGGATGTTTAGAGAGCTGGTGAAAAATTATTTCTGAATATGTCTGTGGGGGTATTTCCAGAAGAGATTAGCATTTGACTTAGACTGTGAGGGACCATCCTCACCAATGCAAGTGGACATCATCTGATGCATTGATGGCCTACACGGGGCAAAAGGGCAGAGAAAGGGTGAATGTGTTCTATTTGTTTGAGCTGGGACATCCCTCTTCTCCTTGCCTCATATATGTGTGCTCCTGGTTCCTGGACCTTTAGATTCAATTGAATTATACCACTGGCTTAGAGATAGCAGAATATCCCCTGGTGCTCCAGCTTAGAGATAGCAGATCATTGGACTTCTCAGTCTCCATAATCACATGAGTCTATTTCTATAATACATTCCTTTGGTATGTGTGTGTGTGTGTGTGTGTGTGTGTGTATAATTTTATTATTTTATTATATTATAAATATAATATTATATCCCTAAAACAATATTATGTATTATTCTGTTCTGTTACTCCAGACAACCCTAACCAATATTGGCAAATCTTATTTTTTTTCTACATAGTGGTAATGCATTTTTACCATGGCTTACAAAACCTTAAATAATCTATCTTCCTGGGGTGCCTGGGTGGATCAGTCAGCTAAGAGGCCAGCTCTCAATTTCAGATCAGGTCATGATCTCGTGGTTTGTGAGTTCGAGCCCTGCGTGGGACTCTTGTGCTGACAGCACAGAACCTGCTTGGTATTCTCTCTCTCCCTCTCTCTCTGCCTCGTCCTTGCTCATGTGAGCATGCTCTCTCTCTCTCTCTCTCAAAATAAATAAATAAACATTTTAAAAAATCTATCTTCCTTCTCCTTTTTTTACATTTTTTAAATATAATTTATTGCCAAGTTAGCTAACATACAGTATCTATAGTGTGCTCTTGGTTTCGGGGGTAGATTCCCATGATTCATTGCTTACATACAACACCCAGTGCTCATCCCAACAAGTGCCTTCCTCAATGCCCATCACCCATTTTCCCCTCTCCTCTGCCTCCCCCCCCCCCCACCCCATCAACCCTCAGTTTGTTCTCTGTACTTAAGAGGCTCTTATAGTTTGCCTCCCTCTCTGTTTGAAGCTATTTTTTCCCTTCGCTTCCCCCATGGTCTTCTGTTAAGTTCCTCAAGTTCCACATATGAGTGAAAACATATCTGTCTTTCTCTGACTGACTTATTTCACTCAGCATAATACCCTCCAGTTCCAGCCATGTTGTTGCAAATGGAAGGATTTCATTCTTTCTCTTCTTGCATTCACACACATTTATTATTATTCTTCAGCCACACTGACCACTTGCCATTGTCTGAACATACCATGACCAAGTGTACTCCTGTGTTCGTGTCATTGCATGTGACATCCCCTCTACCTAGAACTTTCTCTCTGTAGACATCTGCATGGCTCAGTTCCTCATTTCATTAACTTTTCTGCAGAAATGCCACCTTACTAAAAAGGACTTCCCTGACTCATGCCACCTTCTTTTTTTTTTTTTTTTAATTTTTTTTTAATGTTTATTTATTTTTGAGACAGAGAGAGACAGAGCATGAACGGGGGAGGAGCAGAGATAGAGGGAGACACAGAATCTGAAACAGGCTCCAGGCTCTGAGCTGTCAGCACAGAGCCCGACGCAGGGCTCGAACTCACGGACCGTGAGATCATGACCTGAGCCGAAGTCGGACTCTTAACTGATCAAGCCACCCAGGCGCCCCTCATGCCACCTTCTAATGTAGTTATTAGCAGAGAATCAGAGCCCTGCTCCTCCTTTCCCTGGTCACCCATAAACCGGTTCCCTTTACTAGTTTCTTACCTCCACAGCCTCTATCGATACCTAGGATTGTAAATTCATTTCTTTACCTTCTCCAAAATATTGTAAACTCCTGAAAAAGACAGGGATTATTCTGGATCTATTTCTACAGCCCAGATGAGTATCTGATATATTATAGACTTTTTTTTTTCATAGATGTTTATTGTATGAATGAACAAATAAATGAATGAATGTGTTTCAAAGTGTCAAAAGTTACATAATTTCTCAGAAATTTGCTAATTATTTTTTTCCCTGTGACTCTAACCCTGAAGACAGACAAGCTTGGTGCCTTCATTATCATCTTCTTTTTATAGCAATGATTCAGAAGGTGTTGATAGATATTTAACACATCTTCAAGATACATCCTGACTATACCCAAGGTAACTTGGAGGTGGGGGCATTCATCATATGCCATATGATAAACTTCTGCTGTTTTCTTGTAGTGCAAGGGGCTCATCATGCCCACTTTATATGCAATATGCTTGAAAAATGAAAGATTATTGTTGATATTAAAGTAAGATATGCAATATCATATGTAATTCATTTCCCTCAGCATATGCCCTTTAGCTATATTCAACCCTGTCCTTCACACCTGGTCCTGAGATAAATGTAAAAATGGGGTTCTGTATATAAATTGTGCCTCTATCTACCAAATTGATTTCTGGGGCCAAAGAAATCATTGTAATTTATGAGATACACTTGTGATAGTCATGAATGTTAAGCAAAGCAGATGGGACTGGGTGACATGACTTTGATTTTTAATTATAGGTCAACTCGGCTTAATTCCATAGTGTGACACGTCATCCCCCTCTCTTTAAAGTGAAAGCTAAAGTGCAAATGAACTAACCTTTGAATGTCAGCCTGCATTCCAGCAGCGAAATATGCACCTCTGAGCAAGTAACTTGACTTCCTGGGCCCTCAGTTTTCGTAGCCTGGCCCGTATCATTTCTAATGTCCATCCTTAAATCTGCAAAAACGCAATGGTTCTATAACATCATTTATTAAGGGAACCAGCTTGGGAATTAGAACTTGGATGAGAAGTGCTTTAGTCTTAAGTCTCCTACACAGCCTTCTGATACAGAGAGAGGAGGAGAGAAAGGGCAGAGAGAGAGAGAGACAGAGAGAGCCATCCATCAGAAATCTTTTTTAAAAAACACAAACCAAGTTTTTATTTATTTTTAATGTTTATTTATTTCTGAGAGACAGAGAGATACAGAGCAGGAGCAGGGGAGGGGCAGAGAGAGGGGGAGACACAGAATCCGAAGCAGGCTCCAGGCTCTGAGCTGTCAGCACGGAGCTCGCCGCAGGGCTCAGGCCCACCAACTGCGAGATCAAGACCTGAGCCGAAGTCGGACGCTCGACCGACTGAGCCACCCAGGCGCCCCATCACAACCCCGATTTTAAAACGCAACCTTAGTTTGCCAGACCTCGCCTACCTGGGAGAACAGATGAGGTCAGAGTCACAAAGCACTCAAGTTTTGTGGGATCTTTCCTTTGACTCCGGAATCTCACTGTCTTCTTGAATATCATTCTTCTGCTGGAAGATGTCTAAGAATCCCTAGGGATTGTGTGTAGCTATGAGGAAGGGAGTTGGAGCAAGCCTGAGGGAAAGAGGTTTTGGTGATGTCAACAACAAAGGTAAAGTTACCATGACCTGGTGGAGTTTGGTGCATTGAAGATAAGATGTGGTTACAGCCCAAAGAATGACAGTGGAGGGGGGGTGGGGGGCGGGGGGCGAGGTAGGAGCGGTAACATAAGATCAGAAAGTGAGGTGGGACTAGATCAAGCAGGGATCTGTAGGACAGCTATTTTAGCTTTTTTTTATGATACCACTGCTCGTCATAAGTCTAGGTATGGGTTAGAGTGGGAGAGAGCCAAAGCATAAGAGACTCTTAAAAACTGAGAACAAACTGAGGGTTGATGGGGGGTGGGAGGGAGGGGAGGGTGGGTGATGGACATTGAGGAGGGCACCTTTTGGGATGAGCACTGCGTGTTGTATGGAAACCAATTTGGCAATAGATTTCATATATTGAAAAAAATAAAAAAATAAAAGTAAAAGAAATTGGTTTTAGCTTACAAAAAAAAAAGTCTAGGTAGGGGTGAGGTAGAAAGAAGATTTGAGTGACAAACATCATGCTATATTAGGAAAGATCCTTCTCCCACTGCCAACGGTCTCCTTACTAGTTCAAGTTCATCCTGGGTGGTTCCTGGACGTGTAAGGAACCTCCCAAGTGTAAGAGACCTCCCAACAAGTCCTTTCACAGATTTTTTGGAGATTGGCCCTGCTAACTCATCAGGTATGTCCAGTCATGTCAGAAGCACATTTCAGGTACAAGGCGGGAAAACCTGTACTCAGACTACATCATCATATAATACCATAATCAAAATTTGTAATCTCTTCAGGAATCTAGAAACTTCAATGCTAAGTGCACTTGAACTTCTAATTGGAGGCTAAAGATGATTTAGATAAGGTTACCGTGTGTGTCCCTCATCAAGAATGGACTTTTTTCCTTCGTTATCCTTTTTTCCTTCCTATCTGCTTGGCTGGATCTAGCCCATCTCAGGGCTCTATCACACAGAGGAAGCCACACTCCTCTTGAGATTGATCTCCTTATTAGTAGGACCGGCTGGTAACCCGGGGACTATTTTCAAAGTCTCTGAGCAAATATAGGCAAACCCTTTCAGAAGGGTGGACAGAGAAGGAACTGGCCTAACGGGCAGCTGATATTTCAAACGATGATCTAAATCTTCTGTACCACCTTGAGGGCTCACTGACTTTCCGCAAACAAGTCGAACGTGCACTGCTTTCTAGTTAGCAGAGATGACCAAATACGCTCTCCGATGATGTATGTGTGGTAAAGCTAGTTAGTGAGAACTAACAAAATACTTGTTTCGGGCACAGTGATGAAAACAAGTATCTGCATCTGGGAACCCTCCGCTGGTGAAACCAATCATTTTAATGAGCGGAAATACATACTGCTGAAGTTGTGTTCTAATGCAAAATGTGTATTTGTGGAAACGATGCTTTCTTGAGTAATGCTCTCAAAGCTCGCTGAGGAGGGAGAAAGATTAACAAACTGACATGTGGTATTAGTTTCTTTGTAAAATATTTTATACGACTTAACTATTTTGCGTGCTGACTGAAGAGGTTTTTTTTTTATGAAAAAATATTGAATGGCAGTGCCCTTGAAATTACATGTCTGTAAAGAATGTCACAGTAGTCCCACAATAAAGTTCGTTTCTGGGGGAAATATCTAGCACAGCTCACTTGAAGAGAAGTTCGGGGTCTGGGACTCCTTTGTGTGTATGTGATTGTGCTCTTAGTTTGATTTGATTTTTTGTGGGGGGATAGACTGAGAGAAAAACTGTCTTAACTAAAAAATACATGCACAGTTGATTAAAATTTACTAAAGGACAAATCTACAATTTTAGGCTATCTTTCAAAATCAGTCCTCCGTTCTGAATCATCCATTTACTTGTGGAGATTCAGTTCACTCCTTTATTATTAAGGTACATATTCATAGTACTTTTCGAGTTTTGCTGTTCCAGTTACAAATAGCTTCTACTTTTCTCGGACATAATTTCACTTTGTTTGAGCAAGAATTCTTGACTTCCGTGGTTTTCGGTTTTGTTTTTAAAGGGAAAGAATTCATTTGCTGATTTTTTTTTCTCCTTATTGGGCTTATCAAGTGATTTCAGGCACATTATTTCAGGCCCTTAATTGATGTGCTCCTATTGGGTTAATATTGCATTTCTTTGTTTCTAAGAGTTGATTCTCTAGGTTTTTGAGATGAATTTGTTAACACGTCGAGTTTTCATGAAAACAGCAAACTTTAATCACAAAGCTGGGAGTAAGACAGTGGGGGTTGGTGATCTCTGCTTCCCTAACCCCATTCTTTGGCAGAGAAATCCAATGAGTACGCTTTGATTTTTGCCACCCACCACTAACAGAGTTATTAACCAAGAGATGTATGTTATTATGTAGGACCTCTCAGCGCAGATAAAGATTTAATGCAGGATTCCCTCCCAGCACTGATGACAGCATGAAGAATTACACACTGTGGGATAAGTTTTAAAATTCCCAGCAATTTCTGCAAATCTATGGAAGAAATGGTTTAAGAAATAGCTTTTGTCAGCTCATTGTGTTGATTTCACTTGCCCAGCATAGAAGAGTATATAAAGCTATGTAAGGGTAATAAAGACTCTGTTGAAACAAAATCTTCCTAGATGTGGAGATACAATATAAAATCTAAAATTCAAAGGAAAAAAAAACCTATTTTTGGACGCTATTGATTCTTGGGAGGTTTGTATGAATAGCCGAGGACCAGTGATGTCATAACGCGGACAGCGTTGCTCCAACAGGGAAAGTTTGCTAACTTGTATCTGGGGCTTATACTTTATGTATATTATATTGGTTCATTTGATTCTTACACTAATTCTCTGGGAAAAGGTTTACTACTGATGAAATCAGGGTGCAGAGATTAAGCGCAACTATGTGTCCAAGGCTAGGCAGAAAGGGAGCAGAAGAGGGAGAATCTGAACCCAGGACCTTTGACTCAAGACTCTGTGCTCTTCACCACTAATCTGTATGGTACTAATAGATGTTGATTACTGTCACATTCTCTGTGGCTGGGCTGCAGTGCTGCTGGAACTTGTCTTGGTTTGAGAAGCTGCGAAGATACTCCAAACTTAAGGTTTCCCTGGTCATTCCGGAATCTTCCACAAGGGTCTGACCCTCTCATCCTGTCTCCTATCTTGGTAGAAAGTGCTGGCAATCGGGTTCCTTTCACGAATCTTGTGATGGGAGAGAGGAAGAGAAGTCAACACTGACCTTTGTTCAAGCTAAGCCATGAAGAAGGAGAACTTCATCACGACAGAATCATGACTTTCTTAATAATCAACTTAGGGGGGAAATGTGAAGAAACCTGTTATGCATTTTGTCATGGTCTAAAATAATGGCTTTCTATTAGAAGTTCAGGTACCATCTAAACCAGGGTCTCTTAACCTCAGAAGTGATGACATTTTGGGATGAATACTTTTGTTGTTGCTACAGGAGGCTGTCCTGTGCATTGCAAGGTGTTGACCGGAACTCCTGGCTTCTCACTAGATGCCGGTAGCATTCCCCCATGTGACAGCCAGAAATGTGCCTCCAGAAGTTGCCCAGGATCCCCTGGAGGCAAAATCGTCCCTGGTTGAAAATGATCGGTAGATATAGTTGTATGTGTTTACAGTTGTCACCTAAGTGGTATGAAGGGTTTTTATAACTTTAATTAATATTGATAGAGTTCCCATCAGTTTTTATATTTTTAGAAAACTGGGATTTTTTATTTCTCTATGCATTAGAATTAGTATTTATCTTTTAATTGACCAGTTGAGTTCTTTGATTAATTGGTTTTTAATAGCATAATTAGTGGCATGTAAGATAGGAAAGGTAGATTTTTCTCAGGGCATGGTATCATAAAGGGGAAAGCAACCTGGAATGATAAGATAGTAGCTTGTTGAGAAATTCCAGAAACAATTCAATAGGGATATTTGGGGCGATATATATATTTGATATATAATTGATATATATTCAATTATAATCCAGGCGGAGTGAAAGTTTATCACGTAAAAAGGTAGTTAGAGCTCAAACCACTGTATGAAAAGCGACACAGGGGACTTCATCAGCTTTCCTAAATGATGAGTATTGTAGCATGTAAGAACCAGAGGGCCTACTTATGATCCGCTTATTCAGTGCTCTCATTTTACAAAGAAACGGGGTGTAGGGAGATTAAATTAACTCGCCCAAGTTCCTGGTGGCCAACATAGGGCTAGAAGATGGATTTCCCAATTCCCATGTCTACTGAACACAGTTTCTCTGGGGAATGAATGAAATCCTGCATTAGTCGTCAGGAAGAGTCTCCCATTTTCACCTGCAGAATCAAGGGCTCTCCTTCTTTGCTCGTGTTATTTTTCTTCCTTAACATTTCTGCTAGAACGCTGTCATCCCGTGTTCCTCTTTCGTCAACGAAGTTTCGCTTTTTGCAGAGAAGAGACTATCTTTATATCATCTCGGTACCTAACACAGTCAAGCAAGTGTTTAAAGAAACAATATTCTGTGAACCTGAAGAATGATGAACTCCAGGCGTTGTGGATTGATACAAAGGCTACCACTGCTAAGCGCCTGGATCACACCTGTGTTTTCCCAATATGGGGAAAACTATTATTGGATGCTATTGTTTTATTTTATTAATTTTCCTGTCCTCTCCCCAGATTGTTTCCATGAGAACAGCACTTTTTTTTCTCCGTTGCTCAATCTTGGTTCCCTGGGACCTCACATAGTGATTGGCAATACATGTATCTGTTGAATGATGAAACTGAGTAGTGGATTTGCCAGTGTGGACACAGTGGAAATTTTCAAAATGAATTTACATGCAAGATAGTCTCTTGGCAACCGTTGGACAAACAGAGCATGCATCATAACATTTAGAAACAGCAGACACAGTCAGCCAGACTTGGATGAAAATACTAATGCTGATCCTTATGAACCATGTGACCTTAGTCAAATTGCTTAACTCCCTGAACCTCTATGTCTGCATCTGGAAAAAGGTCATAATAGAGTATCTATCTCTTAGGGTTCTTATGAAGATTAAATGAGATAATGTGGGTAAATTGATAAGGTGAGCGGTTGGCACTGAGTAGGCACTTAATAATGGTGAGTTGGGTGGGAAGGATACTTCTACCCCACGTGGCAGTTTTGCCCATCGAGAATGTTTTATTGGCCAAACCCCAGGTTTTTAGAAGGATTAGCATACCGTAAATATCAAGAGTTATGCCAGGCAAGCCTCTCACTGTTTCTAGCATCCATCCCTCCCTGCCATAACGGTGTGGCGTGGGCCCGTGACTAGTGTAAATGGACCAAGAATGTCACCCACAAGCCAGTAACTCTGGATTCACACAAAGGGTGAATTAAACAGCCCTTTGGAATTCAGTCTGAGTCCCTTGACACAGCCGTGCTTTCCAGAGAAGTCCTGCACGTGGAGATGTATTGAATGTCCAGTAACTATCAATGAAATGGACTTGATTTTCCACTAGGCTATTTTTTTTTCCTTTGTGTCAGGGAATTCTAGAGAGCATTGAAGTTGAAGTACTAAGACCCAGTCCTTTCAATTATTATTATTTCAATTATTATTAGGATCCTACCGTCTATCTAAGTGAGAAAATAAAATACAGATAACAATAGTAATTAGCCAAAGGATGGAATCTATATTTAAGTGCAGAAAATTGAACATACTATATTTATTTTAATTTTTTTTTAATATTTATTTTTGAGAGAGACAGAGACAGAGACAGAGACAGAGCATGAGCGGGGAAGGGGCAGAAGGAGAGGGAGACACAGAACTCGAAGTGGGCTACAGACTCCATGTTATCATCACAGAGCCCGATGTGGGGCTCAAACCCATGAACCATGAGATCACGACCTGAGCTGAAGTCAGAGCCTTAACTGACGAAGCCAGCTAGGCGCCCTGAACGGACTACATTTAAATGATGAGAAGTATACTGAGAAATGTTGGTTGTATTTTAATCCATCCCCCACCCCCATACCTAATGTTATCATGTTATGGCAAATTGTACTAACATCTACTTACTTCTGAATAATGAAGTTATATATATCTCCCTGCTATACAACTTTGGGGTTGCACATATAGACTTTTTGAGTCATTCAATATGGGTTAGGGAATGAGAACATGGAATGTTGAGAGATGGTAAGGCAGAAGACTGAACCAAACAACAGTCCCTTGAGGGAGATGAAAAAAACCCCAAATTAACAGTCTAGCCTGAGGAGAACAAGAGGTAGGGGTGTTTTAACAGAAGGCAAATGTGGTCGCTGAGAATGTCCACCTTCTGATGAGCACTGGCATTGCTGAACTGAGTAGATTGTAAAAAATAAAAATTAAATGAAAAAAAAATACTTCACGTGTTTCTTCTTGAGCATGGAAATTTCTTTATGTCTCGGGAGCCACTGGGGACAAGAAGTAGGAGGTCAACAATTTTGAGACTTAAACAGGCTTTGAGTTCTCAAAGACAGTATTCATTCATTCATTTGGTCATCACTCACTCACTTATTTATTCCTTTAATGAACATTTTGTGTGTTTCTTCTATGACTTAGGCAAAAAAAAAAAAAAAAAAGAAATTTGAAATACGCATCTCACTTGTATCTAAGCTCTTAATGAAAATCATGGAGATAAAAAATGTGGAAAGGTTATAGCAATCCAGAGGTGATATATTAAAAATAACTGAGCTGTAGCTGTTACTGTAAATGAAGCATATGAAAACTATAAAAACTTAAAAGTACAGAAGAAATATTTGTTAAATATTTTATATATTATGAAAATATATAAAATATGTAATATATAATATAAAAATATATGTGCAAATGTCTACATACATTTATTGATGTCCTGAATAGGCTTTAGATCTTTAACAATTATTAATTTTTTAAAGATAATGGTTTTACAGAGCTGACACTCTATATTTGTTTGTTACTGCTCTATCTTATAACAGAATGATGAAAAGAAATATAAGACATTTTTTAGATTAAGTCCTCTATCACCCACTTATAACTGGGTGAAAGATGATGAACATCAGTTCATATTGTTGATTGGCCCTTTATGATAATTGCTTTTTGATCGGTTTGTGCAAATTAGAACTTGAAGCTCCAAGGTAAGATTTATAACACCAGGAAGATTTTTATTAAGCCTTGAACAACAATAAGGAATATGTTTGTAAAATAAACTTTAATTATATTCTTCTGCAAAAAAAGTTCATATATCACAATTAAATAAAAACTGCTTAGAATTAATAACTTTCTGTTGATGTAATATTCTGAGTTCCTCAAGAAAAGGCAAGCTATAATATAATAGGGAATTGGGATGTGGGAAAATATTTCTTATTTATCACTCTAATAATCAAAATCACACATAAATTCCATGATCACAATAAGAATAATAATGGTGACTCACATTTATGGATCACTTAGGGTGTGCGCTCACACAGCCACATGAGACAAGCACCTTGATTTTTCTCATTCTATAGATGAGATGCTGTGGCACTGAGATGTAGAGTTCTTTGTCCAAAGTCACCTGGCTGATAAAGAATGGAGGTTAGATTCTCCAAGTCCGTCTGGCTCCTAAACCCACTGGATTAACTATGCTAGATGGTAAAATACAGAAATTACTTTCTTTTTCTAAAAACTAAAAAATAATGTTTCTTTATTTTTGAGAGACAGAGAGAGACAGAGCATGAGCAGGGGAGGGGCAGAATGGAACTGAGACACAGAATCTGAAGCAGGCTCCAGGCTCTGAACTGTCAGAACAGAGCCCGATGCAGAGCTTGAACCCATGAGCTATGAGATCATGATCTGAGCTGAAGTTGGATGCTTAGCCAGTGGAGCCACCCAGGTGCCCCAGATATTACTTTCTTTAGGGGCACCTGGGTGGCTCCATCAGATAAGTGTCTGACTCTTGATTTCAGCTCAGGTCATGATCTCACAGGTTCATAGTTTCATTGGTTTGAGCCCTGTGTTGGGCTCTGCACTGACAGTGTGGAGTCTGCTTGGAATTCTCTCTCTCCCTTTATCTCTGTGTTTCCCCCTGTTTATGCTCTCTCTCTCTCAAAATAAACAAAACAAAAACAGAAACTAGGGGCCCCTGGGTGGCTCAGTTGGTTAGGTATCTGACTCTTGATTTTGGCTCAGGTCATGATCTCACGGTTCCTGGGTTCAAGCCCCACATCACGCTCTGTGCTGACAGCATGGAACCTGCTTTCGATTCTGTCTATCTCTCTCTCTGCCTCTCTTTCTCTCTCTCAAAATAAATAAATAAACTTAAAAAAAAAAAAAGAAAATCCCTTTCTTTGATGCTATCAGCTGACATTTGCATTAAGGAAAGAAAAAAAGTCTTACTGCAATCCTAGTTTAATTTCAGAACCTGGAGGAGAAAATGGAGAGGAAAGTAGACCCTGTCTTTTGATGAATCATAAATTCTGTCTCAAAGGGATGTACCCTTTAAGGCTCCTTCCATTCGGAAGCACAACTGCCCATGTATCACTAAGAATCTACTTTGTTCTAAGAATATCACATCCAAAACATACAGATTGAGAAAATTTCCCTAAGCATGCATTATAGAAGGAAAATCTCAAATGTAACCCCAAATAAATGAGATGCACAAAAGAAAAATGGGGAAAAATCAGCTCTGTTCCCCCCATTCTGTCCAGCATTCTTTGCCCCAACTGTCTCCAGTTGGAAATACTTTCCCAGCCTTCTTCTTATGGTTTGAGCACATACTTAACATTTTGAGAAGCTTCTATTTGTCTTAGGCTACAATATCCTACATAAACATCCTCTGCCTACTTATTTAGAACAGCTCCGGGTTCTTCTCACACTCTCCTCTTGCAAATTCACTATCATTATAACAACCATAGCCCCCAAAATGTAATAATTAACACTTAGGAATGTAGGGAAGTTTATTTTTGGTTTCTTTTACCCTCAAATGAAATTGCTTTTGCATTATTGCCTCAGGGGAACACTTGTAGTGTGGCTGTATTCTTGAATTTCCAAATCTCAATCCTGAGGAATTCCAGGGACAGAGATCAACCAGTTGGCATTATGCTCAAGACTGTGCTTCTTCCTGAAAGCTCTCGAATGAAGAACGCCATAAAAATGAAATTTTAGTCAGAGATCCCAAACTGGATTGACTTCTCCCTTCTCATTATTCTTGAGCCAATCAGAGGTGATGGTGGCATGAGTTCACATGGAATGACAAGGCAGTCAAATATCAGGTTGATCGAATAAAGATGAAAATAGAAAGTGGAGTTGAAAATAGCCCGAGAGTGAGGACAAATATACTGTGGTTTCAAATGAAACTTCAAATATATTTGCAGTACGACCCCAAATATCAGCTTATGAATAATGCATTATTTGGGTAATAAGCATATTAGGAAATAGTTGGAACTCTTGATACGACTTTCTAAACTTTATAATATTTTCATTTTCAGCGTCATCTTGGTTCTTTCTTCCAGTCATTCAGCTGGATGGTGGATCCACTCTTCCTAAAGTTGGTTTTAAGGTTAGTTTCCAAACTATTCTCACAGTCTCCGTCTAAGTGGCCTGTACTTCTTCGCATGTCCTCCCCTCCATACTACTTTGAGTCCACCGTCTCTTTACAAGAGCTCATATATCCGTTTCATATTTTCTATTTGTTAATAGTTTCTGATACTCTCTACTTGTAGGAACATTTGCTTCCACTCTTAGGGGAGGGAAAAAGATTTGAGCATCGTTCCTTTCTGAGCTGGAATGTCTTGATTATGTAACTTCAGGACATCACCTTGGTAAAATTTTCAACATCATCGAAAAACGTAATTGTTCCCTCATGAAAATACAAAACAAGAACTGATAGAAAATATTTGTTTCTCTTTCCCTGTGAAACAAGGAAGCAAAACTATATCGGGCTTCTCATTCTAGCCCTGAATGGACATTTGTTTCTGGAATGCTTGAAGTGTTAGCCACCTGCCACAGAGCTCCTACTCACAAGATGGAGAAAATGTCTATCAGTTCTGAAGGTGTAGCTTGAATTATGGTTGTTATTCTGTTCTTGAAAGACCCATATGTTTATCACACTTTTGAAAATGAAAGAAAATCAACAAACCTGTAGATCCAACCTTTTGAGAATAGGTTGGTGAAGTCATCAACATATGATGGGATTTGAAGGCTTCTAGAAGACTCTGATTCCTGATTCCGTTCTCCAAACATTCTCCATCCCTTCCTATTCGGAGCCAAGTCTACAATTTGGGTTAACCCTCTATTTTTTCCACTTGAGTTACAACTTTCTAATTTACAGTTTTAAGTCCTATTAAAATGCAAGGGAATTTTTTTTTTGTAAGAAAACGATGCATTTACTTTGCAGAGATAGCACTATGGTCTCTGCAGAGCTTGAACATGATTAATATCACATTAAAGTGTTGCCTGGCCCAGATTTGCTTGCGTAGGATGAAGCTTCATTAAGATGGAATCCCATTCACTTTCCAAATGAAGAATCTGGAAGAAGGTTTTGATAAGGCAATAAGAGCTTGGGGGTGAATTTAAGTACCTGAAGTGCAGGTGGCAATGCCAGTGAATGAGTGAGAGGGCACAGAAGGAGGAGAGAGACACAGACCACACAAGAACTTGTCCAACCTTACAATTTTGCTTACAACGGCTTTGACAGAAGCATTCATTTATTTTCACATAACTTGTTTAAAGTTTTCAACCCACATTTTAAGGTCCCCTCAACCTTCAGACTTCAGCTAAGACACATGCTTATATAAAATAAGAACACCTAGCATACACCAATCACAAACACTTGGGTCCCGAGAAGCTCAGGTGACAAATGAAGAGTCCTGAACGTATACAGTTGGGAATTTATTTAAAACCTGATGTTTCGGGGCGCCTGGGTGGCTCAGTCGGTTAAGCATCCGACTTCAGCTCAGGTCACGATCTCACGGTCCGTGAGTTCGAGCCCCGCATCAGGCTCTGGGCTGATGGCTTGGAACCTGGACCCTGCTTCCGATTCTGTGTCTCCCTCTCTCTCTGCCCCTCCCCCGTTCATGCTCTGTCTCTCTCTGTCCCAAAAATAAATAAACGTTAAAAAAAAATTAAAAAAAAAAAAAAAATAAATAAATAAATAAAACCTGATGTTTCATTCAAACTCTGCTCATCCTGTATTTTGCAGGTAAGGCTTTTTCAAAGAGTATCATAATATAAGTAATTAATGCCTCTATTTAAACAAGCTTTTAGGGGCGCCTGGGTGCCCCTAAAAGTCAGTTGAGTGCCCCACTTTGACTAAGGTCATGGTCTCATGGTTTGTGAGTTCAAGCCCCGCATCAGGCTCTGTGCTGACAGGTCAGAACCAGGAGCCTGCTTTGGATTCTGTGTCTCCCCTCTCCCCTGCTCGCGTGCTCTCTCTCTCTCTCTCTCAAAATTAAATGAAAATTTAAAAAAAAAAAACGAAACAAAACAAAACAAAAAGCTTTTAGATGAAGCTGAGTTGTTATTTATACTTCACCTCTACCATATTAATAGTTGGATATTTTAAGCATAAGTATATAAAATGTCTTTGTACCCACTGAATAATATATCATTATATATATAAATATATATATATAATACATACACATATATGTAATACACATGTACATAAATGTGACACAATCTTGTTTTCCTTATTAGCTTTAATGACTGGTAACACGTGATGTCTTATGGCTCTACAATTACCAATGTTGTTTCCCATTTGACAGAGAAGTTACCTTGGATAACCTATCCCCACACAGAGTTTTATAGCCTGCTTTCCAAATTATACAAATTACTCAGAAGTGAAAACCACAATGGAAATATTACAGAATCACATTCCTGGCTCTGGAACACAATGCCTTGGTTTTTAGCCAATTTTCTTTCCTTCATCATTCAGGGTAGTTTATAAAAATGTTTTTCTATGCCAATATTGAGTACTGGCATTAATGTGTTCTTTACATTTATTGCTGGCAGCTACTAGGGTAATTTGGAAGGAACATATCGATATAAACTGAATAGTACATCTCAATCCAGGAGATCCCTCATTATCCTAAAGAGATCATTACTTTGTATCATGGAGACTCCATCTAAGATGTATGGTCAACGAGTAACGGAATGAACCAAGACTTATAGGAACTTGCTGATGGAGCAAAGATATTGCTGTGAATTTAGGATCTCACCAGGGTGAATTTTCTGTGTATTAATAGTTTCATTACCAGTGTCATTAAGCAGTCATGAAAGAATTTTTTGCAATGTCCTGGGCATTGAAATAGTACGGAAGAAAGGAGACAACACAAAGAACATATATTCTGTGATTAACATCTACCGCAACCATACTCCAGTATTACATTGAAAAACATAAAACAAGATTATGTAAAGTTCATTTAAGAATGCAAAGGGCTTTTAATATTAGAAAATCTGCTTATCTACTTATATAGCTCATCTTATTAATAAGTTAAAGAAAGGCATGCAACTCATTCAACAGATATTAAAGACATTTGATAAAATTTCATAGCATTTTTGTCAAAAAAAAAGTTTGGAAATGATCATGTGTGTTTTATTCCTAGGAATGATAAAACAACCAGATAATTGCATCACAGTGGATGAATTGTCACTAAAATAAAGAAGACATGAATGCCACCATCACCATTGCTATCTAGCATTATCCTTTGAGAGCCTGCATATCCATTAGAAAAGGACAACAACAAAAAAGGTGTGGAACCATGAGAAAAAGAAGGCAAAATTGTCAAGACTGGATTTTTTGATTGTCAGTATTTGATTTTTTATTGTATATCGACCCCCAAGATAACCAGTTGGGTGAAAGGAAGGGTATTAACACAGAAGTCATGTAAAAATTAATTTATTTTTATTCCATCTTGACAAACATCAGTTCAAATACAACAGAAACCAGTGAAAGTGTCTAAGAATAGCAAGAAATATGTGGCATATTTATGAATAAAATTATTTAAAAAGTTTGAAGCACAAAAACAAGAATTGAGATATAGACAGTTGGTATCCAAGGAGGTCAATTTTCTTTGAATTGATATATGAATTTAATTCAATTCTAATAAAAATCTTTGTTTTTCAAGAATATGATCAAATGATGCTAAGGTTGATCGGGAAACGTAAATGTCTGATTATAGGCAAGCATCTTCTGACAAAGATGACTATTGAAGGGGACCATAAAATGTATGGAAAAACCATGGTCATCAGAAGATTTTAGCACTGGAATAAATATAAAGAAATAGGAGAATTTATATCCAATCTTATTCCACTGTGATACTCCCTGAGTACATGTTAAGCAGAAACATCGTTTCCTAGGCATGATTGTTAATCATTTTGTAGTCATTATCCTGTAGCCATATACACAACCAACATTCACTGGAATATGTACACTTCTTGCTGCTGTATTCAATCAGCGATTTTTCTTCATATGAATGGACAGGTCATACCAAAGCAAACAAACACAACTTTTTAATGTCAAAGGTATCGGGGCCCCTGCGTGGGTCGCTCGGTTAAATGTCTGACTTCAACTCAGGTCTTGATCTCGGTTTGTGAGTTCAAGACCTGTGTCAGGATCTGTGCTGACAGCTCAGAGCCTGGAGCCTGCTTCAGATTATGTGTCTCCCTCTGTCTCTCTGCCCCTCCCTCTCTCTCACTCTGCCTCTCTCTCTCTCTCTCTCCCAAAAATAAATAAACATTAAAAGAATTTAAAAAATAATGTCAAAGGTGTTAATTTTTCATTTTATATTTCCTATACAAAACCATACATTTCATAACCAAGTATATGTTTTATAACTTTAAAATATTTTTAAAGCAATATGTATAAGAAACACATATTTAGAGACAAACTAGAAAATCCACACCTTTACCCATCCTAAGATATTCTTTATTCATCAGTGACCATATGAGGGCTAAAATTAGTATTTAGATCTTTAAATTTTATATTTAATTACTAGTGAGTTTGAAATTTTGCTAGTGTTTATGAGCTACTTGTGTTTTCCTGTGTGGCTTTTATGTTTATATTTTGGACCATTTTTCTTTCTAATTTGAGTTTATTTTTTAAAAATTTAAAAATTTCTTAGTATGTAGTAACCTACATACTAAGGCTACTAGACCTTTGTTTTTTATTTTTATTTTTTTTTTATTTTTATTTTTTTTTAATTTTTTTTTCAACGTTTTTTTTTTAAATTTATTTTTGGGACAGAGAGAGACAGAGCATGAACGGGGGAGGGGCAGAGAGAGAGGGAGACACAGAATCGGAAGCAGGCTCCAGGCTCCGAGCCATCAGCCCAGAGCCTGATGCGGGGCTCGAACTCACGGACCGCGAGATCGTGACCTGGCTGAAGTCGGACGCTTAACCGACTGCGCCACCCAGGCGCCCCAAGACCTTTGTTTTTTAAACACATGGCAACTATTTTGCTATATTGTCTTTTGACTACTTATAAAGCATTTCATCAGAGAGACATTTTAATTTTTATGTAGTCAGATTTACTGATCTTTCCTTGTGCCTGTCATACTTAATGGGAACTTCCTCATTTCTATATTCATTTATACTTCTCTTTGTAAACTGGTGGTTGCATTTTCACATATAAACCTTTAATCCATTTAGGTTTATTATGGTGTCAAATACTAGAAGGGAATATAATTTTATTGGTCTGTTTCCCTCTATTATAAAATAGGGTCATGTTACTTGATATGCAACAATTTCATTTGATATTTATTAATATATATTGTATTTCATATAGCATATATTCATTATTTAATATAATTTGCTATATTAAGCAACATTGATTTTAAGTATAATAATAGATACACAGAAGTTAAACTCTGCAATATCTCCTTTTCTCGCTTCTTTTGGCCACAGCAGACAGAATTGTAATACTGATGCTGGGTGAAAGAAAGTAGCTTCTAAGGGAGCCCAGAGGATGGAACTTAGGGGCACATAGACCTGCCACATTTCAAATGTAAGCAGTCAGCATTTTGAAGGACATACTAGAATGGACCTTGAGGACTTTTATTTCACATATGCTGTAATTTCTCCTGTCCCCTAAGTCCCTTCTGCTATCATCATCACCAATATTGGCAGTAAGTCCTCTCCATTATGCCATGAACAGACCTCAGGTAGCAATGATGAATGAATATACACTGGACAATGTCCTTCACTGCTATTTTGATATATGCAAAATGCCATCGGTATTATTTTTAATTAAGGTATTACCTAAATTAAAGTACTTTATGTGAATGTACACATATTTGCTTGGGGAAATTTTAATCATCCAATTTTTTTTTTTCAAGATAGCTTTATGCCCATTTGAATAGGTTCTCACACCAAAGAGAAGCCTGGAAGGTACTACTTTACTCGTGTGATCAAAGCAAATATTATCAGTCATGGGACAATTCTATATTACTGATATGATCTAATGCAAAGAAGGTAGCATTAGTTCTGTAATACTACTGACAGAATGGAGAGCACGAACCTAATCGTGAGAAAACATCACAAAGGCCCGAATTTGGTTTGTAATCTTCAAAAATGTCAGGGTTATGAAAGTCAAGGAAGACTGAGAAACAATTCCAAACTGAAGAAGATTGGAGACATATGTCAATTAACTGCAATGTGTGATTCTGAACTAGATGTTGTTGTCGTTGTTTGTTTGTTTGTTGGTATAAAAATCTTTCTGAGTTTAATCGGAAAGCTTGAACGAGGGTCTGAAAATTAGATGGTAAAGGTAAATCTGTTCTGATTTCCTGGTTTTTGATGGTAGTATGGTGGCTATGACGAAGAATGTTCTTATTTGTAGGGTATGACAGTAAACTTTTAGGGATGATTGGGTTGGATATCTTGGTGGCAACTTACTGTCAAAAAGTAAAAGAAAAGTTCAGAAAATAAGAGTGATTTCCACAGCACTTTTCTGTAAGTGTGAGATCGTTTCAAAATGACATAGAAAAGAAATGATTAAGCATAGTTTGATAGTCAGGCAAACTATTAAGGTGTAGTTCTTGGTTTCCTACACTGTCGCTAGCATTCTGCCATGATCTATCAGTGATGGATACTCATTCTTCGAGATATGCTTTCTACCTTTGAAGTGTTCACAGTCTACTTCAGCATATCCTATATGAAATACGATTAGTGAAGGCTAATGGAGTTCTTCTATGTTTACTAGACATTCAGAGATTGACTGATGTATGTAGAAATCAAAGAGAGTGCCCGTGGGGAATATTTTGCATGAAACATTTTTTTTTTAAGAGATAAGAAGAAACCTCTCTTGTTTGCATCAGTGACTTGTGGTTAAGCAAGGGGCCAAGGGACAGTGATGCTGGGTAGGTGACAATGGATGACTGGCCGAGTTACTGGGTGTGAGGTGAGGCTCTGGATGGGAGCTCGTGTATTTAGACTCCGCCAAATCCTACGCTCCACTTTGAAACAGAAATATGGCACACGGCAGATCTTCGTTATTCTTTCTAACGTAGAGCGTTTTTAGATGTCAACAATTTTATATGTCAATGATGAAGTAATATGTAAGGGAAACTTGCATACACTTAATAAATAAATATATAAGAGGACTAGAACTGGTTTTTTATACTTACATTATTTTGGTAAAGAATAAAAGTGACTGGCTTCCTGCAGGCTTTCCACGATAATCAGCTATATTGTTCTCTCAAACCACACGGATGTTATTTTCTTTATTCTTCGCCCCAATCACATTGCACTGCTTGATATTCCTCCCTGGGCCTCACCGGTTACCTGTTAGTGATATCCTATTTTCCAGAGGGAATAAAAGAAAAAAAAAAAGGAATTAGAAGATGAAAACAAAGATACAAAATCACTAATCTCGATGAAATCATGTGACATTAAAAAATGGAGGGAAATATATAGATATAGATATAGATATAGATGATACAGATACATCTTTCATTCACAATCTTTGCTCCAAATGTGAATTAATGGTGCTATCATGATATGAACATACTGAGGTCAAGTGAACACATTCCCCTGCCTGGTCAGTTTGAATGTTCTACCCACAAGTATCTCCTCTTCATGCCTTTCTCTTTTAAGTTTATTTATTTATTTTGAGGAGGTGTGTAGGGAAAGAGAGAGAGAGGGAGAGAGAGAGAGGATCCCAAGCAAGCTCTGCATTGTCAGAGCAGAGCCCGATGTGGGGCTCTGTCTCAATAACCTCGAGATCATGGCCTGAGCTGAAACCAATGTCAGACACTTAACCAACTGAGCCATCTAGGTGCCCCACCCCTCTTTATTTCCTTGCTTGTACTTGGAGGCCTTAGAACTTTCAACTACTTTGATCAACATAAAATGGCTCCCAACAACTTGTGACATTAGAATTATTTGGGATGCTGAAAAAAAACAAAACAAAAAACAGTCTACGGCTGATTTAAAAAAAAAAAAAAAAAAGGTGAATGAATTGATTTGGAGAAAACTCCAGTTATTGTTACTTTGAAAATCTTCCCTGAGCTCTAAAATATAATCAGGGATGAACATCGGACAGATTAGCTGGCAAAGGCTTTCTAAAAAGTTGACTTCTCTTACCCATTTGCCGTACTGCTCAAACAACAATTGATGTGTTAAGTTTTCTTTTCCCCACTGAATGGATGTGGTAATACTCGGATTGTATGGATGCTTGGAAACTGCTTGGAAATAAATGTATTTATTTATTTATAAATCAAGTATAAATACACTTTATTTATAAAGTGTATGCACTTTACCATGCAAAGTCGGTAATGAGTGTATTCCCTGGGCTAGCTTTAAAACAGGAGCTCAGATGTGAAGTTACCGAGCACAAAATAATTGATATTCATTCTAAATAAACTTTTGTTATTAACCCAGCACCTAACATGATCCATGTCCTATGCTAGACAGCTAGGATTGAGAGTTGAAGCAGTTTCAGTCTCTGCCTTTAGGGAACACACAGCATCGTAATGGACCGTGAGGCAAACACAGGATAAAAACCTTGACACTAAACCTGGGACCATACCGGAATGCAGTGTAGGAAAAGGAAGTGGCATAGTTGGTAACAGAGAAGAGTATTATTCTCCTTGAAAAGTTAGATTTCTGCATTTTTTTTTTACGGTGGTAAAGTCCCCACAGTTCTCACTGGCAGTATCACTAGTCCTTATATATATATATTTTTTTCTTTGCTTATTTTTGCTTGCTAAATAACAGAACACCATGATCTGGGAGTCTGACTGTATTTGAATAAAAATGTTTATTTATGAGACCCTAAAAAAAAAAAACAAAAAAAACAAATGGGTCAGCTTCAGTTAATTCTCCGGAGGCCTCAGCAATAGTTAATCGTTTCCGTCCTGGGGCAATTATGGCCAGCATTTCCCAAGACTATGACTTGGAACTTCTCCAGAGGTGGTTGATAGGCCTAACTCCAACAGAAGTTTCCAAGTCAAACGAATCTGGGGAATTATGGATTAAGGAAAATTACATATATTTGTTTACCTCAGGATTACTTAGATCCTTTAATATCCTACTGTATAATATGACTCACCAAGAAGAGGGTATTTTGTTCAGGGGTTCTCGAACATAAGGAACTGTGGAACTTTTCTTTTTTTTAACATTTATTTATTATTGAGAGACAGAGACAGACAGAGCATGAACCTGGGAGGGGCAGAGAGGGGGAGACACAGAATCTGAAGCAGGCTCCAGGCTCTGAGCTGTCAGCACAGAGCCTGACTCGGGGCTCGAACTCACAAACCAAGAGATCATGACCTGAGCGGAAGTTGGACGCTTTACTGACTGAGCCACCCAGGCACCCCGGAACTATGGACCTTTTTGATTTCCCCTTTTAGGACTGGCAGTAATACAGCTCTCTGGGCTCTTCCATTTACACCTGACAAAAGTTGTCTCAATGTCATCCCATCAGAAAGACTTCTGCCAACTGCCATATCTAAATTAACATCAGGCTCACATCAGTTTCTACCCTCTCACCTTGTTTTCGCTTTGCTCTTCACTGTGTGTTTCTCACTCCCCCTTAGAATTTAAGGTCATTGCTAGAGCAGAGCCCTTCTCCTTTTCAGCACTTGCCACACAGTAAACACTGACAATATACTTGTTGACTGAATTGATCCTGTGTTGCCACCTTTAGTGTGTGGCTTTTGTTCCCATGGCTACAAGACGGTTGTTATTAAGGCGACATGGGTATTATGTATGCCATTAGTCTACATCCCCACTGGTCCCCGGAGACTGTGATTGTCACATAGTTGGCTTCACCTGTGTTATTTGTTTGGTTCCCTGAGCATTTGAGTTTGCAGCCTTGAACCAGACATTTCTTAAAGTCATTCCCAGTCTTTAAATGCTATGATTTTATGATCTATGCTTTTCCAGCAAATGCCTTAGACTTATCTATATACAAAGTTTTCACATGTTGCACTTAAATTATGAATTTAATGATTATTTAAGGGGAAAATCTTCCTTTTATTTTTCCTGTAAAAAAAACCCTAATAAACAAACAAACAAAAAAAATCACTTCCAGGTAATAGTCAACTTTGTTCTGAAGTCATTCTTGGTCCTGTTCACTGAAGTAAAACAAATGCTGTGGAACACGTGAGCGTTCCTTCCCTGGGAAGGCTTGGCATGCAACTGTCACCAGTCCTAATCACAGTCTCAGGAACAATGATGATGCTGTCACTAGAAGGTCAGGAGAGGAAGCTGAGAGGCTCTAAAGCCTAAGCCAGAGCAAGACTGACAGAGAACACAGAAGAAAAAAGAAAGAAAGAAAAGAAAGGAGAAAAATTAGGCCCGCGTAAAAGAAAAAGAAAACATCCAAAGAAAACACTTCGTGAAATGTGTTGAAAATTGGAACATTTGGTTTATAAAATGTCCTGTCACCTTCTGACAATTTTCCATTTTGCTGTTTGATAAGTGACAAGTTTCACATTGCACAGGTGACCAATTCCAGTAAAAAATAGTTTCTTGAGCCTTATCGGTATCATTTATCAGAAGCAGCAGAAAATGTTGCCCTGTGCTAGAGATACTCAATCTGGTCCTATATACGCTCCCGAAAGGCTAGTGGATTTCAGGATGGACCAAGAGTGAAGCTGATATTTACTGAGCACCTACTAAATGGTAGGAAGAAGAGGAGACAGGTACACAATCATTATATCATTTATTTCTTATAATAACCTTCCCAATCTATTTCAGAAGAGTATACAGTATAAACCTAGGCAAACAACTTGAACCTGCTGATCTTCCATTATCTCTAGTCATATTGGCATTGGACTGGTTGATACCCTTTTTCATTCATTCAGTGACTGTGTTTAATAACATCCTTAAAATGTGGTTTTCTCATTAGTAGAATGGAGATAACAGTATCTGCCTTGTTGCAGGAAAGAAGGGAGTGAGAAAGGCAGGAAGGTAGGATAACAAGAAAAGAAAGGAAAAAGTCAAGAAAGAAAACCAGGGACATATCTAAGCTCAAAATCAGACTCCCTTTAGATTTCTTAAGAGCAGCACTGGATATAAATAAATGAATACATAAATACAGAGAAGTAAGTAAATAAATAAAACCATCACTTCAAAAGCCTGAAGGAGAATTGCTTTGTCCTTGAGTTCTATACCTTGGCAAACTATTAAGAAGGCATGAGGATAGAATAAAAATATTTTCAGACATGGAGAGTTTCCAAAAACTCACCCAATCTCATGTGACCCCTCTTCTATCATCCCTCTGTCCTCCAAATATAGCTATACATGTTCCCTTCTTCTCTTTATAATGATTGCAGCCAAGCTTCACATGCAATATTCCTTTGTAAAATAGAACTAAAAATAAATTACTAGAAAAAATGAAATACATCCTCAATTTTTATTAGATTCAACAGGCATTACATTATCTTTTAATAAATATTATGTGAACAAAACTACCATAAGGATAAAAAGGAATTACCAAATCTGTATGTGTTTATCATTAAAAGGGAGTGTCTAAATGATTAATTTGAATCTTTATGACACTTGAAAATTTTAGTTGTTCGATATGTGTAGCATAACAATGTTGTCAGTGACACAGTGATTCCCTATTTTAGACAGATACATACATAGTTTAACACACCAAGTTTTTATCAATATTTAATATTTTTAATGTTACAAATATATAAATACTTTTCACTTGTTAATTTACCCATTCTAGGCTCAATAGGTCACAGCAGTAACTCAGGCTATAATGTATATCTAAAATATTTCTGTATTTTGTTTCACTAACATTTAGGAGGAAAACTAATCTCCCCAAATATGTTACAGAAGGATTTCAAAGTAATTTCAGCCTGCTCTCGATATTCAGTTAGAGCTTTTATTTAAAATGAAGGAGGTGCACCTGGGTGGCTTTGCCACTTGAGTGACCAACTCTTGACCTTGACTCAGGTCATGATCCCAGGGTCATGGAGCCCTGCATCGGGCTCTGTACTGAGAGTGAAGCCTGCTTAAGATAGTCTCTCTCTCTCTTTCTCTCTCTCTGTCACTTTCTCTCTCTACCTCTGCCCCTTTCCCTTGCTTGTGTAATCTTTCCCAAATAAAAATAAAATAAAATAAAATAAGATATAATAAAATAAATAAAATAAATAAAGGAAATGACAATATATTTTCAACATTCATCTTTAATTTTAATTGGTTCTAATTTTAATTAGAACCAATAGCTGGTTCTAATAATCTATCTTATAAAGTTTTAATTAAGTTTAAATTATCTTTCATTGTAAGAAAAATAGATCCATAAATATCTTATTGTGTGAACCATATATATGTATATGTATATTATATATATGTTTTTCAAACTTATAAGGTATTCAGAGGTAACTTTCACCAAATGTGCTCTATGAAGATTATTCCCTATTTCACTGATAATTGTGTTAAATTACAAAATATATCATCACAATCTGCAAAAATTCTTGAAGCAAATCTTCCTCATAAAGTGGGCTGGATTCCTTCTCTAGAAGAGAGTAAAAATATCAATACTATCAAACAAAGAAGTAAATCTGACTATCTCATTTGTATCATTAGAATTTGGGACCTCAACTATTTTTTTTATTTTGTAGGAAAACCAAAAGTTCGATCAGTCTACACAAAACTTTTCCCCTGAAAACTGATGAATCTCAGCATGCATAGAAGTTGCTTATAATCAGTTGTCATATTACCCCATAACTGGCACAAAAAAAACTAACATTTAATAAATTAGTCTCTACATAATTCATACAGTATAACCTGGCTGACTTGTTTTTTCAGGAAGTAACTCAAGAGAAGGAATAGAACACAACTTCCAGATTGTACAGAGACAGCATACTCAAGGAAGTTGCAAGGAAAACACGCGCGCGCACGCGCGCGCGCAAACACACACACACACACACACACACCCTAGTTGAATTGCTTGCTTCCTGAAGTGCTTGACCATATGATAAAGAGCATTGAAGAGGTTTTTTTTAATTCACTTGGAAAACTTGAAAGCGTTAATGATAATGGCAGAAAATCATGCTAGCAAATACATACATACATACATACATACATAAAGGATACACTTATTAGCTGAGAAAAGCAACGTAAACCATGCTTAAAATGATCATAATGAAAGTTTGCTAAATTGCATAGGAGGATGTAGACAAAGGGTTGCAGGGGGTGACAGGATGTAAGGATGCTTTTTGTCTCCTGGCAGAAAGTCAACGGATGATGCCTACAAATTGTAAATGGGGAGGTAGCAGGAAACGTCTGTTATTTAGAACGGTGGTGGTGAGTAGCCCAATAAACTGCTAAAAGAATTGTCACTAGTCACTTGTGGGGGGTAGTATGAAGAATAGTAGTGAAGTAGGGGACTTCTGATTTCCAGATAAGGTTTGTAAAGCGTTTTGACTTGTAAAACTCTGCATGTGCATAAAGTAAGTTCATAAAAGCTGCTACTCTGATTTAGTGATTTTATTCTTCACTTTATCAAAGCTTTGATCTACCAAAATATCCGTTTCAGAGTTTTTCTCTAAATTATGTATATATCAGTCTCTAGAAACTGTTTTAAAACTACTCAGTTATCATGACTAAATCTAATGTTCCAATATCATTTTGAGCCATTCTTAAAACTTGTAAGATTTTACCTGAAAAAAATCAATTGATTCTCGTTCCACGGATCTTTGTGTTGAAGCTCAAGAATTTTGACATTTTAAAGGTTCAAGAGGGGTTATTACTTTTTGTGCTTATGACTTTAAGTGGCTCAGAAGACTTCAAATTTTCTTTTTAGAAAGTCACCTCACCTCTGAGCAGAGAAACCCCTGCCCCTTAGAGGGAAAGCTTTTGTACAAATTTAAACCAAGAAGAAATGAGGTTAAAGTGGAAAGTATTTGGCAATGATAAATTTTAGCCCTTGCCAGAATTACAGTTATTGTGCTTTAAGTTTGTAAAATTTCATTTTGTCTTGCTTAATACAAAATATAAAGTTGTTCTTTGGATGCATAAGTTAAATTTTATATTCAAGCAGGTAAAACCAAAGATAAATTTGCCTTCATCAATTTGCTCACAAATTCTGACTATATTTTTGTCAAGATTTCTTTTTCGATTTCTTTTTTACTACAAAGACAATAAAAACACGAGTCAAGTAGCTTGAACCCGAAATGAATTCCATTCTGTTTAGTGACCTGAAATATTTCCCTGGGAAATTTTTACTTTGGCCACTCGTCCTCCATAGCCTGAAACCTTTCAGGGCTTCCCATCCTTCTAAATGAAAAGTTATTCTTTGGCTGTAATTTAGAGCCTCTGAAATTCCCACTGGAATTTCGACTCAGGGGTGCCTAAAAAAAAAAAAAAACACGGGAAATTGCCTTGAGTTATTCTGGAGCAAATGACACTTGGTATTTAAAATGGAGAAGAGATGGCTTTCTTGTACAATTCCTATGCTCCAAGTAAATCATACCCTCTGTCTGAAGATTCACTCACTGTAGGGTTCACATCGACCTAGAAGCAATTCAATCTACAGAGATCAAGGCCAAGGGGAAAGAGAGATATGGCCTAAGAGCCAATTTATTATACTAGTCATCCATTCCCAAAATGGGTGTGCGGTTGCAATCAGGTTAATATGAACATCAGGGCCACAAAGCTTCTGGAGGCCATATGAAATTGCAAGGGACAAAGTGACCTGCTCTGCTTGGGTCATATCATGCCAGACAGATTTTCATCTTACGCTGCTTTGGCAACATATTGTGATGATGAGGGCTTCTTTTCTACAGGCTACCTCCCCAAGGCACCTCTGAATCCTTCAGAGATTTTTCAAGAGTTCCAGAAGGCTCTGGGTGTAGGTCCTCCAATGCCATTCCCACACTCTTGTGAACAGTGGTAGGGAGCGTAGCAAAAGACATGTTAAGGATCCATCAGATCGTATTTGATTTCCAGTCTCTGAATTACTCCAACTCATATAGCTTGATTTCATTCAATCCTACGCTGCACTCCCCTTTGGAGGTTTAATTACCAGAACCAGTTCTGCCCTAAAGATGGAGAATCTGAACCACCTTGAAGCATGTGAAGTTAACTAAGCATCACCATCCCTTTTCCCTGGAATCTTTTCAATACAGTGAATTTCAGACCAGACTCACGATGATCTCCAGTTCCCCTTAATCTCAGACTTGACATTTCTGTGACTCGTCCAACACCCCAGGCATGCTAAGTCCAGGAACTTGTCTGGACTTTAAAAGACACCTTGGAGACATTAAAAGAAACCTCAAATGCAAAATATTTCAAATTGCAGTCATGATCTTTTCTCCCCTCCAGGCAGATCTCTTTTTCTGTTCACTTCCATAATTAGGGACATTGCCTTCCTCCTTAATCAACTAAACCACATTGGTCTTTTCCTTGAGTCCCAATTTTTCCATGCCTTATTCCCACATTCACTTAATCGCCAACTCTTGACAATTCTTACCCTATCCATTTTCTGCTATTAATTCACACTGTCACCTCCCTCCTATACTATTGTAAAATCTTCCTACCTGCTATGCTCACCTTGCCTCTAGCCTTTTCTCACTCTTCATTCTGCCAATGTAAATCGCAAATAGAATGATTGCAATGTTGCAATGGCTCCCTATTGCCTCAGGGTAAAATACCTTTTTCTTAGTAAGGCCTGAAAAGCTCCTCTGGTTTGACCTGTCTTTGTCCTACCTCATAACTTTTATTCTACCCAGATGTTCCATTCATTTTAATGCCTTGATGATGCTTGTGTTTCCTTAGAAAACTTCTTGTGTTTTCTAAGCAAATCGATTTGTCTCATACCTCTGTGCTTTGTGGGTGTTCTTCCCTGTAAAGCCTCTTCCTTGTCCAGCTGGTGGGTATCTACTCTTCCTTCAGAGGTGATTCAGAAGCTTCACCTTCTTGTAGGTCTTTCTAACACACAGAGTGGGGCCCAGGACAGCCTAATCTTACTGTCCCACTATGGCATTTTCTTAGGTCTTATTCACTTCTCAGCCCACTGTATTCTGGCTTCTCCTGCTACTATTCCTCTGAAAGTGCTTTTGCTAAAACCCCAAATGACCTTCAAACTGCTAAGTCCAATGGGCCTTTTTTGGAGTTTAGGTTACTTGGCACAAGCTATGTTGGATACTGTGGATTATGTTCTTGTTTTGGAGCTCTCCTTACACCACTAGATTGTGGGATCCCAATATTATCCTAATTTTCCCTTCCTTCCTCCCTTCCTCCCTTCCTTCCTTCTTCCCTTCCTTCTTTTCTTTCTTTCTTCCTTCCTTTCTTTTTTTCTTTCCCTTCCTTCCTTCCTTCCTTCCTTCCTTCCTTCCTTCCTCCCTTCCTTCTTCCCTTCCTTCCTTCATCCCTTCCTTTCTTCCTCCCTCCCTCCCTTCCTTCCTTCCCTTCCTTCTTTTCTTTCTTTCTTTCTTTCTCTCCTTCTTTCCCTTCCTTCCTTCCTCCCTTCCCTTCCTCCCTCCGTCCCTCCCTTTCTTCCTTCCTTCCTTCCTTCCTTCCTTCCTTTCTTCTTCCCTTCCTCTCTTTCTTTCTTTCTTTCTTTCTTTCTTTCTTTCTTTCTCTCTTTCTTTCTTTCTTTCCCTTCCTTTCTTCCTCACTCCCTTCCTTCCTTCTTCCCTTCCTTCCTTCCTTCCTCCCTCCTTTTCTTCCTCCCTTTCTTTCTTTCTTTCTTTCTTTCTTTCTTTCCCTTCCTTCTTTCCTCCCTCCCTCCCTCCCTCCCTCCCTCTCTTCCTTCCTTCCTTTCTTCTGTCTTTCCTCCCTCTCTCTTCTTTCTTTCTTTCTTTCTTTCTTTCTTTCTTTCTTTCTTTCTTTTCCTTCCTTCCTTCCTTCCTTCCTTCCTTCCTTCCTTCCTTCCTCCTCTGACCAATCCTCTGTAATCTTCCTCTGTCTACTCTCTTAATTGTTGACATCCTCGGGTTATGTTCTTAGCCCACCAGGTTACTTACCACCTTAATCTTATCCACATTCATAAATCGTACACTTATCTAATAACCTATTAAATGTCTCCATACAAAAGTCAGACAAAAACCTGCCATCCAACATATTCAAAACTGAGCTATCTTTCCCTCTAATATTTGCTTTACTCCTCCACTCCTTTAGTAAGTGACATCAAATTCTGTCCAACCATTCAAAATAGAATCCTGATATTTTCCTTGATTTTCTCATTTTTCCTAAATCCCTTGATCCCAATGACAAGTTCCTATAGAAGGCCCCCCCCCCATAGGTGTTGACTCTTTTCTACCGTCTCTGGCCTATGCCACTCTGTGCTAGACTACTATGCACACCCGCAAATGGCTATGTGTCTTTCCCTGGACCAGTCAGTTCCGCCTCCCCAGAACCGCCAGAGCCACCTATCCTCAGTGTATCACTTCCCATCTCATTCCCTTGCCTACAGCCTTCAACAGTTCCCTCTTACCTACAAGAGACTGAAGTCCATGCTTGTTAATATTTCAGTGTCATTTATCCCCACCTCCTTTTCCTATGTCATCTCTTGCACCATCTACCTTGCACTTAATCAGGACCCACAGTGAGTCACTTCCAATTATCATGCCCAGTATGATGCTCTTTGTGTCTATACTTCGGCTGATGTGAACACATCTCCCTGGAATGCCACAGTGTCACCTGAGATAATGCCTACCCATCCCTAAAGACTCAGGAAGTTTTTTCCTGCCTCCCCCTCTGACTTCCAACCCTATTGCCTTCATGGACAGATTGGATCATTTTGCTCTCTTCCTTGCTTTTCCCCATAGAAGACTCCTTACTTCTACCTGTGTTCCAGGCCCCCTGCTTCTTTTCTCCTCCACGATCTGTCTTCTGAAATTATGCCTTGTTCTTAGGCATTGACACAATCTCCAGCTCCAGTGCACATTTTCCTTCCGACTTCACCTGTAACTTCCTCCTCCAGTGTTTTTAAGTCTTTCCTCCTACCTTCATCCCTTGTCTTTCATCATCACACATGTTGGAAGAGTGTGGCTTCGATTCCCGTACCTTCTATTTACTCCTCCACCCACAGTAAGAGCATTTCAATCACAACACGTAATTGAAACTGCTTTCTCAACGTCCCCAGTTATCTACTGATTTTAAACTCAAAGATTGAATTTTGTCCTTATCGCATTCCATCCCCCTGAATTAATCGAGATGAATACATACTTCTCTTCTCTGATACTCTCCTTCTTGTGGTTAAACTACAACACTTTATCCTCCTTCTCCTTCTGTATCTACCAGCCTGCCTGCTCCTCCTCCTTTGTTCCTCTTCTGCTTGTTCCATACAGAGGAACCCCACTAAGTAACAACTATTGTCTCTCTTTTCCTCCTTTTCTTACCCTGGGGCTTCATCAATCTACAGGTGGTTCTGCAGATAAAATCCAAACGTGTATCTTTTAACCTCCACCTACTTTTCTTCTTCTGGATTCCAAAGCCATATTTCTAATTGCCTGTTGAGTAACTCTCAAATTCAGAAAGTATAAAAGGACTAATCACTTCTCACCTGGTTCTTCCCTCTAATGATCTTGTTCTTCTGTGCGCTGTTTTAGAGCCCAAAACTTATCTTTAGAGCAGTCTTTTCCCTGGCCCCTACACATCCAGGGGACATTCTAGTGCTATCAGTCCCATGTCCACACTGCCTCTTAAATCCCATGCTATTAGTCCCATGTCCTCTGCTTCTTAAATGAAAAGAGGCATTTTTGTTGCTGTGACATTGGTTCACAGTCTCTTTTAAGCCTTCAAAATAGAGGCCTCATTGTTATGCCTTCTCTCCAACCCATTCTGTAGGTCACCATCATTACCCTTTCCAAAAGCCGTGGTCTCTTCACATCACTTTCCTGCTTAGAGATCTGCTTACCTTTTCCTATTGTTAATAAAATAAGATTGAAATATAAAAAGTAAAAATAATCACTTTAGTTCAAGGCTTAACGTTTGTCATCATCTGGATCAATCACTTTTACCAGCCTTGATTTTTCCAATGATATCTTTAAAAAATTAAAAAAAAAATGTTTTTGTTTATTTTTGAGAGAGAGAGAGAGAGAGCAGGGGGGTGGGGGGGCAGAGGGAGACACAAAATCCAAAACAGGTTCCAGGCTCTCAAGCTGTCAGCATAGAGCCCAACGCAGGGCTTGAACCCACAAACCATGAGATCATGACCTGAGCCGGATTCAGACACTCAACTGACTGAGCCACCCAGCCACCCCTCCAATTATGTCTTAAAATTATTGGAACAACACTAACTGTTTCCAAACTTGATCTTTACCTATCCATGTTATTTCTCTATCTAGAAATAATGATTTGGCACTTACTCTATGCCAGATCCTATGATGTGCCCTGAGGCTACGTAATAAAAAGGCAAAAACTTGCCTTAGTATTTATGAGTTCTAGAGCAGAAAAACAATAAATACATAACTAAGTGAATAAAGTGTACTACATGCTATGTTACAGGGAATGTCAGATTTTAAGGTGTGGAATGGTAAGACACCTTATTTCATGCCTGTGGTGGCAGTGAAGGTGATATCTTGTGCAGAAAAGTTGGTTACAGAAGTAGGTACTATTTAAATCGAGTCAATTAAAGATGGGAAAAATGGGTGAGCGGGCTGATTCTGGGCAAGAAGAAATGGGCACACATACTATAAATATTAAAGATCTTCACTATAGTGATTTACGCAGGATGTGAAGGGGAGGATGCTGACTCTGGTAAAGTTTGTCAGGTGAGAAAACCCTAGACAATGAAGGTACTTTCAACCAATACAGGTGTCTTAGACCTTAAACATCAAGCCATTGGAAGTCTTCTGTATAAAATAAGGGTGTGATAGAATCATATTTGTGGCAGGACGGATCATTCTGGCAGCAACGTGAAGGATAAAATAGAGAAAAAAGGCCAGAGGAAGTGGGAGTGTTCAGGAGCTGTTGAAGAACTTCTTGGGAGCAGCCACACTGGCCTTCCTGGATTTTTGGTTATATGACCAGAGAAAGGTAGATTGGGTTGAGAAAAAAGTAAAGAGGAATAAAAATCAGGATTTAGTGATTGCTTTATTGTTGGTGATATAAGATTGAATAGAATAGATGATGGTCAGTAGGCAAGGGATATATAACTCTGGAACTCAGGAAAGGGATCAGAACTTGAGATATAGATTTGAAGTCCATTAGCATATATGTTTAGCTAAAGCTGTGGCAGTCAATGATACTGACTTTTAAGAATGGTTGAAAGAAGAGAGCAGTGGTGGTTCTAGGAAGATCAGAGAAGCTGTTTCAATAAAGAACATGTCAACTATAGCCCAGAGGAGAAATAGGAATTATTTTGCGGGGGGGGGGGGGGGGGGCGGGCAGCTGAATGTCTAAGTCGGTTAAGCGTCTGACTTTGGTTCAGGTCATGATCTCACGACTTGTGAGTTCAAGTCTCACGTCGGGTTCTGTGCTGACAGCTAGGGCCTGGAGCCTGCTTCAGATTCTGTGTCTCCCTCTCTTTCTGCCCCTTCCCCATTTGTGCTCTGTCTCTCTCTCTCTCTCTCTCTGTCTCTCTTTCTCTCTCTCTCAAAAATGAGTGAACATTTAAAAAATTTTAAAAAAAGAATTATTTTGGGGTAGAAGGAGGGAGTCTTCAGTGTCAAGGATATCATTAGTGAACTTGCTGGAAATGCTTTCAGTAGAAGGTCTAGATAGAGGAGACTTTGCATTGTTCATTAATATGTCTTCACATCCATCCTTTGGATAAGACAGTAGGCAACAGTCCTGACCGTGTACTTGGGGTGGTTCTGGGAAGGGGCAGAGACTACAGGCCTTACTATCCTTACTTCTCTTTTTGACTATAAGTACAGGTCAGTTTTGACATTTCTATCTTTTGAAATCCCAAGTAGTCACGAAAGATGGTGGCAGTAAAGACTCTTAACGAGTATGACTATCTTAGGGGCGCCTGGGTGGCTCAGTGGGTTAAGCGTCCTACTTCAGCTCAGGTCATGAGCTCACGGTTTGTGCGTTCGAGCTCCACCTTGGAGACAGCTCAGAGCCTGGCGCCTGCTTCCGATTCTGTGTCTCCCTTTCTCTCGACCCCTTTTCTGCTTGCCTTGTGTCTCTCTATCTCTCTCAAAAATAAATAAACATTAGAAAAAAAAAAAGTCTGATTATCTTAGGCTGTCTGCCATAGCTGGTTGTCCCAGGTCCCATGCTCTTCTAAGAATAAAACTACCTGCCATTTCCTCTTTGTTGAAATTCCATTCATTTTCAAAAAACAGGTCAAGTATCACTTCTGCCTAAAGACATCCTTGACTCATGAGAGAGTCACTTCTCTTCTGTGTTCTCAGAGGATTTTGTATACAAATTCGTGAAGTGTTTAAAACACTCTCCTTTATAATATAGTTAGATATGGAGGTCTGCTTTCTCCTCATGGGACACGGTCTTATTTTTCTCTGCAGCCCAGATTTTACCTAGGAAATTGGGGTATTTATCCTTGTTTATTAAATTAAATTGAAATGTTTATATAGCATGATTTGTCTAACTACGACCAATTATTTTCAAAGTCTATACTTGGTTTTTCAAGAGGGAGAACTACATTTTTATAGAGAAAAAAAGAAACACAAGACAGTTGAAATCACTTCCATTCCCTTCCCATATTATGATGGCTACTGCCTTCAGGTGTAATTCTGAACTACATAGAGCTCTACTCTTCACGTCTGAGAAAGGCTTGGCTAATACTTTTGTGCGTACAGAAGGAAGAGACTCAATAAATAATATTCTGGGACTATAGTCTGTGAGCAGCATTCTGCAAAGTGCACAGTGAGCTTGCATCTCCCTCTAAACTGGATTTGCTTTGGATAGGCATCTTACATCATATGACAAATACGAGACTCTCTCCTGGAAGTGATGGTCTGATTTACAATCTTCACCTTCAAAACATATTGAAGCTGAATTGTGCTCTTAAGAAATTCCAAGTTAATGCCTAAATGAAGTTTAGGCTTCCTGCCAATCTTCTGCCTTTAAAAATATAATTTTATTTGCATGTTGGGTACTTTAAGAGAATTATTGCCAATACAATGTTGGATTTCTGACATGGTTTCTGGGCAGTAGGGCAACATTCGACATCAAGTGTCAAATGGATTCTCAGTGTGCATGAATATCATAACATCTGAAAATCAACTAAAAACTTATGGAACTTCGCAGTGTGGTCAGTAGCCTTAAAATAGTTGTGAATTGCTAGATTTTTCCCCTTTTATCCAAAATATTGCCTTTCTGTGAGCAAGCAAATATTGCCTTTCTGATCCTTGGCAGAAGAGTTGATGAAAATAATATTGGAAAGTGCTAAGAATTCTCAAAATGTGCCCATGCTTTAATTGCTATTTGACCCCATTCCTCTTCCCACCAGACAGAGCGCAGCTCAAATGATATGATGGATGTCAAATGCAGGTTCATAATTCACCACAGTTAGGAACACTTATAATGGTGCATTATCAAACTCAGTGAAAATGCCCAAGCAGATCAACATCTCATTCAATAGAGTCAGCGCAGATATAATGGAGTGTTTTCTTCAGTATAT
This sequence comes from Neofelis nebulosa, assembly GCF_028018385.1. Taxonomy (NCBI): domain Eukaryota; kingdom Metazoa; phylum Chordata; class Mammalia; order Carnivora; family Felidae; genus Neofelis; species Neofelis nebulosa. The sequence continues at coordinate 12,535,093 of NC_080783.1, forward strand.
TCAGTGAAGCAGAGTAAGGGCCAGACTCCAATTATTTCTTATGGTCCTGGGGATGGGGTATGTTCACAAATGCAAATGGAGACATGAATCAAATTTGCATCCTCTCGTATAGATACACAGGCACACACACACACACGCAGAGGAAGGGAGGGAGAGTGTATGTGTATGTGTTTGAGAGAGCGAGGTGATTCTAAAGAAAAAAATCTATATGTATTAAAAATGGTTTAAGTTTCCTCAAATGTTACACAAGGAAGAGAGTATCATTGAAAAAACAAAATCATCTTCGCAAGAGTTTTGATCATGTATTTTAATGAACGAGTTTCCTGTCATTAATGCTTTAATTAGAATAGTAAGCAAGAAGGTAACGAAGCGGAATCATTTCTTCAAGCTAACAGCGAAACTTTGCTTGTATCTGCTTACAGTGGAGACTGGCAGTAGACATTTTAGACATTTTTAGAAACAGTTCATTGAAAGTTTTCCGTGAAGAAGTGATTTTTTCCCCCTGTGTCTAAATTCACTGCCGAAATATTTGGGACTGGACACCTGGGGCACTTGCTTCCTTCTTGGGCACCGGTCCCCTTCTCATTTCACATACTGTTGATCCAATCAGTTCCATCTGTTATAGTCAGAACCCACATACAGACAAATTCAAAGAGAATCAGTGTCCACAGTTTCACATTCTGTTTCATTGACCCCACTGGGTGGTGCCCCTCGAAAGCTCCAAACTTTCAAGGAGCTGAGGCATTCCGGATTTCCCTCTGCCCCCTCTCACTAAGCCTCAGGTAGGATCCAGCCACTGAGAGCTCACTGTGGATTTTACCTTACTGGTACTTTTCCCGTGTCTTTGCCTTTTATCCAGGGTCTGACTGGGGCATGATGACTGCTTCCCATTATAGGATTTCCAGGCGTCAGTGTACAGATGAGAAAACAATGGGCCCTTCCTGGCCCTCAGAAGTCATCCTACACGGGCCTGTATTGACTCCCATTGACTCCCATTCTGTGGGCATCCAGGACCACCAAAAATGTGTGTGTGTGTGTGTGTGTGTGTGTGTGTGTGTGTGTGTTCTTCTAAGCATTTCCTGCAAAGACCCTCCCCGTCGATTGTCTATTCCCATTATTCAAACTTAGCTGTGTTCTATGTGGCCAAACCATTAGATCCATTGTGGACCAAATTCCAGGGTCTTTTCTCCTGTTTTTCAAAACTGTGTGCACACAATTTTTATGGGCTTCACCTCTGTTACGATTGGGCACACGATTCTGCTGAAGCCACAGCTATTTTGCAAGTCAGCGAGGACTTCTCCAGCCCTGGGTTGGAGTTACATTGGTAACTTTGCTCTAAATTCCCTCTTAAATGGAAAAAAAAACATGGACGGAAGGCAGAGGAGCATAAATCTTGCAAGTTGCTTTTCCCGAGAAACGCCAGAACGAGCCCTAAATGAAGACACCGTGCGCTGCTGGCGGCCGTATTCTTCTCATTTCGATTTCGACAAGTGGTTCCAGCCAGAGAAGCATTTAGAAGGTAAAAGGCGATCCACCAGTTGTCGCCCAGTTGCGATTTCGGTTTGGGGTCCGTTTCTTCAAACGGCCAAGCTGGGTGTTGTTCTGTGATCGAGTGCCTTTGTCCTGACAGAGGTTTTCATTTTGTACCTTTCACCATTGTTTTTGGCCGCAGATCAAGCCTCACATCTTCTGGTCATAGAATTCCTTTCTGCAGGCTCAGGCCGCCGCGTAACCTGAGCCGCCTCCGTTTCCCAGCAGACAGCACATTAAAGGGAGGTCTGCCGGCCAGCTGCAGAGACAGGTGTCGCCCTTTAATTTATACCCGCCCCCATTTATTTGTCCTAAGCATTCCTCTCCCAGGGTTGTTCACCAAGGCCGAAGGAATGGGGCAGATTTTACAGGCGCGGGAGTGTGGGATTAAAATGCTCCACCTGCTTGGTAGCTTAGCTCGTGAACAAGGCTTCCAGATGTAGCGCCATTTTGCCGTTGCTTTGTTGGACCCTCATCAATGAGCAAGAGGGGACACCCGGCCGCTCAGCGGTCCCCCGCACAATGTGTTGACCGACTCAGATTGCATCGCCGCTCTTTGGAGAAGGCTGACTCACGCTGCTTTCTGAGAAACTGGAGAAGTAAAGAAAATGTTCTGATTATTGCATATTGCGATAATCCATATTGCAGAGCCATGAAAACCTGAACTGGTTGAGTCCTATCAAATTTAATGTTGGTAGGACAAATCCAGATCCATTTTTATAGCGCTATTTTATAAATGGAAAAGGTCAAATATCATAGTGTTTACTACAGACTCTGCTGTTACTTCAAATATGTCTTTGGACAGCGTGGTGATTTTCATTGGAGAATGAGCCCATAGGCTGAGTGAGGTGTAGACATGTGGCCTGTCTAGCATGGATCGCCATGATCCATTATTACATTTCCTAGTATTGGTAACAAGGCTTCAGGGATTCGTTTCTCCCCTTGATCTGATATTTAGCTGTCAAAATCCCTCTTGTTAAAAAAATTTGTTCACATTTATTTATTTTTTGAGACAGAGAGTAAGCAGGGGAGGGGCAGAAAGAAATGAGGACACAGGATCTGAGGTGGGCTCCGGGCTGACAGCAGGAAGCCCCGTGGGGGGCTCAGGGCTGGAACTCACTGAAGGTGAGATCATGACCTAAGCTGAAGTCTGACGTTCAACCAACTGAGGCTCCCAGGCACCCCATCAAAATCCCTCTTTGACTGGCCTCAGTTTATTTATTTTTCACAAGCCACACTGATGTTCAACCCTCTGGGTCTTCACCCAGGGGCTTGGGTCACTGATTATTTTCTCCTTTCTACGATTTGAGGTGGATGGGCATGCTTTCCATAATTAGGCTAAAGACTATGCCACACCAATTAGGATTCTCCATCATTAACAGAAGATACCACGTTTGTGATTCAGGCAAAAATATAAAAAGTAGATTTTATGCATCGGCGAAACCATGAGGCTAACCAGCTGACCATGAGTTATAATCATTCCTTCCTGAGCCTTGGAATTGTCTCTTTCAAGATGTCTGGATGGGACAATGGCCACATATGAGAGAATAGCTTGTCCCTGTCTTCCAAAAATTCCTGGAAGCTGGTCCTTCAGGAGAGTGTCACGTTCGTCATTGAAACGCTGTCTGCATCCTTGGACTGTGCCTTGCTTTCTTCACTCAGGAAATCAGATAACCCAGGATGATAGCAAGGCTTTGGAAGTGGCCCCTCCATCACACCGTCACTTGTGGCCTTCCGAAAACACTATGTCTTTGCCATGTTTGGAAACCCCACACCACCACAAAATGCCCTGCACGCCGATCACAAATGTTATGAAGCACACTCCATGCACAGGGAGTTCTTGTAGGATGTAGTGCCTTTGCTGGGGCATTTCTTCTGCCCCTGCTGCTTCCTGATGCCCTCTTTTCTGCCCTTTTACCTGGATAATTCCTACTTTTCTCGCAGCCCTAAATCAAGCCTCTTCTCCCTCAAGAAAAGCTTCCAGGCTTCCTGAATGCTGCTAGACGCTTCCTTCTCTCTTGGCCTCTTTCCCACACCTCGCTTCGTCATGCATCACATGACTTTTGCTCTGATCTTTGCTCGCTTCGGATCTTCGTTGTATGAGTCTCACTAGACCATGTGTTCCTGGAGGATAAGGATGGTGTCTTATTTATTGACCTTTGGGAACATAGGTCTTTCTTCCCACCTCCCCCCCACACCTGTCTCTCATGCGGCTGCCCGGCAGAGTCTCGGACACAAAGTAGGTGCTCGGCTCATATTGGTTAAATTTACGAGCAAAGAGGTGAGTGGGTAAGTCCATACTTACACTCGATCTTGAAAGGTTTGGAAGGACCAAGGCAGTCTCCAAACCTGTGAAGGAGACAGTGAATGCGGGGCATTGAGAAGAGAGTCTCCTAACCCCAGCTGTCTGTTTTCTGGGACTTTCCATCAACTGATTAAAATGGACTCGTGTTACCCTTCACCCGTCATCTTTCTTTCCCTCTTTGTATTGCTGCTGTGTTCAGGAACAGCACGTGATAAGTGAGACAATGTAGGAAATTCACAGTATGGCATCCTGCCTCCTCCAAACACCTGCTGATCACGGTCCATTTTATCTAGTGTTTCACATTTACGAGTGAAAGATTTACCATTGCTTCAAAATAAGATAAAGGTGAATATATCGGTGCACCATAGATAAATATCAAAGAGCATGGTGTTCTCCTTCCTGTGCAGAAAAATAGTTATTTTTGATCCAAAGATGTTCTTGTGCTGATCTGTTTTATCTTTCTTCTCCCTCTGCTCATCTCATGGAGCTATAGGCAAACAACTTTGTGGCAACTTCCAAGAATGCGACAATCATATAAAAAGGGGTGCCATGACATCCCAGTTTTGTAGGGGAAGAAAGAGAGGCTCAGAGAGGTCAAGTAACTTACCCATAAGGCGCAGAGCTGGTTAGTGGCAAAGCCGGAATTCAAGCCCGTTCAGACTGGTTCTAGAATCTGTGCTAGATTCCAACTGCCATGATAATCTGTCTCTTGTTCAGAAGTGGACTCCACACTGTGTGGAGGACAAATTACAGGGAAGGAAATTGAGCAGCTGGTTTAAAGGATCCCTTATAAACGCTCTATAAAACAATCAAAAAGTAGAGAAGATTAATAATTTTACTTGTCGTTCTAGACCCTGGTAAATTTTTGGAATGCTCATGCAAGTTGTACCTCCAACTAAATAACAATATTTCCTGAAGTAACTAATTCTGTAACTTGGAAAAAAAATCTCTGACTCTACTTACCGCATGCAGAGGGCCATGACATGTGGCTTAAATGCCCAAGAGTTTAAGTCACGATACACGTAAGTGGTAAAACTACTCTTTTGTCATTTTACTCTTCCCTTCCTGCTTAGAAAAATTTTAATGTTTAAACCTCTCTATAAATTGTATTTTTCCCCCAGAAAGCAGAGGTCACAGGGATAAACGTCACCTGTCAGAAGAGCTGCAAATGAAGGCGATGTTCTTTGATAATGGTTTCTGAGAAGAGAGACCATCAGAGTGAAATCTCGTAATCCCGTATTTCTGATTTCATGTCTACTGAGACGCTCAAACTTGAGTGCAGACCTTGGTAAAGTACTGATTGCTGAAAGGTAGCTCTGTCTCCTGGGGGATCTGGAATGAGACCTAGTAGAAATTTTCATTCAAGTTGAATGGAAAACATAAAAGAGACTGTTCTATGGAACTCAGAAGTCTGGCAATGATGGATTTATTCCGTGTGTGAAAGACTGGGATAAGTGTTCTACCCATGGTTGCATTTTATTTTTAAATTTAGCTATTTCTGAAGAAGATGATCCTGAATTAATTTATGGGGAAATTATGCTCCTTCTTGCCTAAATCTATGGCGTGAAATGCACCCATTTCTGAAAGGATTCTTTTAATAATATTCCCTCATTTTATGAGATTCCATGGCACCATAGCATGACCAAACAAATTACCTTCTAGACATAGCCTAATTTCCCATCATCCTAATTCTTAAAGATTTTTCAGATTCCTTTTTCAATAGGAGAAATTCTGTAAGATGATCAGATTCATTATCTTCCTGATGAACAAAGTTGTACCTGAACTGTCTTAAAAGTGCTTCTTTTCATTAAAAAAAAAAAAAAAAGCTACAGCAAATGGAAGGCATCTATTATATAACTCCCTGGAGTGGATCCCTCTCCTGTTAACTCAAATTTTCAGGAAGCTTGAATTCCTCCAATTCCATTTTAATGCCTTTTATTATTTTTTTTTTTTTCTCATTCTGTTTCAATGGCAATGGAGAACAGCTGGTCACCATCCTCTGTGATAATAACCTTCATATAGTTGAAACTCGCATGGTTTTGGACATGGCACTCGCAAAAACATCCCCTTGCAAATGATGTAGCTTATTTGGTATTTCCCCCCCGTAAATAGCTCGACTCTTCCAGCGACTATCAAATTTTGGCTCTGTTCGGTATAATGCAAGCATTTTCTGCCTCGTCTATTCAGGAATGTCTTCCGAGGAGGTTTCCCAATAAAATTTATTGTGTTTAATTTATGACACACAATGTAAGAAGAATGGAATGCTTTTCTGTTAGGATTTGCATTGATAATGAAAGGTTACCATAGTGCCGGGCTGCTATTACCAAATTTGCCAAATTCTGAAGGGAATGCCAATTAGAAGGCGGTAATGTTTCTCACTGCAACAGATTGAGACCAATACCTGGTGGTGAGGACCCGTCGCTGTTGGCTGGACCCTACTTCTAATTGGAGAGAAGGCAAATGCTAGATCAAACTGAGTGTTTACGAAGTGATATCAATCATTCCCAGGAATGGCCACACCCCGAGAAAGCTGAGGAAGTGATTCAATCTTTCTGAGGTCATCTTTTCTATTAGTTATCGGGGTAGCCAAAAGTCTGAAAACGCTCACATTTTGCTCTCTTTAGGAAAAAACAACATTGATTTTAGAGGCTTTTGTTATGGAGGCCAGGGGGATTTTCCCACTGCAGCAAGGAGGAAGCTGGGTTTGGACTGGGAAGCCAGACTTTTCTTGGCCTGAGTTCCTCACTTGAATGGGATTCTGGTTTGCCCCCTCCTCACCTCTCCAACCCCCAAGCAGCTAGAAGCCCCACCTCCTCCCTTGGACCATATGGGGAAGCTGGCTCAGTGGCTGTTATTCTACGGACTCTAAGTTCACACAGCTGTTCATTCCCTGCTTAATGTACCGGTAATTACAGCAAATGTGCTCTTCTCTTTTTCCAATCGTGCAACTTTCTTCTAATGGAAAATGATTTGTTTTTAACAACTTCCATGCATTTTGTCCTTTAATAAGAAAGGGTGTCTCGTGGTACCGGGGGATTGAATTCTCTATAAAAAGCAAGAGTCTCTGTATCAGTTTCCAGCTCCATAGGAGAGCTCCGTGGGACTGCCAAAATTGGGAGGTGGGGCGGGGGGGAGACTTAAGTGGGTGTAACTAACTCGATATGAATAGGTCAGTTGGGAAACAAAGAAAGCTCATCGCCTTCTGCACGTGGAGGTGGTGAAAGAACATTTTTAAAAAATGGGAAACTGGGAAAAATCAAAAGTACAAATTGAGCTCTTGTTTCATGATCCAAATTCAATGTGCGCTCAAAGGGTTTTTAACACAAATATCTGAAGAGCTTTTCACTTATCTTAGTTCTCCCTTTTGGAGCACGTAAGTGTCTTGCTTTGATGGTTGGGTTGGGTGGAGACTCAAAGGCTAGCAAGGGATGGATCTTTCCCTCGAGCCACGCCAAGCTCTGGGGCACAGATCAAACGTGTGTGTTCACATTATCATTTCATTTGTGGATAAAATATATCACCCTTAGAATCTCTGCCCTTACAGCTCCCTAAATGGCACTGGGAATCATTTCAAGGGGATCATTTTTTAAAGCAAAACTTTTCCAACTCAGAATACTTTATTCCGGGGCTTTTATTTAAAAAAAAAAAAAAATTAGTTAAGCAACAGTAGGAGCAAAGAAAACCAAATCAAATCACTGTGTGTGGATGGAAACGCTAGCTCTATACAACACACGAAGCTAATTTGATCTGAAAGATCATAGCCAAATGAATGTTTCCTTTACATGAGAATTCAGAATTCAAGGAAGTTGAAAGCATGATAGACCTATGCTTGCAAATCAAATATGACTCATTTGACTTTTTAAGGATTCACAGAATTTAAGATTCAGCTGAAGTTATAAAAGAGGCATTCTGAGCCCCAAATCCTTCAGTGTTAAAATGTATCCATATCTCCTAGGGCATTAATTTTATTACGTGCATATTCCCTTTACACTAATAATGGAGAGTAGCAAGACGCTTGCCAGAAATCACCGGTCTTCTGCTCCGTCCCTCTTATCCAGCTCCGCCTCCAGAATTCTTGCATTTTTTCTCAGTGGTTCCTTCAGAAATTTGATGACACCAAAGTGAAGAAATTTAAAATACTCATGTTGGAAGTTGAAAGCAAGTGGCTTCTAAATTTACAATAAGAGCAATTGGCAAGACAGTTGATTTCCTCAAGAAGCACCACAGTCAAGGCAGCAGTGATGAAGCACTTTTGTTCCTCTGAAGTCTTTAGTTAGAAGCTCAACATGTGGCGAACCCCGGCGAGGGGGTCTGTGTTTCCTCCTCATGAATGCAGTGCATGGGTCTGTTTGATTTCACCCTTTAGGAAATCATTGTTTCCGGCTTTATGGAAAGTAAAAATTCTACTTAATATAATTAAGCAAGTGTCGAGAATGAGACTCTCTGGAATTAGTAGCAAGACTCTAACCCAGGTGTCTATCTTACCTCAGATTCTATTTCTTCGGACGATTGCATCTGTAGCTTTGAGATTTTATTTTCGAAGCTTTAAGTTATTTTGATATCCACTAGACCATCAAAACTATAAATATGATCTGATGAATGTCAGAGTAAGAAGTCATAGGATAAACAATTGTCCTCATCCTCTGTATTCGTTCAGCAAATACTGTTTTGTCATTTCCAGCTTTATTGGGGAATAACTGACAAATTTGTATATATTTAAAATGTACAATGTGATGATTTGATATACATTCTGAAGGATTACCACAATCAAGTTCATTAACACATCCATCACCTCACACAGTTACCTTTTAGTATGTATATAATGAGAATGATTAATTAAGATCTGCTCTTTTTGCAAATTTTAAATATGCAATAGAGTATTATTATTATTTTTTTAATGTTTATTTATTTTTGAGACAGAGAGAGACAGAGCATGAACAGGGGAGGGGCAGAGAGAGAGGGAGACACAGAATCTGAAACAGGCTCCAGGCTCTGAGCTGTCAGCACAGAGCCCGACGCGGGGCTCGAACTCACTGACTGTGAGATCATGACCTGAGCCGAAGTCGGATGCTTAACCGACCGAGCCACCCAGGCACCCCTGCAATACAGTATTATTAACTATAGTCACCATGGTATAGATTGGATTCCCAGGACCTATCTGTTTTATAACTTAAACTGTTTCCTTTGACCAACACCTCCCCATTTCCTCCATCCCTAGTCCCTGGCGACAACCATTTTACTCTCCGTTTCTATGAGTTCAATTTTTTTTATATTGCACATATAAATGATATCTTGCAGTATTTGTCCTTCTCTGTCTCGTTTATTTCACTTAACATAATGCCCTCCAGTTGCATCCATGACATTGCAAACAACAGGATTTCTTTCACTGT